>NW_005842396.1:1378579-1406279 GCF_000455745.1 Alligator sinensis | reverse complement strand
CTGTCAGCCTCTGCTCAGGCTCTGTTCCTTCTTCATGCACAGTGTGAAAGTGAGCAGCTCGTGACAGTAAGCTGCAGAGGACAAGTGGAGGAGGGCAGGGACTGCTCTGGATCTGACTCTAGCAGTTGCCTGACCCCCAGCAGTAGTTGCCTAATCCTCCCAGCCACCTGATTCCAGCCCCCCATTTTCCTTTATCTTGGTTTCCTTGACTGAGTACATGTTGCTTCTTGCAGTGGTTTAATGATAATGAATGTATTTTAATGGGGGAGGTTTGCTGATATGAAAATACAAGACGGGGTCTTTTTCCCCATGATGATCTGGCGGTGGGAGGAGCAGGGAGTGACAGCTTGCCTTGTATTCAAGTCAATACAGTAGGATTTTTACTGCTGTAATTTTTGTAGCAAATATTGCAGCTGGTATTGAGTGCGTCAAGTACAGATTACAGGCACATTCACTTTTGTAAAACATTGTCACCTGTTCTGTTGGGGCCTCCATCTTGGTTTACTCTTTTCTGGAGCTTGGTAAACTGGGTTTGCTCTTCTAGTACACAGTGTGGTGGTATATTCTATGCAATTTTTTTTCTTGTGTTGGCAAGATTTCACGTGTGTGTGTGTGTGTGTGGGAAGGGGTATCTTGGTTCTCTTAGCAAAAAGTCAATATCTTGAAGCTGGACAAAATTATCTTTCAAACTGTGATCTGCTAATTTACGCTAGAATTAGGCCCTTAGGCCTCCGTGGGTGAGAGCACTAGGCACTGCAAGTGCAACATAAGGCCTGATCCAACAGGTTTACAAACCAAGTAGAGAGAAGTATATAGAAAAAGTGGCCAGATATGCACAACTGGAAGATTTAGAATTAGTTAAATAAATAAGCCTTCATAAAACGTTACCTCATTGGCTTTGTTTGACTTTAAGTAGTAAATTAGGTTTCTGAAAGGTTTGCTTGAGCTCAATTCTTAATGCAGTTATTGGCTCTCATATACAGAGAAATCCAATAGCTCCTCCTCTCCCCCCTGCTTTAAACGTCCACTTTTCCCTCAGATAAAGATGAACTTTGAAACCCAGTTATGGAGAACATGAAGTTCCCCCTTGAAAATGGATACCTACCTGGTTCTGCAGCTCCTTAGTTTTCACTTTCTGCTGATGAACCTGGTGATGGTGAGAAAAGGAATAGACATCATAAAACCAAGGTTTTGCTTTTATTCCTTTTATGGAAGTAATCACTTGTTGAAGGTAAATTATAAATGCAGTATAAACTGCTGACTTTGAATACAAAGAGTTTTATATTTGTAACGCCACGATGAAACGATTTGTGGGTCTTGACACAACCCAAATTGCCAGAACAGAGAAGAGTGCCTTGTTCATTTAAGTGCTGAACATACTGTAGAAACAATGAAAATATTTCTTACACAATTTACATGTAAATAGAGGCTGAATATTGCTTTTGAACCACCTGTAGTTTGTACCCAGTTAATGGTTAGTTTTGTGTTGCTAATGGTGCAAATGTATGTTTGTTGTACTCTGAATAGGTGTTTCTTGAGCTTCATAGTTCATAAAATACTTTAGTGGAATTATTCAGTTTATAACTTAGTTCAGGAAAACAAATCTAGTTGATTTATTACAAGAATTATCCACCACTCGGATTGCTTTTATACAATAAAATTTGAATGGCATTTTGGTCATGGATACATTTCATGTACAAATAAATGCAATGTACTTAGTTGTCATGCTGTCATCTTGTTTTTCATAGGTTATTACTCCAAAGAGATTATTGACATCTATTACCTCTGTAAGTATGAATGTAATATCCTAATGACTACTTTAAATTGCTTCAACAAGCTATGGTTGTACATGCTAACCAAGGCTGTGTCCATATCAGACATCTTGAGTGTCTCCTTTAAAAGTTGCAGGGGTTTAGGTTGTAGCCGTGTTGGTCTAAGGACATAGGCGGACAAGGTTCCTTGGGTGAATTTGATATCTTTTATTAGACCAACCCAAATGGTTGGAGAATAGTTATTAAGCAAGCTTTCGGGTTCAAAAACCCTTCGTCAGGCTAAGGAAGCGTCAGCAGTTGGTGTGTGCTCTTCCTGGATGGAATGAAAAGTGTTGTCCTTTAAAAGTTTAAATTATTCTCTTTACAACCAAACATTTTCATTAGAAGCTTAAGAGCTAAGCAATCTAAATACATCCCTGATGCTAGAATGGATAAATTAATATACATTCTTAGTTTTATTAGGGGTTTTCTTGTATGTATTTTCCCTAAATGCTGTCTCTTCTCTTTTTTTTTCCCTAGAAAAGCACGCTTCTTACTCCAGGTAAGCAAAACCTAAACTACTTGGGGGAGTATTCAAAACTCAGTGGCAAAAGCAATTAAAATCTCTAGATAGGATTGTCTTGTGCTTGATCACAGGCTAGATCTTTCTTTGATGTGATTTATGGAGCAATGCCAATTTAATAATTTGGGTTCATGTTTACCATTGTATGTAGCTGATAATACTTGTTCATTCCTGACCTGTTGTTAGATATTTGTAGCACCCATGTCTTTCTTGGGAAAACATGTTCAAAGTAACTTAGGTTAAAGCAGAATGGTAACTGTCTACTGAGATCTCAAATGCAGTCACTCATTTTGTAACAGTCTTCAGTGAGTAAAAATTTTAACATATTGAGGCTCTTGGTATCTCTTACGTGAATATTTTTTTTTTCAGTGTATGTGTTGTTGGCACAATCTCAATTTATATTTTTTACTTTTGAGAGAAAGGTGTCTTGAATTATAAATGGGCTGTGCCTTTGTTCTTTAGGCTGCACTGTGTAGTAGAGTTACCCAAAGTAGTTTTGAAATGGGTTTACTCGGAAGCTGCATAGCTGGAAAAGCAGAGTTCTAAATGAGCAACATTTGACCTTCTCAGAAGGAAAATCTGCATTCATTCTTGACCCAAGCCAGTTTATTCAAACCTAGCTCAGATATCTCTATACCAGCTTAACCTTTTTAGACTCAAGAGATGCCTCTGAAAATGCCAGTTCTTTAGGGGTTTTGTTTGTTTTTGTTTTTTTTTTTGTTTTTTGTTTTTTTTTTTGATTGATTGCTTTTTAGACCACAGAAAAACAAAGAAATTCTGTTGCAAAGAACTTAGTTCCCAACAGGTCAGAAAGTGTTTTTAACGCTGTGGATTCCTCTTTGAAATCTCTGGGTTTATTCTGTGAATCATGTTTGCACATTTAATAGTGCTAACATTACGTGGCACCTCCTGGCACCCTTCAAAGGATCTCATGGCATCCTGATTGAGAGTCACTGCCCTAGACCATGCTGCAGTGTAGATATACCTTACAGCTCGTAGAAAAGTGGCACGGTTCTTTCAGAGTCAAAGGAGAAGATATTAAAAGAAAAACACCCATTCCTTTTTTATGTTGTGTATCTTATGCTTCATACTGTAGTGTTGTGCTTACGTGTGTGTTGGGCTAAGATGTGTGTATTTTCTCTCTTTCCATTGCAGCCATGGCTAGTCCAGGTGGCCCCCATGCTGTACGCACAAGTAACTTTGTCCTTGCTGGATCTCTCAAGCTTTCACTGGCTTCAATGGGAAACACCAGATTTGTTTTAGACAAGGTAATGGAAGTTAGCTTGCTTCATCTCCAAAGATAATTGGATGCTACTGTGAAAGGATTTTAAGCTTGGGCTAACGTTTGCCTATATGAAGTATTAACACCATATAACTGGAAAATAAAAACTGAAGTAAATGTGTAGGAATACCATATTCAGTTTTCCAGTAACAAAACTAAACAAATTACTATATACTAATAAGGGGAAACCAGAAGATATTTATAAGCATGTGACTTTTTTTTAAAGCTTAACCTCTGAGGCCTTTCACTGCACCAAACGCTTGGTTTTATTTTGTTGGTTTGTATTTGCTTTGTTTTTTTGTTTTGTTTTTTTTTTATTTAACTCGCTCTACACAGGAATCCACTTCCACCAGAATGGTTTTGCATATGCTTTCCCCTTTAATATTTGTACTACTAGATTAGGTGGAAAGGAGTAAAACCTACTCAAAGGTAGCTTTACACTACTTTCTAGACTTATGTTTGGCACCATTCAGCGTATTTTTTTCCCCTTTAGATAAATTATGGAGGGAAGGAAAGAGAGCTACTGAGCTATATGTTCCAGGACAAGGTTGCTATATTTACTTGCTTTTGACTAAAAGTTAAATGCTATTTCCTAGTGCATGCTGCTCATGTTTTACTCTCAAGCCTTTGTAGTAGTTAGAAGTCATTTTTAAAAAAACTTTATAGCAGGAGTTTCTATTTGTCTTGTAGTATCCAGCATAGTATTAGAAATCAAATTTATTTAAATATTATTTAAGCTTTTACTTAATACTAAAGCTCCCCATTTTAAAATTCTTATTGTAAAGGGTTTTAAAAGACTACTGGTTTCTCAAGGAATGCTGTCAAGTGATTCTAGTTTTATTTCTTCAACACCATTGTTGAAGGAATAGTTTTGCCTATTAGGTTTGTAAGCCAGTAGAAGAATTGGAAAACATAGCCTCCTACAAATGCCATTAAAAGCACAAATTGTTGCTATTGCCTATGAACTAAAATTTACTAGTTTTATAAAAAGGTTGAAGAATTCAACAATAACAGTTCTACATATATGATGTTACCCATCAACATCTAAATGGTACACTTCGATTAATTTTAAATCAAGATGCATATCTACTGTTGTGCTTCACTCTACTTCACTCTCACTCTCCTGCCTCTGACCTAGGAGAGCATCCCCTCTTCCCACTCCCACAGCCCCTGCCCATCCCCACCTCACATCCTAACCCCTATTTACTATCTCCATAAAGAAAATCACCATTTTTTTCCCCTCTCACTTCATATTCACTCCCCTGCCTTGCACCCAGGAGATTCTGTCTATCCAAATAAAAACAACTTAATTTTACTATTGGTAGAACATTTCAAATATCATTCTTTTCATGTACTTCAGTTGTCCTTAGTGTTTAGGTATAGGTACAACATGAGTTATGAAGAGCTCTCTCCTGTTTCCTCCTGATGTCACTGGCAAAATTCCCACCAACTTTGCTGGAAATTGCATTTGTTTGTTTGAATGTCTCCTCACTGCTGGGCATACTAATGCATCCCTTTGATAATGAAGACTCTCCTGTGCAATAGCAAGCTTGCTGCTTAAGAACTGATATATCCGCTAGATGCATGGGGTCTTTTCTTTTTTCAGGTTGCATGGCTATCGTAGTAAATCTTGTCAGTAGCATGCAAAACTAATGCCAAATGAAATGCAGCCCTTCAAAATAGCCACTTGCATTTTGAATTACTGTCATTCCAATCCTGGGGTGTGCGAGAGCCTTTTGGCTTCTTTATCGAACACATGTTGTATAGGATGAGCTTCTAGAAGAGAAAATAGAACTTTAATGTGTTGTGAGCAGGGCAACTGTTAATCTGTCTTTAGAGACCTGCATTGACAAGGGATCATAGAATTCAGATGCCAAAGAGCCTTCACATTTGCCTGAGTTTTTGATTTGAGGCATTTTGTTCATCAGGATACTGTTCTGATAGTTACCCTTTAAGGATGGGGGACCTACTAATACTCTGTTCTATTTTGAGAAATTTTTTATTGGGATTATACAAGTAATTGGTTAGCATATCACTTATGTTGAAGTCATAAGAGAGAGTAGATTTTAACAAAGTGTATTGGTTTAGAAGAGAAGGTGCTTTTGACAGGTGTTGTCCTGAAGTCATGCTTTTCTCTTTTTTGATAAGATTTAAATCTATTTGCAAGAAAAGGAGAAGGCCAATTAAAGGCTCAAATCCACAAAGAGACCTAAGCGTTATAACATTCAACATTGTAACATCTAATGTTAAAGTGCATGGCTCCTGCAGCAGAATTTATGACCCTGAGTGAAACACCTAGACAGTGCACTGGGAGAGTTGTCACAGAGGAAGACCTAATGTAGCCAGCATGCTTACCTGGGAGCTACCTAGAGCTATCAGTTGGAATAATGAATACTGGAAGGAGCTGAAATTCCACCCCTCTCTGGACTTTAGGTGCTACTAGGAGATGTTATCCTTCACTCGGATTTCTCATCTTGACAGTCTCTCCTGGAGTTTGGCACTTAATGCCCATTTTTTCAAAATGGAAAAAGAGTCGCTTTGTTTTTAAAACGTAGTGGAAAGAGGTGATGCTGGACGTGTCTCACTTTTTTACATAATAGCTCAACAGTTCGAGCATCTCTTCTTTGCTTCATGTTTTCCCATGACTTTTAAAGAAAGTGTTGAGGCTGTATTTTGTGCAGAGTCTAATCGGTAGGTAGACTCTGAGTGTCTTCTGGATCAAATCCCTTGGGGGTGGGATTGGGTATGGGTAAAGGCCTAGATGCCAAGCTGTGTTACCCTATCAAGACTTAGTCATTTCTACATAGGTACAGAGGCAGGAGTTCAAGGGTTTGGTGCAGGATTCAGTGCCAGTAGGACAGTTTCAGAGTTAGGTAGCAGCTGAACAAGGATTTGATGATTGCATTTGTGGGCTTAAAGTAGAATCTTGGTGATTTAAGTCTTACTTTAGGCACTTGCCCCACTTTGGATTGACCTTGCATATATTCTAATAGAATAGATCTGAATTTTTTCACCATACCTATAATGTTAATCTTTCTAGGTGACTATAAAAACAAAATGTATTTCCAGTTCTCCATGTGTAAGTGACTTCCAGTGACAACTTGATAGCAAGTGGCTTTTGACCCTGCCATACATAGGACTCTTCCCGCTAGAGATCACCAAAATGATTCATTGCTTATATCTTTGCTGCAAAAGACTTGCTTTTCTTGGGAGCAGAGTTGCTGTTGAAGTGCATCATATTTCAATAGCTAATTTATTTTCTTTTTTTGTAGGTTCCCTTTTTGTCTCCTTTGGAAGGACATATATATTTAAAGCTAAATTGTAAACTAGATTCTTCTGTAGAAGAAAAAGGATTTTTGGTAAGTTTAACTTGCTTGCTATTTTAAGTCACTTCCACAAGTGGTAAAACATATGCTTTTCCTTTCTCAGCACTAACCAAATGATTTCATGTTGGTTAAATGGAGCCACTTTTTCCTCTCTCCCATTTACTTTCATGATAAGGCTTTGTAACTTTGGTTACAAAGCCTTATCATGACCAAAAAAATAGTGTCCAATACTATTAAGCTGCCATTTGGCTAAATTTGCTGAAATGTTATCATTATTACTAGAAGTGCAATGATACATTGGTCCATATTGTATCCGCACCAATAAAAGGAAAATTAACATTATCAGCAATTGGCTTTTTTTGGCTGATGTGGCCCATAATGTCACTGATAAATGCCGCGTGCATGTGCACAGCCAGCCCGGAGCTTGGAGAGCACTATTTGTCTAGTAAGTCTGTTGCAGGGGCGAGTGGTGCGGTAAGGGCAGATTGAGGCTTCCACAGTGAGGCAGGTAGTGGGGCTGGGGCAGGCATTGCCTGGGCAGGGCGTGGGATGGAGCCATGTGTGGCTCATGAGGAGGGCAGGGTGCAGCTCCTGCCACTGCGCATACCTCCAGAGGAGGCATGGGAGGCACATATCCCCCAGATCTGTGCATGGGGTGAAGGCGGGTTGCTGCTGTGGACTGTCCCCAGTGCGGGCTGTCCCTGGTGCAGGGTTCAGCTGGAGCTGTGCTCGGGGTGGGTGGGGGCAGCTCTGGGGGCCATGCCCCTTCCCTCCAAAAGACTTTCCGGCCAGGCACTGCTCTCCAAGCTTCTGGGCTGCATATCAGCAATTGGATAGACGTCGGCTGATGTGGCTCGTTAATAATCAGCCATTGGTATCGGCTCAGAAAGTCTTTATTGGTGTACCCCTAATTATTACCCTTCAGTAGACTATCTCTTGGGGTCTCTATCTGTTTTCTTGCAAACTCTTGACTTATTGCCATTGTGATCTTCTGTCTAAGCTCCTTTTGAACTGGCTTGTCTGGCTAGTGTACAACTGTGTGGTGTGAAATTTAAAATTAGCCACCAGAGACTTTTTAAAAAGCAATTTAGATTTGTGACCCATTTTAAAGAAAATGCTTTAATAAAATATTTCCCCCAGTCCTGTGAACCAGCAAAACTCCGTTAAACCACTTGTCCTCTTCATCTGGCTTTCGGTTCAGTAGACAAAGTTAAACTTGTATAGCTTTCAATTTTGATAACTTTAAAAATCTAAATTTCTAAAAGTAGAACTTAATAAATCTGGCTTTGGATAAATAGTGACATTCCATTCCAGTGACCTGTATTGCTATACTTGTATCCAGTAGATGGCACTAAATGTGCTGTAAAAAAGCCTTTGAAAAACAAGTGCATCTTTGACACTTGGATTGTTTCCTGCTCCAAAAATCTCTCAAATTTTTCTCATTGGCTTTTGTGATTGTCCTCTTATTTAGACAGAATCAGAAACTTATCTATCCTAGTGAAATCTACCTTATTTTGGCAAATCAGTGTATGCTTAATACATGTATATTTTCTTAACACCCTTTTATGGGTCCATTTTAAACTTCTCTTTTGTGGTGTTACCTCTACTGTTGCAGTATGCTAAATGCTAATATTTACTGTGTGGCTGTTATAGGCTTTTAGAGCAGTGAGTCTCTCAGCATCTTTTAGACTCAAAGCATCCTTTGGAAAATGCTAGCTCTTAGCTTGTGCTCATTTTTGTAGACAAAAAAGAGAGCAGTTTTTCTGTTGCAAAGAACTCAAAGACTAACTGTGGATTTCTCTTTGGAATCTCTGGACTTATTTTGTGAATTGTGTTGTAAAACCTAATAGTGTTAAATTAACTTTGTGGGGTACCCCGCGTCACCCTTGAGAAGATCTCGAGGCACCCCAGAGTCCCATGGCACCCTAGTTGAGAATCACTGTTCTGGAGTGGTGTTGAATACCATTTCCTAAACTATTGGAATGCATTGCCTTCTGAATGGATACAAGAAAAAGCTGAATAACTTTATACAAGAAAACTGCTATTTTGCTAAGACAATATGCTATATAAATAAATACAGAAGAAACAGAGGTATAGGCTACAGAATAAACTCTCTCTGTACCCACTAATGAAGTTGATTGGGGAAATATTTGCCTTATCTTGAAATGTATGGAATAAACTGCCTCCCCAAGTGAAAAATCCTCTTCCAAGTTGTGAGACTCCTCACTAGACTAATTGCAACTTGGTCAGCTATTTTATTTTGAAATGTAATTCACTTAACTAGGGTTGGCTGATTGAATTTTTTAAAATTAATTTCTATAGTGGTATTTAAGCAGTTGTTTTCTGAACCTGGTCACCCGGTATTTGTTACAAGTAACACTTGACACACTTGGTAATGCAGTGTCTTCTTATGGCAGATTAGTATTTTATTATTAAAACATTTTCTTTTATGGCCTTTGAAATAGTGGTAATAGCTAAGCTGAACATTATTTCTGGATTGATTCTAATTAAATGTCATTAATTTCCATGTGAAAGGAAAAAGGGGGTAAGCTGAATGTTATTAAGGTACCCTTTTTACTGTATGAGTGCACATGTGTGTGATTGTGTGCACACAGATATTGTACTAGTTGAAAACTACCCTTAAATACAGTGTAAACCAAAGTAAACAATGTTGCATGAAGTAAATTTTATTCTTTTTCTTCTTAGACTATGTTTGAAGATGTGAGTGGATTTGGGGCTTGGCATCGACGCTGGTGTGTGCTTTCTGGAAACTGTATTTCCTATTGGACCTATCCAGATGATGAAAAGAGAAAGGTAAGAGCTTGGAAATCACCTTACTGACTACCATATTCCTCAGCATGTGGATCTGGGTCTGCGGTGTTTAGTCCTGCAAATTTGTATAATCCAAGTGGGAGATATCAAGCTCTCTTGGCTAAGGTGTGCTATTCAATTCTTTGCTTGTTTCTTCGTAGACCAAAACAAATCCAAAAGCTAGCAGTAGTTGTCAGTTGTGGGAAAGGTTCTTATTTAATCTTCACGTGAGGTTGGGACTTAATCTTGCAGATTTCATCAGATGATTGGCTTTCTATTCAGTTTAAAGAGGCAACACTATGGTCTCCACCAACAATTTTAATAAGTGGATTTCATCTAAATAATATTTTGCTTCAAGTATATTAGAACAGAATTTTGCCCACCATGAATACTCATTTATACTGCCTTACTTATGCTCATGTTAAAACCTGATTTAATCTTGCAGCTCCCCACCATGGTTGAATGTGCAGTGCTTTAAATGCAGATCTTTTAAAGACTTTCTCTGCCTAACAAACCCAAAGCAGAAAGGTTGATCAGTCTCTAATTTGGACCCTCTCAGCTCTTCAGTCTGTTCCTGCAGTATGTATCTAAATGTTTCCAACTCCTCTGATGAATGCTTTCAGGAGGAATTGGAATCACTTAAACAAGTTACCAGGAAGTCTTCCTTGTCTGTTGCCAGAATAGCTTTTTCAAACTCTGGGGCAAATGCTGGCCATTCTGAGTCTGTAAAACCAATTCTGTGCCAATCTGACTTTGCAGTAAAATTCTTTCCTGATTCCAGATATGATGATCAGTCTAAACTAGCGTCAAGGAATAAGACACTCCAGCCCGTAATATCTGGGTTTTCTAGGTCCCAGCTAGAGCCTCAGCACACCCCAGTCAAGATCACCAACTGTCGTGGTAGTCAGCACCAACTGCTTTTTTTTGTTTTGTTTTGTTTTCCCCCTGTCCCCCCAACAACTCAGATGCCAGTAGCAACAGGAGAGAAAAAAATTCCTTCCTGCTCCCACATGGTGACCAATAAAATCCCAATAAATATGGGATAACCCAACATCTGTTGCAATCTGCTTACTGCAAACATAGCTCCAGGTATCTCACACTCTAACTGGAAAGCCAGAACTCTTTTCCTAATTCTGTCCTCTCTATAATCTTATCCTGGTTTATCTTTTACAACCAAGCTGGTTCTGGAGCTCTGCTTTGTTCTTCTGCTGCTGAGCATTGTTATCTACTATTTCCCTCTTCTGGCCTGCAGAGCTCTTTTAATGTTCTCTGGCAAATGCTCTGACCTGGTCTGGAGGGGTGGGGGGCAGAGAGGCGGGGGAGAGGGGTGGTAATGCATGTGTGTGGCTCTCCTAGACTTTCCCAGCATTGCTCTTAATAGCATGCTCTAGCTGTTTGTAACTCTCCTGTCTGATCCTTATCCAGTCTCTTCTTGAAAACCTCCAATGAAGGAGATTCCACAACTTCCCTAGGCAGTGTATTCCAACACCTTACTATTTTAACTGAAAGACTTCCTGTTTTCCTGAAATCTAACCTAAATCTCCTTTTGCTACTGTTTGAAGACATTGCCTTGCATCTTTTCTTCTACAGTGAGGGAGGGCAATTGTTCTCCTTTATAGTAGTTTTTTCAGATATTTGAAGACTACTATTATATGTACCCCCTGTAGTCACCTTTTTTTTCCAAGGTATATATGCTTAGTTCTTTCAGCCTTTCCTTGTGTTTGCATTAATGGCTCATCTCCCCAGCTGGACAGCTGTATCCTTATTCTCCCCACAATCGCTGTAACAAGATTACAGTGCTTGCTTTGGAAAAATGTACAGAACATATGCTGTGATACAACTAGCTTTCCATTGTTAGGAAACAAAGGAAAGTTAGTTGTATCGCAGCATTGCTTGTTGGAGCTAAGAAGCAGTTTGCATACTGAACTGGGGGGGATGCTACTTTTCTCTGGCTACAGAAACATTCCTTTCCAAGACCCTGGTACAGACTATCCCTCCAAATTGATCTAGACTTTTTTAAATGTGGCCAGGCTCAATCAGCTTGGAAGCAGGAATCTTGCGTAAAGTTCTCTTGCATGTACAAAAGTTAGAAACATAATTGGCTTTAAATAAGTCCTGAGATTCTGAAGCCCAGTAGGCATGGGTGGCTTCTGTAGCCATGAAGAATATGGTAGTGGGGCTTATTCTACTATCATTGTGTGCAGTCCTCCAGATGTGGTTGTTTAACTTATGCACTACTCATACAATGTCCTCTTTTTCATAATTTGCTTTGGATTTACTTAGTGTGTTACCTTCTTTGCCAAAGGAAAGTGCTAGGCATAATGTCGCATCCTGATTGCTGTATTCATGATTCTTCCTATAACTTTACTTGCAGCATCCTTTGGGCCGGATAAATTTGGCTAATTGCACTAATCGTCAGATTGAACCAGCCAACAGAGAATTCTGTGCCCGACCTAACACTTTTGAGCTAATCACTGTCCGACCTCAAAGGGAGGATGACAGAGAGACTCTTGTCAGCCAGTGTAGAGATACTCTCTGTGTTACCAAGTAAGTGGGGAAATAGGCTTAAGTGTCCTTGCTGTCTTACTTCCAAATGTGACTAGAGTATAACTATTGGCATTGAGTGGGAGTTAGGGGGAATAATGCTAGAACCATTTTGTTCTAGTCTTGATTTGCCATTCTGTTCACTTAGAGAGAATTTGTGTTACTTTTTATAAGTGGTGGTAGAAGCAACATTATGTAGCCAACAAGCTTGATTTACCGTTTTGCTAGTATTTGGAGCTTGGCTTGCGGAAGGGGAGGAGGAAGCATAGGCGGGTCAAACTCATCAAGGCCCACCAGCTGGATTAGTGGTGCTGGGCTGGTCCTCCAGCATGCAGGCCCAGTTTAGTGTGGGAAGTGGGCAACCCAGACTGGCCCCACACTTCCCATGTAGCATATGGGGCTGGGCTGGCACAGGCCCAGTCAAGGTCCCTTTGCCACATGTCCTAACTAGATTGGCCATCTATGAGGTGAGGCGGGACTGCCGGGGCCCCTTGGCCAATCGGAGACATGGGGGAGAGGGGGCAGCACTGTAGGCCAGATGTTAGGGTTCTGCAGGGCCTGATATTTGGCTGTTATCTCCTAGTTTGGAAAATTAGTTTTCCTTTTCCGAAGGTCACAAAAGTGATCTAAACGCAGGTCACAAAGGTGGTCTAAATGCTTTGGATTCATTTGGAAAGAAGTGGCAGAAATCCTTTTAAATTTGCTTTCCATTTTTTTTAGGAACTGGCTGTCTGCAGATACTAAAGATGAACGTAACCTTTGGATGCAAAAACTTAACCAAGTGGTTGTGGAACTTCGCATGTGGCAGCCTGATGCATGCTACAAACCTATTGGAAAGCCTTAAACTTTGGGGGGAAACTTCTGAAATGTCTACGCAATACAAATGCCAGCTGCATTTTAAATCCTCTTTTTATGTAAGCTCATCAGAGGCCTCCTTATATTTTATGCTTTAAAAATGGAAGAGTACGTGCCATTTATACAGAGTATGTTATGCAGTATTTGTATTTCTCTATTAGGATTTTAACTGATCTCCTTTCCTAGCATTTGATTGTTAGGAAGCAATTAGCTCCTTTATTTGAATGTACTAAATATTTATATAACTCCTACTTTTTGGAACTCTCTATGGCTCAGTACATTCTCTTCTATTGAAACAACTAAATTGGGACATAAGTTTATCACAGGGAATCAGATTTCTGGAAGGAAGAATCTAGTAAAACACAAGCTTACTAGATAACTCTTTTCCCCTCAAGGGAGCTATGGCTCTGAGTTGATTCATTTTAATAGTCACGGTGCTGAAACGGTAACTCTTAATGCTTTATGAAGTTTTTAATAATTCGTAGGCATAAAAGCTGCCAGTCTTGTGCATTTTGAAACATGCAACATACACTTTAATTTGTGCAAAGCTTCCCTTTCTTGCATCCAGAACAAAAATTGCACAATATACCCATAGCAGCTTCTTGCATTCTGAAATCTTATTTGCCATTTTTCTCGTCTACAAGTATGAACTAATGTTTGGTATGCATGTTATGCAGTTTACAGGCAGTATGTTGCACAGTTTCATAGAAATCAAAGTTCTTTAATATTTTTGGCAGGGCCTTATAAAAACTTTAACTTCAAAGTTCTGAGTGCATGTTCTTGAAATTCATCATTTGTACAAATTATTTTCACAATTCTGCTTCTGAGCACCAGAATATGTTGGAAAAAACAGTCTTTCCGTGAGACTCTACAAAGCTGCTACATACCAATTAATACTCTACTGCTCATAAGTTTATCAGAGAGAGGTCTGTAAATACAGATAAAACTCTTCTTCAGGCCATCATTAAAACTGCGTATTTGACTTTAGCTGAGTAGGTTTTGCCATTTTCACGGAGCTTTCCATTGGGCACAGTGTGAAATATTATCTTGCTACTGTGCGTGCAGTAGTGGTGTACTTAAAACTGCTATAGCTGTTTAAATTTTTGCACTTGAAACACTAAATCTACTCTCCCGTCCTGTCATTTTTGTACTGTTACTCTGAACCTCATTTCCTTTCTGGTGTCTTAAGTATTCCTAAATGATGTATTGAGATTGTATTTTATTCCCTTTAAATAAAGAATAAAACATTTTAAATAAAATGGTCAGAAATGGGTTGCCTGCAGTAACTGAATGAGCTTATGAATTGAAGAGGAAAAAATGCTTTGTTGTAAAGGGTCAAGATAACGTGGCTCATAGTTAGGGACCTACTGAATTTACGACTGCACGATTTTTCGCAGAAACTATGAATTTGGACAGGCTCCAGGATTTTGGCAGGGTAGGTGCAAAAACGAAACAAAACTGGCCAGCAGAGGTTCTTGGAGCACAGGGGGGCGAGGGGGCAGGAAGAAGGGGGTGGGTAGGGCTGCTCACAGCAGAAGGTGCAGATGCTGCAAGCAGTAGCTCTCAGCAGCTCTGCTTCCTGCCCCCCCCTCTCCCCCCCCATGTGCTCCAAGACTCTCTCTGCTTGCTGGTAAATTGTGTGTGTTTGGCTTTTTTGCAACCTGCCAAAACTGCCTACCACTTGGTGGCACAAAACTAGGACTTAATTACCCTGATTAAGCTTAGCCAAGCCATTAATTCACACTTAATAGCACATGGATTAATGGCTTCCTTGGTCTTAATCCGGGTAATTAATCCATTGTTTTGGGTGTGTGGCAATCTGTGGGGGTGGGTGGGACTTCAAAAAAGCCTTTGGCTTGGTCTCCCATGAAGTCCTCACGGTTAAACTTGGGAACTGTGGCCTCGGCAAACTTGCGGTCCGATGGCTCGGGAACTGGCTCTGTGGTCGGACCTAGAGAGAGTGGTAATTGATAGAACCATGTCAATGTGGCACATGGTGACCAGCGGCATCCCCCAGGGCTCTGTACTAGGACTAGTACTTTAATATATTTATAAATGATATGGATTCAGGTATCAGAAGTGAACTGGCTAAATTCGTAGATGACACCAAATTTTGAGGAAGCTTGGTCATGCTAGAGGAACGGCTGGAGATTCAGGCCGACCTCGACAGGCTCACAAGGTGAGCAGATCAAAACCTGGTGGCATACGACATGGAGAAATGCAAGCTGCTCCACCTCGGGAAGGGGGAATAGGATGAGATACTGTATTAAAGGCCTTTAAAATCCAAGTAGATGACATCTGCCTCGAGTCCTGCATCTAAGCATTTTGTGACCTGGTCATAGAAACAAGGTTAGTCAGGCAGGATCTACCTGCTATGAATCTGTGCTGGTTGCCCTTCAGCATTGTTTTTCCTGCTGGACTCCCACAAATGTGATCCTTAATAATTTTTTCAAAGGTTTTTCCAAGGTTAGTGACACTAACCGGTCTATAGTTACCCAGATCATCCTTCTTCCCCTTCTTAAAAATAGGGACCACATTAGCCCTTTTCCAGTCATCTGGGACCTGACCTGAGCACCAAGAGCGCTCAAACAGCTGTGCCAGTGGCTTCGCTATGACTGGCCAATTCCTTCAGCACCTTTGGATGAAGATCATTTGGGCCTGCTGACTTAAATGCATCTAGTCCTTCCAAGTGCCTCTTCATCAAGTCGGCACTAACAATTGGTGGGCTGGTGTCCTTTTTGTGCCTATCTGTGATCCAGTTGGGAGATTTGTCCCCATCTAAGTTCAGGAATACAAAAGCAAAAAACTCATTGAAGAGCCTTGTCCTGCCTCTGTCACTAATTGCCCTAGTTTGTCCTGTAGGGGTCCTATGCTACTCTGCGTCTTCTTTTTACTCCCCATGTACCTGAAGGACTTCTTGTTGTCTTTAATTTTTGTTGCCAGCCTCAGTTCCATTTCTGCTTCTGTTTCATTCTGCTTCTAAGTTCCATTTCTGTTCCAAATTGCTCTTCTTGGGTGTCAAACTCCTCTTGGAGGGAAATGTACTGCTCCTTCACAGAGAGCTACACCCCTATTCTTTCTAGCAACACGATCCCTCCTGCACAAGGTATAGCCATCTATAACTGTGGTACAGTCACAGGTAAAGTCCCACCAGGTCTCCATTATTCCTATGAGAGCGTATTGATTTTTGTTTAGCAGAAGGGCCAGTTCCTCCTGTTTGTTCCCCAGGCTCCTGACATTTGTGTACAGGCAAGTAAGTCTGCCTTCAGAAGCCCTACACTTCCCAGCACTTCTAAAAGAGTCCTATCCTTGGGCCGGGGTAGGAGTGAATTCCCTTGTGCTGCATGACCTCATTCTGCGGTTGACATCTGGTGGGCTTGCACTGGTGGGTGTCTGCACCCCCCCCGGCAAGCTTAGTTTAAAGTCCTGTCGAACAGATCACTCATTCTGGCTGAGAAGAGCTTCTTCCCCATTGGAGTGAGGTGGAGGCCATCCCTTCCCAACAGACCGATGCTTAAAATTTGCCTCTACCTCTGAAGTGTGGACTATGGTCAAAGAAGTGGAAGCGTTCACGATGGCACCAACGCTGCAGCCTTTTGTTGACTTCATCAATTCATCTCCCTCCTGTGCCTGTGACCAATAACTAGGAGGACTGAGGAAAAAACTACCTGCACCCCCAACCCTTTGAGCCCTGTCCCCAGAGCCCTGTAGTCAGTCATAACCTCACTGGGATTGCTCTGAGCCATGTCATTTTGTGCCCACGTGGATGAGGAGCATGGGGTTGTGGTCAGAGGGCCGTACAAGTTTTGGGATCCTCTCAGCTACATCCTGAATACGGGCTCTTGGGAGGCAGACCTCATGGGTCAAGGGGTCGGGGCGGCAGATCGCTCCCTCTGTCCCCCTCAGAAGCGAGTCGCCCATGACAATTGCTGTGTTTCTTCCCTGGGGTGGTTGCAAGTTGCATTTCTTCCTCGACTGCTGGAGCTGGCAGCTTAGCTGGCTCTACTGGTGCTGTGAGAAGTTTGTATCTGTTGTGAAGTTCCAGGGGGTGGTGACCCTGGTGCAGCGTGCCTTGGGGCTAGCGACAACCTTCGTCCAGGCGTCCTCTATTGGACTTCACAGGAGCTTCTCTTGTTCACCCTTGTCCTGCCAATCATCCTCGTGCTTCCCTCTTCATTCTTCAGGCAAAGAGTCAATCTCCTCTTCGCCATCCCTGATGGCATGCGGCCTCTGAACTGCAGCCTGGAGCTCCCCTGTCCAGCACTCCAGAGACTCCAACACAGAGCAACCCTCACAAGAGGATGTGTTGTTGCTCCTGACTCCAGGTCAGTTGTTCCAGGCAGCCCCCACAGCCGAGACCCAGGGGCCCCATCTGGGTGGAGGCCTCAGTGGTACCAGAAGAGGAGGGGTCCCAGACATGATGGAGATCTTTGGGGTGTGGCACAGCACCACCATTGCACAGGTAGTAATAGCCTGGGCTATTGCTGTGCTGACCCTTCTCTTCAGGCTCACCACCTAGAGCCTCGTGCCCCTCCTGCGCGAACTCCCACGCTAACTTGCATACCGGGATCCAGAGCGTGCCTGTTTATTGGAAGAGCAACATAAAACTTGCACTAACCATAAGGTATGTCTAGTAGAGGACTTCTGTTTCTAATGTACTCCAGCTATCTGAACATGAACAGTTTCCTGGAAAACTAGAGGGGAAAGCCTTGCCAGTAATGGAGATGGTGTAAGATTAAACAATCTGAAGGAGTGTATGAAAAGATGTCTTTAACTGAGGGGAAAAGAGCTGATGCGGTACCAATATTTCATAATCATAAAAAAATGTACCCTCCCTGTTTGTTTTGGGTTATTTTTTCTCTTCATTGCCTCTGAATTTGGTGAGTTTTTTTAATATTAATGAATGGAAACTTCGTGTACTTTTTGGTTTACGTACTCTACTTTTGGTGCACACACTTTCAAGACTTGAGTCTTGGGCAACCACGTCCAGTAAGTCTGTGCAAATGTCCTGCATGTCCTTATGCTTTGCACCAGGGCTGAAAAGGGGTGGAACAGCATAACTGCCATCTGTTTTCTTTTCCATCTCAGATTCCACTGCAGGAGTTAAAGCACGGGTTGTATATTACATAGAGCAAATTCAACTTGTACAGTAAGTTCAAATGCTTTGTTTATTTTATATAATGGGAGTCCACCCTTGATGACTCAAGTAATCACATATAAAGGAGTATGAACTTCATAGTAAAGAGTTGTAGTAAAACCACTCTAAAAAAAAAAAAAAAGGAACAGAATTTGATAGTTTTATAATAGGTGTCCATTCATAGTGATACAAACACGACTCTAAGTGGCCACCTGAGGGATATTTGAAATAGGAGTACTTAGCAGGGAAGCTGCCTGAGTCGCATCTTGCGTATCCAACTACCAAGATATTGGCGCTCAGCTTCCTGGCTGTTGTGAATCTTAGGTGCTGAACTCAGGTCTGTAGTGGTAAGGAAGTTGAGGTTTAGGCTTCAAGCAATCTACTACCTGAGAGTCATAGGTTGAGAACTCCTGAGCACACAATATGAAGTGATATTGGGTTACGTTCTTGTCAGAGTTGCTATGTCTGGTAACCCATTTCAGAGTATTACATTCAAACCAAACTGATAAGTATGCTTGAGTGTTTGTAAATTGTCATGGAAGGCAGTGAAAGGTTTGCTTTTCCACCTGGCACTTTTTTTTAATTAAAATATTAAAATCTGACCTGGATAATGGGTTTCAAGCATGGTCCTCTGGGATGAGGGCTGGGAGTCATCTAGAACTGCAGCAAGAGCAGAAATGTATTGGCAAGTGGCTATGTAAACTTTTGCTGCTTTTATAAATACATCCTATTAGAGGTGAACCATGGAAGTTTTCTACTAAAGAGAAGACTTGAAGAGGAAAGTGGCTGGTACACAAAGACGTGATTGCTGCTGTAATTCACTAGGGCTAAATGTAGACAGTCAAAAAGCCTGAGGCTGAATCGATTCAATCTAGGCAGCTTCCTCTAAACTGCATAGGTTGAACTGATAATCAACTGAACTGATGTTCAGTTTTCAATTGGGAAAGGCAGGGGGAGGCCTGCACTGACCCAGGCCAGTAGGTGGGGGATGCTAGAGCACATCTCCTAGCCTGCTGGCCATTGCGGAGGGAGCAAAGGGAAATTCCTCTGCTCCCCTGCATCAGTCTTGCATCAAGACTCGCAGGAGCTGAAGCAAAACCGGCTGGGGAGGAGCAGGAGAATTTCCCTCTACTCCCTGAATTCGCTGAGACTCATAGGGACTGATGCAAGCAGCTCTGCCGTTCTGGAGAGGAAGATTCCCCTCAGCTCCCTGGGGCTGCCCTGGGTTGGGGTAGGGGAAGCCCCGCAAGGCAGGGGCTCCCTGGTGCCCCCACGCTGGGCTGCATGGGCAGGCACCTGGCCTGGAGGGCTCCTTCTCCCTCCCTTCTGTGGCAGCCACTGAACCAATCAGCAGCTGGGAAAGGGGTGAAGGGGTGGGGAGAGGGCTGCCAGGGTCTGTAAAGTCCCCACCACTGGGGCTATCCCTCCTCCCCTGTGCTGTGTAGACCCTGGCTGGGGGCCTGTTCCCTTTCCCACCACATGGGCTGACAGAGGCAGGTAGGAAGCAGGCTAAGGAAAAGGGGGCGAAGCAGTCCTTGCTCCATGAGCAGGCAGCATAGCCCAGGGCTGCAAAACATCCTGGGATGCAGGTGGACTGTGAGATAACTTGAACCAGGAAAGGATCTGGGACAGAAGTTCCATGAACCAGTTTGACCTAAATCAGTTGCATCCAACTAGGTTTATCGTAAAACAGTTTTGGTAATTTTGAAAGCAGTTTATGTGCACTGAACTTCTGTTCTGTTACAGGTTTAAACCAGTTTCTGTTCACTTAAACTAATTTAGATGCAAGTTCTGTCCCTAGCTCTGATGCCTTCCCTAATACGCTGCTAATTCTCCACTTCTGCTTTGTGGAACCTTGAATGCTGCCAACGAAAGGATTGTTTAAAAAGAGAGAGGCTTAGATTGGAAGATTTGTAGTTTTTTAATGATATCCATGGTGCTCATTCTGCAGGTCCTTACAGCCACAGCTATCTCTGATTTTAGCCAAATGCAGTAAGAGACAGAGCCCAAAAAATAGCTTCAGGACTAAATCCTCCCTGAAAGGTAGGTGGTTTCATCTTTTGAAGTTTAATTCTCTTTGATTTGCAGTTGATCCTTTCTTTTGGTGTAGTAGGTCAGGCTAGGCCAAACTACCAAACTCTGGAGAGGGTTCTAAATGTTTCAAGATGGCTAAATATCTCACTTCTTTAATAATGGATTCTTCAAAAAAATATCTGGGGAGCTGAAGGAGGAGAAATATTTTAGTTCAGTTAGCTAAAGAACATTATAGTGCCTCTAGAATAAACAACTTGCTAAAGAATCCAAATCTTCTTTGGATCCAGTTGTTACTAACACTGACATGCCAAGTATTATGGTCTTTCAGATTATGGATCGGATAAAAGAGTAAGTGGGTGCATCTACACATACAATTAGCATGTAGCAATACATTCCAGTTCATGCCAGAGTTTATTGCTCCCGGGCTCAGCATTTACATATGTGCCTAGGACCACAGTATGAGCTGGGGCACAGCATCCCCAGTCACTGTCTACATGTGCATTTCGGCACACAACTACTCTGCCGTAAGATAGTACTTGTCCTAGACAGTACTATCCTTCAGCAGAGTTAATTAATTTACCACACCCTAAAATGGGCACTTCTGTAGACAGTGACGATTTACTGCAGAGCTAATTAGTCAGCTCTGCGGTAAAGCACATGTGTAAATGCACCCAGAGAGGCCTGAAATTTGACATTTACTTTTGGGGGTAGCAGTTCTTGCTGCAATTATGTTTGAACTTTATAGTACTACAGTATTTCTCCACTGCCAAAGAAAGTGGTTTTGCTAAAGTTTCTGTAAGGATTTTTCACCTTTCCTCAGCACACAGAGGTTGGTATGAAGTTTACAGCAATAATATTCAGGGTAGATTTCACTTGAGCGTACTCAGTGTGCCAGATTCTGATATTTACTGGAGTAAAGTTGGAGCTGCTGCACTTATTTCATATTAAACACATACCGTGCCAACATTGTGATCAACATACTCCAAAAATGGGGGTGGCTAAACACGTTACTAATTGTTTATGGCTATAGAAGTTAGACTTTGTTTCCCCTAAAAAAGGGAACCATGGTCTCAGTCTTCTGAAACGTGATGGCTTGGCAGGCCTGAAGATATCTTTATTCACAAATAGCAATTGCACTAGTTACAGAACAAACTTCCTGCATACTGCCTGATTTAATGTTGAGCAGGAGAGATCACCTGCAGGGCATACAAAGATATGGTTTAGAATCAGTCCTGATGAATATCAAGACTTTTTCTTGAGGCTGTCAAGGTTGTCAGTTGTGTGGGTTGGTTCTAAGAGGTGGACAAAGATTCACAACTCACTCCACAATGTGTTGATTACGCAGAACCAATTTGACTTCGTCTGAACTACGCCCAAAGTGTAGAAGTTCTGTATCCAATTGCCAACCCCCAGATCTATGTAGTTCCCATTTCCAAGTCTCTCTTGAATTGAGCACCAGTGTTTACCACTGCCAGGACAAATTAATATAGCTCCCTTGAGATTTGGTCAGGGTTGCTTTTAGATTGTGAAGAAAGGTGTTCCACCAATTTTGTGTAAAACTATTTCCTTTTCTCAAAAGTCTAAAGTATTCACTGATACAGAAAAGAGACTACAAACACAGTATACTTTGCTCTAGATTATGAGACGTTTACTTGAAGATATTTTCTTTTTTACTATGTTGTAAGGAACTCCTAAGCATTGCTTTATTAAAGGAAATGCTGAAATGGAATCCAGTACTATATGGTCAGGGTACTTGATTTTGTTTTTAAACATGCTTCCCCCTTGCTTCCTCAATTACAACTTTGCAATATTTTGGTGCTAAAACAAAATAATTGAATTCTTTGAGCAACATGTGTCAGTACCGATATGGTAGTTCTATTTACGGTAATATGGATGTTACTTTATCTTTAATGAAAACAAGAAGGTTCATTAGAAATTCTCCCTGAAAGTAATGGAAACATTTAGTCGAAAGTCATCACTGGACCCTGGGAAGGGCACATTCTCTAGGGGGCAGGCAGTTTGTTCTCTTCTCTCTGTAGGGCTAGGGACAGAAATTACACATAAACTGGTTTAAGTAATCAGAACCTGTAACAGAACAGAAGTGCAGTGCACATAAACCAGTTTAAAAATGGCTGAAGGGGTTTAAGATAAACCTGGCTGAATGTAATATCAGTTAACAGATTTGGGTCAAACCAGTTTATGAAACTTCTGTCCCAGACCCCTTCCTGGTTCAAGTTAAATCAGTCCCCCAGCATCCCAACATGCTTTCCAGCCCTGGGCTGGGCTAGGCTGAGCTGTCTGCTCCAGCAGAGAAGGGTTGGGGTGAGGGGAGGCAGGGACTTACCCCACCCCACCCAGGCAAACCCTGGCTGGTGTCTGGGGGAGGGAGGGTTAAACACCTCTTCTCCTGCTCAAACTTACTGCTAGCTGCAACTGTGGACTACAAATCCCATAGGCACCTGGAAGCAGCCCCTGCCTGTCCCTGGAGGCAGGAAAAGGAAGTGATGAATAACCCTGCAGAGTCTTGCTGCTGTGAGTCTGGACTGCAAATCCCTTGGGGGCAGCAGGAAAAGGAAGTGAACACACAGCCCATGCTGCTTACATGCCAGAGAGCTGTGCTCTAGCACACCCCAGCTTCTGGCCTGAGCTACTGCAGGCATGTGGCTGCATTTTCCTGAATCAAAAATAAATGTGTGTCTAGTTTAATCTCTGCAGTTTAGACTAACCTGCAAACACTGAACCGATTCAGCCTTGGGCTTTTTGACCATCTTTACTTAGTCTAGGTGATCAGTAGGGATCCTAGTTTTTTGTTTGCCATGGAAAACCGTGGATTTTTGTGCATTTAAACAGGGTTGTTTTTTTTCTTTTTTCACACAGAAAATTAAGATCCCTGGTGGTCAGCCAGGCTGCTCCCATGTAGAGTTCAGAGTGCATCCTATAAGATTGTTTTTCCTGTAATGGTAGTGAAAAGCCTCAGCCAGATTAGAGCTCTGCAATACTAGACTGGATTTTTGACCAGGCAAAAGTACATGGTCAATTAACCTGTTAAATATTGTCAAATAATGGCTAAGAATTTTAAGCATTAATTTATTAGAACAGTAACAAGAGAGGCTTTAATCTTTATTAGGTTAGATAATTACAAAAACAAACAAGTTAACTGTTACCTTGAAACAATGAAAAATCTAAAAAAAATTGTAATGAATTATAACCAACAATGTTAGGTGAGTGTAAATGTGAACAATGTTGACAACTGAACAGTTCTTCACCTTGGCTTTCATCCCAGAACTGCAGGGTGGGTGCAAACAGTTGTAATACAAGAAGCAAAATAAGAAATAAACACACAAAGTGTGAGAGACAAGTTGGGTTTTTCTATGCTGCTGGTTCACGTTTCTCCCTAGGCACAAGGGAGCTCCTGCAGTCCCATGTGACTAATGGTGGGGAAGGAGCGGGAAGGGAAGGAGGGAAATGAGGCTGGAAGAGCTCAGGAGAGAAGTAGGGCTAGGGTACCTGCTCCTAAATGGACTGATAGTGGCAACTCACACACAGTACCGTACCTAGGCTCCTGGAGACCCCAGGCAAACTTTTAGTATTGGGCCCCACTTTGCCAGAGATAATGATAATAATTAAAAAATTACCATTTTCCGGCCCCCTTTCTGTCCGGGCCCCAGGCAACCGCCTGGTTCACCCACGCTTGTGTCTGGCCCTGTTCACACAGCACCTGCAGAGTCCTGAACGTATTCAGAATGTTGCAAGATCAGGCCATGTTATTTACTGTGTATTACAACAGTGCAAAGGAACCTTTGTCACAGATGTGCAAAGCACCATGCAAAGGTAGAACTAACAGATATTCCCTACCCCAAGAGTTTGCAGAAATACGATCAAACACAGCCTGCACTTGGTGTAGCTCCACAGACTAAATCATATGCTATCACTTGTGTACAGCAAGCTTTTCTCATCTGGTTTGTGCTGCAAATATGTAGTCTAATGATGATGGAATAAGGAAAGTGGCAAACACTTCATTGGGCTGGCTTATGTCTAATCTATCTCTTGATTTTTGTTTAAGATGGAGGCGGGGGGAGCATGTGACAAATGTAACAGTGTTATAACTACTACCAGTGATTTCATCCCTGCTCTGTTATGTACTCACTGGGCCCTTAGTAAGTTTACTTACCAAGAAATTCTATTAACTTCTGTGGTTCCTAAAGTTATTGCGAGTAGAAGCTGCAGAGCTGGGATCAATATTTTGTCTGACTTAATGGCTATGGATGGCAGCTTGCAAATAATGTAACCAGTATTATTACATCTTAAGGCAAGATTGTTTTTTTTTGCAATTGAAAAAAGCTTCTTAGGAAGGATTGGAATTACTGTTGCTATTTATTAATTTAAAAAAAATATCCCTGCCCAATCAGAATTTGCATTTGGCAGTATTATTTCACATTTGCTGTCATTTCTGGCACATCGTAATAAGCAAATAGCAGTTTAATATATTGACACAGTCATAGCAATCATCATATGTACGCATTTTATGTCAACATCCAATGAGTTCTGTTGGGTCCGGTTTACCTATTGGCTCATACAATGGGACAGTGGGGGCTAATCTTGGTGGGTGTGCCACACATTAGCTCCCACTACTTCCTGACCTATGCTCCCTATCCAACCTGGCACTCTGCTTTTTGCTTCATTCCCTGTGTTCTCTGTCTCACCTGCTGCTCTGCTTTCTGCCCTATTTTCCACTGTGCTGTTTCTCTGGTCTGTTGCATACTGAAACCACCTGTGACACTTGTGACACGTGTTTCAGGTTGGCCAGTCCTGCAATGGGAAATAGCAGAAACATGCTCTCACAAAAGGAACTTGAGGTAGGTTTTGGAATTTGCTATGTACAGAATAAGCATTTTTGGATTTTCAAACTGATGTGAAAAGCAGCCCTACGGGCAAACATCCTTTGATTTATATTCATAGCTCCACAGCAAATGCATAACCAAAGCTAAAGTGTAGATTGCTCAATTGGGTATGTGGCTTTTCAGTAGATAAGCGCTTTTATGTTATTCTTGCACTTACTGGCTCTTTCTGCTGTTACACTGATCCAAAAAGGCTGTCTTTGGTTTGTATCTTGTTTCAAGATGCAACCCCCTCCCCTCCCCCGCCCCCTGCTCCCCCTGAATATGGAGCACATAGGAAAGAATAATGCTGCATGGCTCAAGCAATTCTGAACTCAGTGTCCTCCTTGATCTCTGAATATAGCTTCAATCTGACTGTTGAATGGATTCTCTTTTCCAAGCACTTGAGGCCATTCATGTAATGCCTTCTGCCAGAGAATTCTTGCCCCAAGTGCTGTAGCAATCTGCAAAGAGCGTATAGAAATATGGTCAGTTTCTTATTCTGCCTTCGCTGGTTGCTTTTATCCTGCGGTAGTGCTTTGAAGCCTCAATTCTACTCAAGAGCCCTATTGCAAAAAGCATTGCACAATCACATAATGAAAAGATGGTCTATATTCTCTTCCCACCCTGGGTTTGGAGAAAAGGAAACCTGAATTGGAGAAGTGACCCTTCCCTAGCAATGTTCTCTTTCCCCCTCTCTCTGTCTCTGTCTCTCTCTCCGTCTCTCTCTTCCCTTAGTACAGTGGGGCACAATACAGCGAGGCAGGAACCCAGTAGGCAGGACCCAGCATGGGAGGGAGCACTGCACCACCAGGGCTGCCAAGATGAGGCATGGCAGTACCAGTGGGGAGTTGTGCCCCCACTGCTGCCAGGTGGGCAGGGTGTGCCTCACCTTGGTGGCCATGGTGCCACAGTCCTGCTTTCTGCACTGGGTTCCACCTGTTGTGTCATGGAGGTGGCTCCTGCCTGGAGCTGGTCCAGCCTGGATGCAGCCCCATATCTAACTGTGGGCACAGAAATCTGGAGGGGAGGGCATGTGCCTCTCCCACTCCCTCCGACATGTCGCCTGTGTCCTCCCACCCTTATAGACTTACCAACAAGGAGCTGCTCTCCACCACTGCCTGACTGCCACGTGCACATGCACATGCCATGGTGCTCCCTGTGTTCTATTCCCCACAGCTCCTTGCAGGCTGGAACTCTGACAAATGGCAAATGGAAAACCCAGATCCCTGCTTATAGGGAAAGTAAAATATATTGCTTGTACACATGCAAGTGGTAAGTGGCACTCACTAAAGTCTTTGTTTTCTTATTTTTCCTTTTATGCAAATGCATATGTGGTATGGCAAAATAAATTGTATGCAGCATTCAGGGATGTTTAAAAGTTGTCTTTCATTTACTTGTAGTGCTTCTGCATTGTCAATTTTCTGTTAAAACATCTGGGGCTGACCAACCCCTCCCTCCCACCCCAAGGTGCTCAACAGGGATAATTTCAAGCATTCCTCCAGAATTTAGAAGCACAAGAAGTCCTCATAGCTAAAGGGATTTGTGTTTCTAAATCTCTTGAGTACTTTTGACAACTTTTACTTCCAGCTAAAATCCACGAAACCTGCACATGCTCAGCAACCTCTTTTAATGACATCACACTTACTTTTAGTATTTTAAACTGGTTAACAATCTATAGCTCACCACTGGTGTTGATTGACTGCACATCCCTTCACTTGTGGAGTGTGTTAATTGATTCAATGTGACCTGAGTAGTAGTGCTGTGTGAAACAGTATCATTTCATTTTGATGGGACAGTGTTTCGTTTTGAGTTTTGTTTTGTTTTGAAACCACTGTTCCATTTTGTTTTGTTGAAACTATTTCACTGTTTCGACATTTCGCCCATAGGCTACAATGGGGAAGCATAAAACTACTTATAACTTTATCATTTCTTGTCTGATTCAGATGAAATGTACAGGGATGGTAGCCCCTTCTGAGGCCATGAAGTCTACCAAGTTTCAAGGAGATAGGTGCAGGGGGTTCTGGGAAATTGCACCTCAAAGTCTTGAAAGCAAAACTTATATCACATGTTAAGGCACTTCTTCCTTCCTCCCCCGCCCGAGGCGGAGGGTGAAAACACTCCCCGACCCAGGGATCTGAAACAGCACCGACCATGGCCGTTGGGTGCTTGGCAATCTCCAGAATCCCCGACTTCTCCTGATATAACCCCGGGAGGTGGGTGGAGAGTACAGTTAGGAGCAGACTCCGGGGTTAAAAAAAAATCACAGGAAATCTGATCCTGGCCGTGGGAAGGGAAATGGGGTATTTCCCCTAAGAAAACAAGTGGTACCCGGGCCCCTCGAAGATGATGGTGAGCCAACCTACCGTCGAACCTTTGTGCACGTTCCTTTCACTACCTCAGATTTGTATAACTGGCGGAACAATACCCCCAGCTTGAAAGAGGATCCTGAAAAGGTACAAAACCTGTTTGAAACGATTTTCAAAACCCATAACCCAAC
>NW_005842396.1:1373268-1375647 GCF_000455745.1 Alligator sinensis | reverse complement strand
GATGGCAGCTCGAGTATGGAGAATGGAATTCGAAAATCCGGATACACTATCGTGACTACACAGAATGTGATAGAAGCAGGACCTTTAAACCCATCTGTTTCAGCTCAAAAGGCTGAACTCATTGCTATGACTCGGGCTTTGCAATTGACGGCCAACAAAACTGTCAATATTTATATTGATTCTAAATATGTTTTCCTTGTTTTACATGCTCACGGAGCGCTGTGGAAAGAGCGGGGTCTACTTGATGCTAAAGGAGCAAGCATTAAGCATAGCAAGCAAATAAAAGCTCTCCTCAAGGCAGTCTGGGAACTGAAGGAGGTAGCGGTAATGCATTGTAAGGCACATCAAAAAGAAAATGACCCCTCCACAAAAGGTAATCGATTTGCTGATGCTACAGCAAAGAGAGCAGCTAAAAGACCTCAGACAGACTAGCTGCCCGAAGTAGGTAATCTGTTACCTCTCCTCCCAGACCTATACCAGCCTGTGACACCACAGTATAAAAAAAGAGACAAACAATTAATAAAAGAGTTTCAAGCAAAGAAGGGGGAGCACGGGTGGCTAGTAACAAAGGATGGCCGCATTATCATCCCAGCTGCCTGGGTTCATACGGTAGTAAAAAGCGCTCATCATGGCACCCACTACGAACCCAGGGCCCTGGTAAGATAGATCAGTCACTATGTAACTGGAGCGAGATTAAAAGAGGCTGCCAAAAAGATATCAGAGACATGTGAGGTCTGCCAAAAAAATAAACCCCCCCAAAAAACCCCCCAAAAACTCCAGGACATCAAAAAATAGGCAATGGGCCAAAAAAAAAATGGCAGGTAGATTTTACCGAGTTGCCCCGGTAACAAGAGATAAAATATCTCCTTGTCTTTGTGGACACTTTCTCTAATTGGGTTGAGTGCTTCCCATGTCAGACTGCTCAAGCCCGAGAGGTGGTCAAGGCGCTCCTACAAAAAATCATTCCTCGCTTCGGACTTCCAAAACAAATAGGGTCAGACAATGGCCCACATTTCATTACACAAATTACTCAAAAAGTTTCTGAGTTCCTAAAAATCAGCTGGCATTTACACACCCCTTAGAGACCCCAGTCCAATAAAAAGGTAAAACGTATAAATCAGACCTTAAAAAGACACCTTACAAAGATTTACCAAAAAGCTCGACTCAAATGGCCAGAGGCCCTACCCTTGGCCCTGTTACGAGTAAGGGTCACACCACATTCTAAATTAGGATTAAGCCTGTTTAAAATAATGTATGGTAAACCTTACCCTCTGAGTCTGCCCATGAGTACTAAACAACAGTTACATGTTTTAAAAAAAAAAAGATTAAAAAATATGTATGGTCCTTGGTTTCTGTTTTGTCTTCCATCCATCAGCAGGTACGGGACATGCTGCAGACACAGGATCAGTCTCCTACCCCAAAAAACCGACTATTACCTGGGAGTTATGCCCTTGTAAAAGACTAAAACAAGAAACCACTTTGAGCCAGATAAAAGGGCCCATATAATTTATTTATTGGGTGTGGGCTCCACTCCATCCACCCCACCCTCCAGTATTGGCTGGGGGAGCCCCCGACCAAACTCCTCCCCCTCCCCTCTCCCCCCCCCCCCCCCCCCCCCCCCCCTGCAGACTCTGGGACTGGAGGCAAAAAACAATAAAAGGTAGAGCCAATAAAAGACTTAAAATTCCTATTAAAAAAAAAGGAACTTTAAATAATTTGTCAATTTTTGATCAAGTTTTACAGCCCTTATTATAAAATTAGTCAAAGTTTTATTGTAGGGCATCCTGATCTGTCCACTCCTTCTCATAAAAAAAAAAACAACCTTTTACAACAAAAATTTGACCCTCAAAAAAATGTCTGGATTTATCTGGCCCGAAAAATTTTAAATAAAACAGACTTCTGCTTAGCGGGAAAAATCAATGCTCACCTGGTTTTTACCTCATGCTTAATCGCAGTACCAACCTCTTTAAAAATTTTACAAAATTATACTATGCTAAAACGTATAAATAAAAAAGTACATATCAAAATATATATAATTAAGAGACTATTATAAAAAATAAAAGCAAAAACATGTTTTCTGTACGGGTTCACGCAACAGCTAATGCTTCCAAATGTTTCCTAATGGTTAATTATACTGGTAATTGCCTTAAATTAAACCAAGGTAAATCAAATGATTTTACAAACAAAAAAGCTGATGATACTAGATTTGTGTTAAACCAAATTGCATGGAGCACTCATAATAATAATAATTAAAAATGCTCCAAAGTGGGGAATGTAAGGAGTGACCTAGAAAGCACTACCCGGAGACGAAGCAGAAGAGAATGTTATGCGACAAATGCCCATCTGCAATGATAAGGAGGAGACAGTCTTAGATAAAGG
>NW_005842396.1:1366874-1373233 GCF_000455745.1 Alligator sinensis | reverse complement strand
TGGGTTAAAAGGGCTCATTAAAATACTAAAAATCACGCCCCTAGGTGGGGAAAAAGTATGCTAATGAAACATACATGTATGTAAATGAGATACATGGCTAAAACACAGGTATAGAGACATGCTCAGTAAAGAACTCCTTGCGTCACTCCTTTATAACCAATCAGCAAACAAGGATGCTTATGAAGGCTCAAAAACTCCTGTATAAAAGATGCTTAGAAATAGTAATCTGGTGTGCTTGTTACATGAAATTATTCCGCTCACACCTTTTATTGGTAGCAATAAACCTTCTTTGTACTTTCACCCCTGGTATCTTTATTGGCCTTTGCATACTGGGCACGATCCCAACAACAGTGACAGTGGCTTGCCCCAGCCAGGAAAGTTGATCCCCTGGAAGATCTCCATTTGGCTCTGAAGTTCCCTCACTACAGGGATCACCTGGCTAAGGAGGGCAATGCCAGCGCTGAGGGTCTCAGTGGTCTTGAGGAAGGGCTTGAGGACCACCAAGATGTGGGAGATGGTATCCCACTCAGCTCTGTTAAGGGGGCCGCTGATCCTAATCTCCCTGAGCAAGGCCATCTCATAGATGGCCTTCTGTTGCCCAGCCTCTTGAGCATCAGGTATACGGAGTTCCACTGAGTCTCCACATCCTGCATGATTTTGTGCTCTGGCAAGTTGAGCTCTGCTTGTTTGTCCTGCAGCATCTTGCCCCCCCTTGATGCTCTGGTGGAAGTAGCCTGTCACCTTCCTGCATTTGGAAATGCTCTTGCTGGCACTGTCACCAGCAGCCCTGTCCCCCTTCAAGGTGCCCCTGACAATGAGGTGGAACTTGTGTGCCACACAGCAGACGTTAACAAAGTTGACACTGCAGACCACCTTGACCATATTTTCGGTGACCATGAACCTGCGGGTGAGCTTGCCCTGCCCAACAAGCCACCCCTGCACCAAGTGGTTCATGGCCCCCATGATATCTGTTGCCATGTGGGACTCATCCATCACCTTAGCTTGAAGGTGAGCCCACTGACGGCCTGACTGGTCACACCAGTGCCCTGTGAGGGAGAGGTAGGCATGATCTCCACCCTGACTGCTCCAGATGTCCAAGGTGAAGTGTAAGGCCATCTGCAGACCTGCCTTGTGCAGCTCCTCCCTCAAGTACTTCCTGTATGCCTCATACAGGGAGGGCACCACCGTGGTGCATGTGGGCACTTGGTATGATGCACCATGAGTGCCATGAGCCACCTGAACCCTGGCTGCTCAACTAAAAAGAAGGGCTGGCCATTGACAGCAAACATCTCCCCAGTGCTCTGGGTGATCTCATTTGCCCCTGCAACGCGCCCTGCTTTATGTCCGCCTTTCCCCCACTGTTCCAGGGTGGTCTGCCTCTGCTATGGGGGGACGGGGGCTTTGAAGCGAGAGGGGGGTCTTCCCTTTGGGTACGCTCCTGCTGATGCCAGGCTGAGGAGGAGCAAGGGCAAGGGGGTGGTGCCTGCAGAGATGCATCAGCATCCCTATGGTCCTGATGTGTTTTGTTCCCTTGTCCTGGCTGGTTTTGGCTCAGCAATGCAGGCAGATAGCATATGTGGGATCATCTGCCAGCTCAAAATGATTCCGACCACACTACCCACTTGCTTCTGGGGTGCTGGGTGCATGTGTGGATCCTGCAGTTTCCCCTTCCTAAACAGGCAGAGGCACAGCAATAGGAGAAGTGGACTTAGCTGAGCTGCTAGCCTCCACAACCTCTACCTCAACCTCCTCTAAAGTGCCTTCTGCAGAAGGAGACCTGGCTCAAGGGGAAACTTGAGAAGTGTGGAGCACAAACTCAGCTGATTCCCCCTCCTTCCCCAAAATTTCCCCGGGAATGGCACTCAGATTCAGATTGAGCTCCAGCTCTTCCTCTGGCACTGGAAGGCCCAGCATGGGAAGTGAAATGGGAGTGGAGGAGACTGTCTTGCTGGTGCTGGTGCTGCTGTTTGTTGTCATGGTGATAGTGGGGGCGGTTATGGCTGGTGCTCGTGGAAGGGATGCAGACTCAGGCACAGGCAGTGGCACTAATCCCCTCTTCTTGCTGCTTCTGGAAGCTTCATCCCTGCTAGTTGTAGGGAAGAGGCTGCAGCAGCGTCTCAGTGGTGGGGGGGGGGACTTACACCACTCCCCCTACCCCCTCTTCTGCCCCTCCCTGAAGGCTTGCCAGCTGCCTTTCTACCACGCTTCATGGTGTTTTTCATAGTGTCTTGTTTTTATAAAAATATATAAATGTGTCTGTGTTCCTATATAGAGTCTATAGTGTAATATGCTGCAAGATATGTGTATAGAAATAAAAATATATAAATATATCTGCCTTCCTATATAAATTCTATAGTATAATATGCTACCAGATATAAATGTATAGAAATAAAATAATAAAAAGGCAATCAGGACTTATAGTAGAGATGATATCTTTTATTACACCAACAAGATTTTTGCAAAAAAAATTCTTTAATTGCAAACCTGGATACTAGAAATAAAATATAAATGTATCTGCCTTCCTATATATATTATATAATATGCTGCAAACTATAAATGTATAGAAATAAAAATATATGTATCTGCCTTCCTATATAAATTCTATAGTGTAATATCCAATACAATTATGAAATTACAAAGAATAAATCAATGAATATAATATAATAATAAAATAAAAGGGTCTAGAAAGAAAGAAAACGGTATTGTGGAATCCCACTTGCTACGCTAGCAAGTAGGAAATCAAATCAATGGTAGTAGTAGCCTTTGTTATCTAACACCCCTGAGCTGTGGGAAAATAGCTCAGTAACTGTTAAACCCCAAGGCCGAAAGCAGGATAGTTCAAACAATGCTGCCTTTTATGCTGTATTTCCATCCCTCCCCCAGAGCACTGGGATTGGAAGGCACCTCAGGGAAGGATCACAGTCACTGGCCAGCTACACAGTCAATATGAGAGCAGTCCTTCTCCCCCCCCTCCACCCCCCTCTCCTTATTTTTTGTTTCCCTGCAGGCAAGGCCAGCTTGAGCTTTGAAACTCGAAATGTTTTGAAACTTTCAAAACGTTCTGAGTGCCCTTGTTTCGTTTCAAGGCTGTTTTGAAGCCCTTTGTTTCATTTTGATTTTGCTGTTTCGAGCTCAAAACGAGTTGAAACAGCATCAAAATGAAACAGCCAGCAAAATTTCGCACAGCCCTATTGACTAGTCCCTTCAGTAGTGCACCTGATACAGTCTCCCCTCTGCTACATTCTATGTCTCTGACTGTAGGAGTGTAGGGACATTGTCTGTAATTTTAGTGTTGAAAAACACTCCACAGAAGCAGGTTCATTTCAGCCTGATTTTTCCTTTTACAAAAATTCTTCACACTCAATGTATTTTTACTGTAATTTCTGACCTACTAGTTCTACCTCTTCGTTTTTGATAACACGGTAGCTTTACTTTCATTTCTGAAGGCACCCTGATTATAATTATAGAGATTAAAGTAGGACTAACAAAGTCCACTGCATTAAGGGTCATGGTGGATGTTTCAGAATTTGGGAATAAAATTAGGCTCCAGCCTTCAGGATTTTTGTTGATTACATTCTGTGCTTATGCAAGGGGTTTCAGCAACAGCTGAGAAGCCAAAAGGCCTTTTAGTCGTAGAACAGGTAGGCAGAAACAGCACTGTACTAGTGATGGCCTTCAACTGTGTTACGGGAAAGCCATCTCTTTGGAATGATATCTTTTAAATGCAAACTATAGTACCTGAGGCTTCTTGCTAAACTAGCAGCAGTATTAGTTGTTTGCAATAAGTGGATGCTGGGCCATATTCTGGTTAAAATACCAAATGTGTTTCTTATCAGCTATTATATTAGTGCCATATGGTGAAAAGCCCTTCACTATAAGTTAGGAACTGGTACTCTACAATAGTATCCATAATAAAACTGTGAGCCCTCCACCGCCATATTCATCCATTTCAGTTCGCTCACACATAGTTATGTTCTATGTGAGGCTGTTGCTTAAGGCAGTATAGTCTAAAACTATATACTGCAGCTGCTCATTTTGTCGGCACTGCTTCATGCTGAAAATACATCACAGCGGTGCACCTTGATCATCGCTGGTTTTCAGAGCACTCATTGCAACACGATGAGGTGATCTTGGGTAAGCTAATGGTTTCTTGGGTTTAATTGGGCTAGAAAGCTCTCAGCTTTGCTCAGCCATATTCCAAATGTATTGAATTACTGGTCCAGCTGCAAAGCTTCTCTTTTTCTTCCATTTTATTTTTCAGAAAATTATTGAGCACGTTAGAAGTTGAGGGTAGAGTCCTAATCACCAAGGTGTCTAAATTATATGCTCAGCAGGATTAAACCTGTTTGCAGTGGCTGGGAAAAGTGATCTTGCAGGTTTGCTGTTTAGTTTTTGTCTGGGTTCTTGGAATGGAGTATGAGCTTGTGTGGTTTCTTTCTGTAAAGAAATAACCTGTCTGTGTGTTACTTCAGCTTTGTTTCTCAGATAGAAATGCACTCTGGCATGATGGAAGGAAATGGAATAGGGAGAATCTAATCACCTTCAAGCTGTGTTTTTTCCTAGCTGTACCTACTCATCATGAATCTTCCGTAGCAACTCAAATGAGTTCTGATTGGGACTGTCAGGGCTTTAGAATGCTTTTGGTGGCTTTGCAAGGCAAATAACTATGGTAGTGCTAGAGGATCCTATTGACATGCATGGTCATGTCATCTGTAGAAAGTAATCAATCACTAAAACAAACTGCCTCTAGGAACCGATGGCTTCCAGGACAGTTTATCATAGGATTTTGAGTAAAAAGCTTTTGAAGCTTAAAGGGATCTTTTTAAAACCAAAACAAAAGAGCACTTTTTCTTTTGTTTAGAAAACAATGATACAAATTCATCATTAAAAAACCCCAAAACCCTAAGCTCCAAGTTGTTTTCTGCATCCAAAGAGAAAGCATGCACTCACAACCTTGCTTTTGATCTTCAGAAGGATAATTATCAACATGAGTGTCTAATTTATGCATTCTAAAAACAGATTTGTATATTTAAAATAAAAAATCCCCGATTTGATAGAGATTTACTAATAATGAGGAAAGTCTGGCATAGGGAGAACTCACTGAAAAATATGGGCACCGAAATGCAGGCATGCATTTCCAGGGTGTGGTTGCTCAAATGCCCTTTCATTGCCTTCTTCATGGATAGTTGTAAATATGTTATAAACGAAGAGATCCCTTTTTTAAGCCAACTGTCTTAGCCATTAGGTTAGAGAGCAACCTTCTCCATCTCTTTTGCTTTATATTTAATTACAAAGGGGAATGGCATATTTTAGGGGAAGACAAGGGACATTTTGCCCAAGTCTCCAATTGCTCAGCCAAGTGTTTTAACCAGTAAGTCATGGACTGACTATGCAAGGCCAAGTGCACACTCCATCCCTCTGGTTGAAACTGGCCACTAGGTGCCCAAGAGAAGAAGATAAGGGGCCAAAAGGAGAACAAACCAGAAGAAGTTGTTCTGTGGCTTGATAATCTAGCTACTGTCCTGGAATGTAGAGGGTTGTGGATTCTGAGTCCACTGGTGTCTCTGTATTTAATAGTACTCTGTATTTGTTTGGGATAGGGGAAGGGGAGGGGGAAGAGATTGTGTGTGTAAAGTATTGTGACAACTACTATTGCCTGTACTTACTTTGAGGGGGATGTATCACCCTTACCAGATTTGACATTCAAGTTGCCTGACAAGTAGGAAAACTTTTAGCTCTGTCCCACTGGCCAGAGCCATATGGCATTAAAGTGACACTTGGCCAGTGGTATTCATCATGCCATTATAAAATGAAACTTTAGCATGAAGAGGAAGTGAAATGTTTATTATTGCCCAAGTGTATTATTATAAGTCAGTCAGCAATCAATGCCATGCTTCCCTTGGCCATCGCTGCAAAGTACCATGTTCTATACCAGGGGTCAGCAACGTTTTTGGGCAGAGTGCCAAAAACACCTGCGACCTCGACTTGGAAGATTTTGGTGTGCCAGGGGCGGATAGTGGGGGAGCTACAAAGGGCCCAATCCTTGTTGTAGCAGTGCAGCCCTGGCTCCTTCCCTGCTGTCTGCCCCGAAGCACATGGTCCAAGAAAAATGCCTTCAAGTGCCATACTCTGGCATCCATGCTGGGGGTTGCCTATCCCTGTTCTATATCTTGCAGTAACAGGTTCATAATAAAGTACAGTTAAATGTCAACCCCCCCCCCCCCAAAAAAAAAAAAAAGGGGGTAGTTATTTTAATAAGTTTAATGAAATCCTGACAGACATCACATCGTTTGAAACGAGACAGCTGGCACTCTGGGTAGAAAAGAAATAGTGCCTATAAATGTATCACCATCTTCGTA
>NW_005842396.1:1360941-1366864 GCF_000455745.1 Alligator sinensis | reverse complement strand
AGGAATTCTAGGAAACAACTGCAAGATGCAAATTCTAGACATGAGTGCCATACTTAAAACAAATGGCCAAGCTCAGGGGCCAGATTTTTTACTCTTATTAATGTCTACTTTATAACATCTGAGCAGCACATCTACAAAGTAGATTTACAGCTGTTCTAAGGGACCAGTCATCAATTCCCCCTGTACCATAGTAATGCCTAGTAGTAATCAGCCGGTACAGTTGACGCGGCCACCTCCCTTGCACCCTACAGAACCGAATGTGGACAAAATCAAGGGGATGTGGATGAAGCATGCATATGCTTCTGCATTCCCTGCTGTCTTGGTCCTTCATAGATTTCATAGATTTTTGTCCAATCTCCTCTTAAATACCTAGCAGTTGGCTAGGAATCAAAATAGCCTTTAACCAGCATAAGAATAAGAAGGCTGTATAAGCCTACTTTTGCCCTTCCCAGGCTTTTTCAGCATTAATAATGCAATCAGACTTGAGGATCAGAAGCATAATCTTCCTTTTTGTTGTCAACTGAAGATAGGCCCATTTTGCTCAAATACATAATTCATCCAGTTTCACAAACACTTCACTCCAAGTCCTGCAGTGAAGACTGATCTGCTTACAAGTTAGAGGTGGCTTCTCCATTTCATTAGGCTTAGAAATGTTACAGTTGTCTGATATGTATTGTTAGCCAAGCAGGAACGTCTGCTGTTAAAGCAGTCCCATTTCTACTTGGAAAGAGGGAGCTCCCCTGTTACTTCAGCTGTTTAGTTATGGTTATAGAAGACAGCGGAGACTCATTTTAGTATAAGATAGTATAATAAACCTTTAAAACTCCCACCACCTTTGCAGCATAGCTACCACTAAAATATCAGGCCACATTACAATCAATTGTAATTCCCAATTACCTGCAGGGCACACACATATTCTGTACTTAGATTGGAACATTATATTGAAGGCCATCAAAGAAAGCAGTAGTGCCCTTGAAAGCAGCTTTCCAGAACTGACATCACCATGGAGACAGGTCAGCATGATATGACACAGAAACACCACTGTGAAGTAACCTTTCGTTGCTTTCAGGTTGTTCCCATAATTCAGTGTGCCGATTCAACCAGTCTGGAGGACAGGCCGAAGCTGATTTGCCTATGATACAAGGGTATATGTTTCTGCTATTGGAAGTTATGCAGATAGTTCTGAGCCAATACAGTAAGTCTAAACATAAATGATTAGCTGTTGTTTAATTGCTTTCTTGCTGACCTATATGGCAACTTCAGAACTTAAGTGATCAAGAGGATGACAGACTGTTTCCTGTTTCAGTATGAAATCCTGAACTTGCTCTGTGCAATGTGATGTTCTGCAGTTTAGCAAATCATACCTATTGTTCTACTGTTAAAGGTAAGTCCAGCTTTAAAAATCACAGGAAATTAACTGGCTTCTGGCAACTGATTAAATGCACTAAGACAGTAAGTCCAGTATGAGCCACTTGTGTGCTGTCATGGCTTTGGAACTGAACAAAGCTTTAATCGATTAGCTGACCTGTGTAGCAGTCAGTTTTCATGTCTCCCGTTACAGAAGCCCACGACCTTATGTGCCAACCTAGCCACACACAAAAAGTCTGTACCCAAATGAACTTCCTGCACTTGATAACAGCCAGCCCTTTAAACATGATACTGATATTTGACTTTAAAAACACCTAAGCTCCCTGGAACTACAAGCTCAAATCTCAAGAGTGGTTTTCAGATCATCCTCATGTTAGGAAAACATCATATAAGCAGAAGATGATTCTGCTCAGTTTTAAAGGTCTTTGCATCCTTAGCCAGAATTTCTCTAGTGCAGAGTGCCAGACACTTTGATTTCACTTAGATACTTCCAAAGAATGGTAACAGCAGTAATGTTTTATAATTCATCAATTGCAAATCTGGAGGCCCTTTATCAGTTTACACTTGGAGAAAGATCCTCAAAAGTATTTAGACACCTAGCCCCTACTGAAATCAAATATATCTTGGGATCTAAGTTTGGATCCTCATTTCCTCAAACTCTTATCAGAATTTTACCTTACATAAAGGCAAAAGTCAAGAAGAACTCTACCTTATTAACAACCAAATAAAAAACCCACCGAAGACCATAGGACTCTTTCTTTTGATCAATTCCATTGACACAATCACATTTTGGAGCTACTTTTTGTCATGTGTTAATTTTCACGCCAGAGAAGTTCCTCATTGTGATGCCTTCATCTTTGCCTTCACGGCCCCAAAACAGGCCATCCTCATGCAGGCAAAAAATGGGAAAGGAGCCAATAGTCCCTCTTGGCTCAACCGGAATATTAGACAGCTTTTGAAAAAGAAAAAAGAAGCATATAAACAATGGAAGAATGACTCGGCAACCAGAGAGGAACACACCTGTATCACCAGGGCCTAAAGATACAAGGCAAGGAAAGCCAAGGCAGGCATGGAGATCAAGCTAGCAACCAGAATAAAAGACAACAAAAAGTCCTTCTACAGATACCTAGTAGGGCTTTGTGAAATTTTGGCAAGCATTTTGTTTTGTTTCTGATTTGGACGCTTCAGCGGCCAAAACACTAAATCTGAAATGAAACGCAAAGCTCCGAAACAGCTCCAAAATGAAACAGGCCATCCAAAACGTTTCAGAAATGTTTCAAACTGATTCGGATGTTTCTGATACATTTCAGATGTTTTGAATGTTTCAAGCTGTTTTGGAGCTGGGCTTGCATGGAAAGAGAAACTAAGAGGGAGGGGAAGGGGGGGGCGGGGAAGGACTGCTCTGATATTGACATCTGTAGCTGGCCAGTGACAACGATCTGTCCCTAAGGTCCCTTCCAGTCCTGGTGCTCTGGGGGACGGACAGAGAAGCAGCATAAAAGGCTGTTTGTGAACTGCTCTCTACCATTTTGTAGCTGTGTCTGTCTGTGTCTACAGCAGGAGCAGCAGAGACAAAGAGCAGCATCTGTAAGCTTGCAGCTTAGTAGCGCTTTGCTACTAAATTGTAGCCATTGCCAATCCTTTCCTATTTATTTACCCTTGCCTACCCTTCCCCAGAAATCCTGCTATTTGTTCTTATTTCCCCCCCTCCCCAACCAAAAAGAAAGCAGTGCTTTGTCTGGCAGTGACTCACCACAGTGTACTATAGGAAAGCACTCAATACACATACATTTATTACATACACACTCAAACAGACTCACATTTTTTCCAGCACGTGAAATATAAAGTGTGCTGGAAAGGCAGATGCCAGGTCTTCTGGCCAGGGAGGGAGAGGAGGCAGAGGGAGAGCTGTAAGTTCCCCCCTCCCCCCAACTTAGATGCAGCCTCTTCCCTAACACTAGCAGGCATAAAGCTTCTGGTGCTGGTGGCAGCAAGGAGGCGGGACCAGTGCTTGCTACGGCTGTGTGAAGCTTCGGCCCCTGATTTGATTTGGTGGAGATTTGGCCTGTTTTGGTGGCCGAATCTCTGAATCCAAATCAAATCAGAGGACCTTTTAATCTGTCCGAATCGAATCAGAACCTTCCAAATTGATTCAGAGAGATTCAGAGATTCGGACATAGAGACATCTTTAAATGCTTTTTCTACATACCTCTAGGTATCAGGGGCTCATGAATGCTGTGATGCTGGGGTGCATGGAGCGTCCCACAGAAGCACGGGGGGCTCGGGGGGCTCCCCAGCGCGCTTGGCAGCAGACCCAGAAATAGATCAGAAGCACTTCCAGTCTACTTCCGGGTGTGCTGAGGAGCACGTGAAGGGTCTGCCCATGCCCCCCAGGCTAGGTGACTGGTGTCTCCTGGGTTGGGTGGGCACCCCGGGTCCCCCACGACTGATTGCTGAGCCAGGGAGGTACGAGAGGGGGGCCCCTGGCAGGCTCCCTGGCAGACCTGGAAGTGGACCGGAAGTACTTCTGGACCACTTCCGGGTTCGCCATCAAGCACATGGGGGTCCTCCCACACTCTTGTGGGATGCTCCATGCACCCCAGCATCACAGCATTCACAAGCCATGCCTGCTACCTCAAGGTGCATAGAAAAAACTTTTAAAGCTATGTCTATGTCTGAATCATTGATTCTGAATCAGCATCTAATCTTCAGATTTGGATTCGGCCAAATTGAATCAGGGACAGTGATCCGAATCAACGAATTGAATCACTGTCCTTGATTTGGGTCGAATCCGAATCTGGATCGAATATGGCCTGCTTTGCACACCCCTAGTGCCTGCATCTGCACCCCTTCCAATAACACCAGCCATAATAATTACTTCCAGCACCACCAGCATGACAAGCAGCACCAGCATGACAATCTTCTCCACCCCCATTTCAGTTCCCAACCTGAGCCTTCCAGTGCCAGAGGAGGAGCTGGATTTGGAAGTAGGGGACCTAAGCACCCTAGCAAAAGAAATTCTGCGGATGGAGGAGGAATCTGAGTTTGTGCTCCCCTCCAAGTTCCCTAGAGCCAGGTTTCCTTCCCTGGAAGGCAAATCGGAGAAGGTTGAGGTTGTGGAGGCAAGTGGCTCAGCTGAGTCAGCTACTCCTGTTGCTGTGCCCCTGCATGCTGAGGAGGGGGATCAGGCAGGATCTGCACCTGCACCCACACCCACACCCACACCCCAGAAGCGAGAGGGTAGTGTGGTGTGGGATCATTTTGAGGTGGCAGATGATTGCTAGTATGCTATCTGCCTGCACTGCCTATGTAAGACCAGCCAGGGCAAGGAGGAGAAATATTACAACACCATGGGGATGCATCTCAGGAGGCACCACCCTCTTGCCCTTGCTTTTCCTCAGCCTGGCACCAGTGGGAGCATGCCCAAAAAGAAGTCCCCCTCTCACTCCAAAGCCCCTGACCCCCCCGAAGCAGAGGCAGACCACCCTGGAACAGGGGTGGGGGGAAAAGGTAGGCACACAGGGGGGCGCGTTGCAAAGGCGAGCGAGATCACCCAGAGCATTGGGGAGATGCTTGCTCTGGATGGCCAGCCCTTCTCCCTAGTTGAGTGACCAAGGTTCAGGCGGCTCATGGTGCTCATGGCTCCATCCTACCAAGTGCCCACATGCACCACTTTCCGCAGGATGGTGGTGCCCTCCCTGTATGAGGGAGGAGCTGCACAAGGCAGGTCCACAGATGACCTTGCACTTCACCTCAGACATCTGGAGCAGCTGGGGTGGAGATCATGCCTACCTCTCTCTCACAGGGCACTGGTGCCATCAGTCAGGTCTTCGGTGGGCTCTCGTTCAAACTGAGGTGATGGCTGGGTCCCACATGGCAGCAGAGATCATTGGGGCCATGAACCGCTTGGTGCAGGGGTGGCTCATTGGGCAGGGTGAGCTCATCTGTGGGTTCATGGTCACTAACAACGGGGCCAACATGGTCAAGGCAGTCCATGATGCCAACTTTGTTGGTATCTGTTGTGTGGCACATAAGTTCCACCTGGTAGTCAGGGACCCCTTGGAGGCGGACAGGGCTGCCAGTGAGGGACATGTCACAACTGGCTAGCTCATTTTGAAATGCAGGGAGGTGGCGGGCTACTTCCACTGGAGCATCAAGGGGTGCAAGATGTTGTGGGACAAACAGGCACATCTGAGCATCCCACAGCACAAAATCATGCAGGACGTGGAGATTCAGCAGAACTCCACATACCTGATGCTGGAAAGGCTGGTGGAGCAACAGAAGGCCATCCATGAGATGGCCTTGCTTGGGGAGATTGGGATCAGCGGCCCGCTTAACAAAACAGAGTAGGATACCATCTCCCAGATCTTAGTGGTCCTCAAGCCATTCCTTGAGGCCACTGAGACCCTCAGCGCTGGTGATGCCCTCCATAGCCAGGTGATCCCTGTAGTGAGGGAACTTCAGAACCAAATGAAGAAGTTCCAGGGGATCAATGTTCCTGGCTGGGGCAAGCCACTGTCACCAGACATGCAGGCACTGGTGAGGCAGCTGAAGG
>NW_005842396.1:1354002-1360679 GCF_000455745.1 Alligator sinensis | reverse complement strand
TCCCTGTATGAGGGAGGAGCTGCACAAGGCAGGTCCACAGATGACCTTGCACTTCACCTCAGACATCTGGAGCAGCTGGGGTGGAGATCATGCCTACCTCTCTCTCACAGGGCACTGGTGCCATCAGTCAGGTCTTCGGTGGGCTCTCGTTCAAACTGAGGTGATGGCTGGGTCCCACATGGCAGCAGAGATCATTGGGGCCATGAACCGCTTGGTGCAGGGGTGGCTCATTGGGCAGGGTGAGCTCATCTGTGGGTTCATGGTCACTAACAACGGGGCCAACATGGTCAAGGCAGTCCATGATGCCAACTTTGTTGGTATCTGTTGTGTGGCACATAAGTTCCACCTGGTAGTCAGGGACCCCTTGGAGGCGGACAGGGCTGCCAGTGAGGGACATGTCACAACTGGCTAGCTCATTTTGAAATGCAGGGAGGTGGCGGGCTACTTCCACTGGAGCATCAAGGGGTGCAAGATGTTGTGGGACAAACAGGCACATCTGAGCATCCCACAGCACAAAATCATGCAGGACGTGGAGATTCAGCAGAACTCCACATACCTGATGCTGGAAAGGCTGGTGGAGCAACAGAAGGCCATCCATGAGATGGCCTTGCTTGGGGAGATTGGGATCAGCGGCCCGCTTAACAAAACAGAGTAGGATACCATCTCCCAGATCTTAGTGGTCCTCAAGCCATTCCTTGAGGCCACCAAGACAGTCAGCACTGGCGATGCCCTCCTTAGCCAGGTGATCCCCATAGTGAGCACGAAGTGCAGAAGTTCCAGGGGATCGATGTTCCTGGCTGGGGCAAGCCACTGTTACCAGAGGTGCAGGCACTGGTGAAGTGGCTGAGGGTGGGCATCAAGAAATGGCTGGATCCATTGCAGTCCAGTATGGTCCACGTGCTGGTGGCCATGTGTGACCCAAGGGCAAAGGGGAGCGTGTGTGCCAGCAAAACCCTGGATCACTGGATGCAGGCACTGGTGAACAGAATCTGGGAGTTAGAAAGGCATAGGTGCAGGGATGTGGAAGAGAAGGATCTACTTTCCCGTGCCAGCATTCCTAGCAGCAGTCTCCTCCATGACAGGCACTGCCAACGTGGGCCAAGAGCATGGCTTCAATGGTGGTGTCCAGACGCACCAGACCCCACCATCAGGCAGGTAGCACCAAGGCCTCGGTGGCTACCTACCTCGGTGAGGACATGGAGCCACTGGATTGTGACTCCTTGGCCTACTAGCCAGATGTGGCAGGATCTGGCCACGGTTGCCTGGGAACACCTGTCCTGTCCACTGTCCAGTGTTCCAAACAAGAGGGTGTTCAGCATTGCTGAGGATGTAGTGACACCCCACCACATCTCCTTGGATCCTGGTTTAGTGGAGCATCTGGTGTTCCTGAAGGTGAACCTCTTACTTATGGGCTTCCCCAAGCTCCACATGCAGATGGAGTGAGTGCCACCCTCCTCACTCTGTCCACACCTATTTCCATTTTAGGTTTTTTTTAACCATTTAATGCCCTGCTCTCAGAGCCGGAGGCGGCACTCACTGCATCACCAGCCAGCAGGGGAAGAACATGTCCCTGCTGAGCAATCATGCCAGGATGAACTTGGACATATGGGCTGGGACTATGAGGAAGGAGGAGACCCCAGGTCCTGGGCATGACCTAAAACTCTACCCTGCCAGGGTTGGGAGACCTGGTGGGACTGCTGGCCGCACGGTAGCCCCAGGAAATCCCAGGACTGAGGGCCTCCCTGGTGAAAGGTGAGTAGGAGGTGCCTCATCACCTCCAGCCACCACATGCATGCACACAGTCCTGGCTGGGGAAAGCCCAGGCCTCTAAGATCTTTGAGAGGCCTGAGGCTTGCTGGTTGCAGTGGAGTTGTGAGGCTTCAAACGAGCTCAGCTTAGCTGCCTGTGATGCCATCCACAAGGCATGGGCTTTCGGGTTTAAAGGCCTTTGTCAGGCTAAGGAGGCATCTAGTTTGTGTGTGTGTGCTCTTCCTGGATGGAAGGAATAGTAAAAAAGCCAGAGGCTGGTATGCAATGCAGGCAAGAAAGCCAGTCAGTGAAAATTGAAATGGAGGCATCAGGGGATGAGAGAGAAGCTGGGGTAGGGGGGAAGTGGGATGTAACAGGTAAAAGTGAAGGAGTACCTGGGGAGTCAGATGTCTGGCAGGTTGTAGCATGTCATAAATCCAATATCTATATTGAGTCCATGAGTTTCTGTATCTTGGAGGTCGATGAAGTGAAGGTCATAGGCCCGGCTGTGATCAGGCCTGAGAAACTGAAGACAGAGTGTTTTTTTGTGAGAAATGTGCCCTCACAAGTAGTTGGGTCTTCTTGTCTGTAATAGATTCTGGTGTGCAGTTTGTGGGGGTACTGCAGATGTGTTGGCAGGTTTTGCATTTCTTGTCATGGCATGGTCTGGATCCATTCGGTGTGTTTTGGGCTGTAGTAAGTTGGCTTCTGGTGATAAGGTTAGCGAGGTTCGGTGCTTGTTTGAATTTACAAACCACTTTTCACAGACGAGCCTATGAACATCATTTCATCAGCCTTCTAGGTACAGAAACTCATGGACTCAATATAGACATTGGATTTATGACACACTACAACCTGCCTGAAATCTGACTTCCCAGGTAGCAGGTACCTCTCCACTTTTACCTGCTACATCCCCTTTCTACCCCCCTTCCCCCCCAGCCCGTCTCTCACCCACTGATGCCTCAATTTCCATTTTCATTGACTGGCTTTCTTGCCTGCATTGTGTGCCAGGCCAGCCTCTGGCTTCTTTTATTCCTTCCATCCAGGAAGAGCACACACACACCAACTAGATGCTTCCTCAGCCTGACGAAGGGTTTTTAAATCCAAAAGCTTGCAAAAAAGAATTTCTCCAACTATTCAGTTGGTCTAATAAAAGATATCAGATTGACCCTAAGAACCTTGTCTGGGCTATGTCCTTAGACCAACACAGCTACAACCTACACCCCTTAACACACAAAAGTGACACAAGTTTTGCTTTCAGCAGTTTGAGGTACAGTTTCACTGAAACCCCTACACCACTCTGCCTGAAACCTGGCACGCCTCCCTCTTGCCTGCACAAGGGTCTGTGTATGTGGCAGGACAGGTGCTAATGAGGGCAGCCATTTAATGCCCCACTCTCAGAGCTGGAGGTGGCAGTTTAGCTTCACACCAGCCAGCAAGGGAAGAACATCTCCCTGCTGAGCTCCCGTTCCAGGAAGAACTTGGAGGTATAAAGGCTGGGGCTATATGGGAGAAGGAGGTGCCACATCATCCTGAGCATGACCTAAAACTGCACCCTGCCAGGGTAAAGAGGCCTGGGTGGCATGGCAGCCCCAGGAAATGTCAGGACCGTGAACCTCCCTGGTGAAAGGTGGGTAAAGAAGCACCTGATAATAACCTCCTGCCACCATACAGTCCTGGCTGGGGAAAGCCCATACCTGTAAGATCTTTGACAGGCCTGAGGCTTACTGGTTGCAGTGGAGATGTGAGGGTGAGAACAGAGGCTGCCATCGCTGCAGTTTTCATCCCGCTGCGCCTTAACACACACACAAAGTCACACATGTCATGAGTTTTGCTTGTCAGCACCTCCTTGAGGTGCTGTTTCCCATAAACCCTGGCACCTATCTCCTTGAAACCTGGTAGGCTTCATGTCCTCAGAAGGGGCTACCATCCCTGCAGTTTTCATCCCGCTGCGCCTTAACACACACACAAAGTCACACATGTCATGAGTTTTGCTTTCAGCAGTTTGAGGTGCAGTTTCCCAGAAACCCCTACACCTATCTCCTTGAAACTTGGCAAACTTAATGGCCCCAGAAGGGGCTAGCATCCCTGCAAGTTTCATTCAAATCAGGCAAAGAATGACAAAGTTATAGGCAGTTCTGTGATCCCCCATTATACCCGATGGCCGAAACACCGTCGAAATTCCAAAACATCTCTGAAACAGTTTCAGCCAAAACAAAATAGGACAGTAATTCGAAACACTGAAACAAATCAATGTCCTTCCAAAACACCAATCAGAAACAAAATAAAACACAGCCATTTCAGACAACCCTATGAAACACCAAAATGAAACATTGTCCCTTTGAAACACTGAATCCAAAGCCAACTTCCAATCTGGAACCAACTTCCAAGGGAAGTGATGCTCGCTCCTACCCTGGGGGTCTTCAAAAGGAGGCTAGATAATCACCTAGCCAGGGTCATTTAACCCCAGCATTCTTTCCTGCCCATGGCAGGGGGTTGGACTTGATGATCTGCTCAGGTCCCTTCTGACCCTACCAACTATGAAACCGAAATGAAACAGGTGTTTCACACAGCCCTAATAGATAGGGAGCAAGAAAAAGTCAGGCTCCATTGTGGCAGCCCTACTGAATGCTCAGGGGTATCCCACAATTGATGTCCGTGAAAAAGCCGAGTTCCTAAATGTATATTTCATGTAGGTATTCCTGAAATCAAATGGGGGTTGTTCACCTGACCAGAGGCCCGGGGAACATTTGGAAGACAAAAAACTACACAAAGCCAGTCCTGAACAGATGAGGGATCTCTTGCATCACTTGGATGTCTTCAAGTGTGCTGGGCCTGATAACCTGCACCCAAGAGTCCTGAAAGAACTGGCTGAGCTAATAGCAGCATCACTGGCCAACTTGTTTGAAGAGTCATGGAACTCTTCAAAGAGTGGTCCCAGATGACTGGACGAAGGTGATGTGGTACCCATTGTCAAGAAAGGGAAGAGGGATGACCCTGCAAACTACAGGCCGGTCAGTCTGACCTCAGTCCTGGGTAAAAATGTATTAAGGAGGCTATTATTTGCAAGCTGGAAATGGATGGGGTGTTAAGAAGCAATCAGCATGCCTTTGTCAAGGGTTTATCATGCCTGACAAACCTTGTGTCCTTCTACGACCAGGTAACTATCCATGTGGATGAGGGACACAAAGTGGACATGATTTACTTAGACTTCTACTTAGACTTCAGTACAGCCTTTGATTCTATTTCCCACAGGATTCTCTCAAACAAACTCGAGGGTGCTGGACTTGATTAGTCTACATTGAGGTGAGTGGACACTTGATTTAAAGGCTGCTCCCAGAGGGTGATAATTGATGGGATGGCCTCATCCTGGAGGGCTTTCTCCAGTGGTGTCCCCCAGGGATCGGTGCTTGGACCCATGCTCTTTAATATATTCATTAACAACTTGGATGAGGGGGTGGAAAACTCAATTATTAAGTTCGTAGATGATATCAGGCTGTGGGGAAATACGGGCACACTGGAGGATAGGGTCAGGATCCAGGATGACCTTGACAGACGGGACTCATGGGTGAAATGGAATCAGATGAGGTTTAACAGGGATAAGTGCAAAGTCCTTCATTTGGGTAGGAAGAACCCTCACCACAACTACATGATGGGCGGTGGTCCACTGGCTGGCACAGCATCTGAATGAGACCGGGGGTGGGAGGGGGGCAGGGTCACGATTAGACCAGAAGATGAATACGAACAAGCAGCGCAATGAAGTTGCCAGGAAAACAGATAGAACTCTGGCATGCATCAGCTGTTATGTGTCCAATAGATCCAGGGAAGTGCTCCTCTGTCTTTATTTGGCACTGGTGAGAAAGACCTCAGTAGGAATACTGTGTCCCATTCTGGGCACCTCACTTCAAGAAGGAAATAGATAAGCTCAAGAGGGTACAAAGAGGGGCCACCCTCATGGTCAAGGGCATGGAGGATAGACCCTACAAGGACAGACTCTGAGAATTGGGCCTGTTGAGTTTGAGTAAGAGAAGGCTGAGAAGTGACTTGATAGCTACCTACAAGGAGCACATCTGTGATGGGCCAGCATTGGGAATGATGCTCAAGGGCAACCAGCACGGTTTCATTACGGGCAGGTCATGTCAGACCAACCTGATTGCCTTTTACGATCAGGTCACAAAAGCATTGGATGTAGGTGTCACTGTGGATGTAGTCTTTCTGAACTTCAGCAAGGCCTTTGACACTGTCGACCACCCCATCCTCATTAAAAAACTAGGTGACTGTGGCATCGATGCCTACACAGTCAGATGGATTGCAAATTGGCTGAAGGGTCATACTCAGAGGGTGGTGGTAGATGGGTCATATTCGACTCGGGGGCAAGTGGGCAGTGGAGTCCCCCAGGGCTCGGTCCTTGGGCCCGCGCTGTTCAATTTCTTTATCAGCGATTTGGACAACGGGGTGAAAAGCAACCTGTTTAAATTTGCTGATGATACCAAAATTTGGGGTGAGGTGGCCACACTAGTAGGGAGGGAAAGACTGTAGAAAGACCTGGATAGGTTCCAAGGGTGGTCTAACAAAAACAGGATGCATTTCAATACGGAGAAGTGCAGGGTGCTGCACTTGGGCAGTAGTAACCAGCAGCACACTTATAAAATGGGAAACTCCCTTCTTGAGAGCACAGAGGCAGAAAGGGATCTTGGCATCATCATTGACTCCAAGATGAACATGGGCCGACAATGCGAGGTCACGGTCGGCAGGGCTAACCGGACCTTATCGTGCATCCACAGGTGCATCTCAAGTAGGTCCAAGGAGGTGATCCTCCCCCTCTACGTGACACTGGTCAGGCCACAGCTGGAGTACTGTGTCCAGTTCTGGGCACCCCACTTCAAGAGGGATGTGGACAACATTGAGAGGGTCCAGAGGAGGGCCAC
>NW_005842396.1:1343395-1353961 GCF_000455745.1 Alligator sinensis | reverse complement strand
GAGAGGCTATGGGACCTGAACCTGTTCAGCCTTCACATGAGAAGGCTAAGGGGGGACCTTGTGACTCACTAGGGGGGACCAGAAGGGTTTGGGGGAGACCTTGTTTCCCCTAGCGCCCCCTGTGATAATAAGGAATAAAGGCCACAAGTTGTTGGAGAGTAGGTTTAGATTAGACATCCGTAAGAACTACTTCACAGTCAGGGCGGCTAGGATCTGGAACCAACTTCCAAGGGAAGTGGTGCTGACTCCTACCCTGGGGGTCTTTAAGAAGCGGCTCGATGCCTACCTGGCTGGGGTCATTTGAGCCCAGTTTTCCTCCTGCCCAGGCAGGGGGTCGGACTTGAAGATCTACAAGGTCCCTTCCGACCCTACTTCTATGATTCTATGATTCTATATCAGGGGTGAACACCAAAATCTAGGCAAGCAACTCTTTAGGAAGGCACCTCAAAGGAGGACAAGGACCAATGGACAGAAGCTTACAGAGGGTAAATTCAGGCTAGATATAAGGAAGAACTTCTTTTCTGTAAGGGTTGCCAGAATCTGGAACACACTCCCAGCAGAGGTAGTATAGTCACTATCTTTGGAGGTGTTCAAGAGGAGGCTGGACAGGCATCTTGTTGAACTTGTCTGAGCCCAATAACTTCCTGCCTATGGCAGGGGACTAGACTTGATGATCTTACAGATCCCTTCTGGTTCTATGATTCTATGATTCATTCTAAATCACCAGTTTTCTGCCTTGTTGTTGCTTTGGCCTCCCACACAGGATGCCTATACTGGGACATTTGTCAGTCCGTCATGCCCAGAATAAGGAAACAATGTGTGGTAAAGTGCCAAATATTCCTGCTCAATAGATCTCTCTGATATGCTCCCCCAACATCACCTCTTTCCAATGCCAGTTATCCACACTAGCACTGTGTTCATCAGCACCATTCCAGACTGATGTTGCAGGGCTGAACCCCAGGACTAGGTCTAAGGGGAAGTCCTCATCCTTGATCTTTTTGTATAGGTACTTCTTCATATGCCAGAGCCATCCATTACAACTTGGGAATACCCCACAACACATAAGAATGGTGGTGTCAGTTATTCCATTTCTGAGGCATCCTAAGAAAGTATCTACAGCAGTAGTCACCAACCAGTTGATTGCAATCGACTGGTTGATTGTGGACCCTCTGACAGTTGTTCTAAGTCTGGGAGGGCTCTGACAGTCAAGTGAGATTGACTGTCTGTCAGAGGGTCTGCGATTGGGAGTGGCAGGACGCACATGGGGAGCGGCAGAACTCACGTGGTTGGGCTGAGCCACACCCTCTGATGCTGGGGCCAGGCCAGGGGAGTGGGACAAACCCTCTCTGTACCCCCTGCCACCGGGTGAGTGGGGCCCCGGCTGGGCTGAGCCAGGGCAGAGTTGGAACCTAGGCAGCTTGTCCAGGCACGCAGGGGGGCTCCTGCTGCTACATGCATCCTGGCACAGGCCCAGGGGGTACATGCCCCCCCATGATCTGTGTATGGGGCAAGGCAGCTGTGGCTGTGCACTGGGCTTTGTGCCATGAGCCCCAAGCTCCCCCCCCCAGTCTGTCTGTAGAGTGAGGGGGCTGCTGCTGTGCACAGCTACAGTGGAGCTCAGGGCACAAAGCCCAGTGTGCAGTGACAGCCGCCTTGCCCCGCACACAGATTGGGGGTGAATGTGTCCCCCGGGCCACTGCCAAGGTGCGTGCAGCAATGGGAGCCCCCCGTGTGCCTGGACGAGCCTCCTGGGCTCCAAGCCTCCCCTGGCCCGGCCAGGGCCTCACTCGCCCCTGCCTCTGCCCCACTCCCACCCTCACTGAGGGGGCCTTGATCTGCCCCACCCCCATAGGCAGATTAATAAATGGAGAAGCTGGGCATGAGCCCAGGGGGCTCCACCAATTCAGGGCCCCGGGATCCTCATCACCAGAGAAGCGAAAGCCTTAGTTTTAAACTCAGTGCCCATTCTGGCACCAAGTTTAAAACTGCAGCTTTCACATTTGCTTCCTTGGGAGCTGGAAGCAGGGCCCCTCCACCATTGGGGCTGGGGGGGAGCGGGGGGAGGGCTGGGGTTGGGCTGAGAGAGCTGTGCTATGCCTGGAGGAGGGGGATGGGGTGGGTGGCACTGCATCTGGGTGGGAGGGGGCCGAGCCAGGCTGGGAGAGCCATGCCCCACCTGGTGGGGAGAGCAGTTGGGCTCAGGCTGGCTGGGCCAGAAGCACTGTGTTGCAGTGTGCCTTTGTGGGCGGCAGCACTGGGAGGGCCTTGGGGGCTTTGGCCCCCCCAAATTCATCTTAGCTCCCCTGCAACCACCCCTCCCAGTGCCACCACCTGCCTGCAGAGACATGGTGCGGTGCTCCCACCCTGGCTCAGCCCAGCCCAGCCCAGCCCAGCCCAGCCCCCTGCATCTGCATGGCTGCATGGGACAGCTGGGCAGCAGTTCCCTGCAGGTAAATGTAATGGGGGCTAGGTGGGGAGCATGAGTGAGCCACAGGAGGCTTGAAGAGGGGTGGGGGGGGGCAGAGGGCTGCCTCTGTGTGATCGAGAGTTGGGGAGGTCCTGTGAGGGGAAAGCATGTGTGTCTGTGTGCGTGCCTGGATCCTTGTGCAGAGTGAAAGTAGAGTGCATGCACCTCTGTGTGTGTGCGTGCGTGCGTGCGTGCGTGCGTGTGTGTGTGTACATTTGGCTGTAGCAGGGGCAGGGAGTAGGGAGAAGAGGCAGGCATGTGACCCTCAGCCTGGCGGGGTCCACTCAGTCTCCCCCGCCAGCCTTTCCCCCCTGCAATCCAGCTCCCATGGGGGGAGGGGGCCTCCAATTTTGTGCTTGCCTGGGTCCCCAGTACAACTTAATCTGCCTCTTCCTCCCTCCCCATGACTGACCTGCTGGGCGAGGGGAGTGGGGGGTGCAGTAGATCCTGGGTTGCTCTTTCCTTTGAAAAGTGATCTTTACCTTGAAAAGGTTGGAGACCACTGATCTACAGACTCCAATGGAACAATTTACTGGTCATGTTTGTGCCCACTGATCCAAGCTCCATGACACTGCCCAAGACCTCCCCTGCCTAAAAGTGGAAGAAGTTTTTCTCTAAATCATTATCTTTGTCTTCCACACATTCTGACATGTGGCACCAGGCCCAGCACTAACCCATGCAGAATCCTGTGTAGCAACTGCATAAATGCAGTTGGGCTCATCTCAGCACTGATGCTGCCAGACTGTCTGGCACCAGATGCTTCAACTCTGGCACCTCTACCACTGTCCTTCAAGCACCAGATTCTTCCTCATCTCTATGACTGCTGGCATCACTGCAATATGGCATCCTGTGCTGACACAGTGAGTAACCCTTATCTGGTTTCGCCATTCCAATTTCCCACAGTCCTCTCTGTCACCCAGGAAGCTTCTAGTTGTGTTGTTGTTGTATTTGCCACCATGTCCACCTTTCCAGAGTACACCTACATAGTCTCCACAACAAAGTGATGGATGTCTGAGTAGGGTTATGTTGATCTATCATGAGTAGGAGATCAAGGACTCAGCTATTTCTTAATTGTTCCTGATTGGGGGTTTCAGAAAATAGATTTATTTATGATGGACCGAGACAGGAAGTCCCAGTTCTTCTGTTCCAGGAAAAACCTCAGTTCAAGCTCTTTTCACTACTTTTCTAATAACATAATGAAAGGGTCTATTGCATGTCTTCCCACCCTCCTCTTCCCCCCTGAAAGAACCCTTAATTTTGCAGGTCATCATGAAAGTGCAGCAAGATAGGTCAGGGATCATCATGATAGGACCAGGACCTTCTATGGCAGTGGTCTTCAACCTTTTTAAGGTGAAGATCACTGATTGAAGGAAAGGGTGACCCAGAATCTACTGTGCCCTGCTGTCCCTGAACCCCCTGCCCAGCAGGTCAGTTGTCCCACTCCCCTGGCCCAGCCCCAGCGGCAAGGGGTGTGGCTAAGCCCAGACACATGAGTCCTGCTGCTCTCCATGTGCATCCAATCCACTTCCAATCATGGACCCTCTGACAGTCGATCTCAGACTGGGGGACTAAGCCCCCCCCAGACTGAAATCAACCGTTAAAGTATCCCCAATTGACTTGTTGATCATGATCGACTGGTTGGTGACCACTGTTCTATGCTTATCAGCGTCAAATTGCATCCCTCTGCTTTTGTTCACCTACCTACTCTCTCAGGACAATGGCAGAGTGCTTCACTCAGACTTGTACCTACTTCATTTGACTGCTTGGATGTTGGGTTCTTGCAGCTAAAAAGCCTCGGTTCCTTCTCTGTCAGGAACAGTCTGACACATAGAAGTAAGGGCTCCACAAAGCACTACAGTGCCATAGCAAGCAAGTTTGGTGTCTGGGACAAGCCTGCAGTGGCAGCCCACCCTTGTCCCACGCACAGATCTGGGAGGCACATGCCCTCCCGTGCTTGCCCTGGGGTGCACAAAGCGGTGGGAGCTGCCCCGCCTTCCCAGGCCTCCCCCAGACAAGCCACTTGTGGCTCTATCCCGCACCCTGGCTGGACATCACCTGCCCCAGTCCAGCCCCCCTCCTTCCTCACTGGGGGGGCCTCAATCTGCACTTCACACACCCCTTCCATCCTCCTCCCCTTCTCCCCCACAACAAGCTCACCAGCCAGATGGTGTTCTCCAAGCTGCTGGGCTGGCTGCGTGCATGCTGTGGCTGTGCGCATGCATGTGGCATTTATCAGCCACATTATAACAAAATATTGATTCACAGCTCACCTGTTGGCTCCCGTTTGCTTTGATGCCCAGGGCAGTTGCTCTGCTCCCCACCCCGCTTTGCTATGGTACTGAAGCACTAAGTGGCCCAGATTTGGTAAAACGGTACTCCATTTGATTTTTGCTTAAAAATCTCCAAATCCTCCCTCCATTAGGGTTTACCAACATATGAATGTCTGTGGATAACTCCTGAAAGGAGAAAAACATTACTTTCCAGAATCTGGACTTCTTTGACATATGTTGTCCACACACACAGTCAGTTTCCAAACTCCTTTCTCCTCTTTGGAGTCTGCCTCCAAACTCTGCAACAGAGGAAACTGAGGAGCAGGGACATGAGTGCTGCCTTTTCCCCCTCAGTCCAAGAAAGAGGACTGAGGGGAGGATATGGGACACTCAGCATGGGGACTCCTAAGATAAGAGATTTCTTCTCAAGGGTTCAATAGCTGAGCATGCTTGCCCGTGAAAATGTGCATGTGGACAACACATCTCAAAGAACATCAGTTACCAGTAGGTCCATCCTTTCATAGCTGACAATTGTGATCAGTTCTCCCGGCACCCCTCTTTCTTTTTGTACCTGATTAGGATGGAATCCGTCGACAGGTTCTATCAGCTGCCAGGCCTCCCCTCCAAGGTTGCGCCATTCCTCAACAACTATAAATCAAATGATTATGGAGAATTACAAACACAAGTATGCATGAATGTATACACTACCTGGCCCCCATACACTTCAGGCTGCATCAGAGAACATTTTTAGCTGTGCATAAAGATTATGATAATTTATGAAGTACTGTCAGAGCCAATACCATATTCAGTCTCCTTTCCTTAGGGCAGTATTTAAACCTTTGTTTTTTTTATCCTTTTTATGCAGGGAAGCTCTTTGAACATAAATGATTGTAAAACAATTCACTTTCCCTTCCAACCAAGAATGATGCTGCAGTGAGTTAAGCTATAAAATATTTAACACTGATTTAATACTCCCTCATTTTACATTTCAGTTGCATCCTCAGCACAGCCAAAAATAAAAACACTGCTGCTTGGAAAAAGAGATGGTAACAGTATAAATGTGGGTTGATGTCTTCAGGAACAGTATGTCATTTTCTGTTACTTTTCTTGTGAATGGTCTTCTTTAACGCTGACAAAATAACCTATTTGAATTATATAAGCACCACATTCAATGCCAATGATACTATATTGTAAGCCCCAGAGCCACCAAAGAAGTAAAAAGCTTTCTTTCTTCAAAGGAATTGAGTAATGATCAAGCATCAGACTAGTGGATATGGCATTAGTAACCTACATTCAATTATTTCATTTATAATAGATAAAGAATTCTTAATAATATTATGTAGACTTTCCATCATGAGATAATGCTTTTTCTCCCCTCCTGTTGAACACAACGTTCCTGCCAGGCTAAACAATCTGACCTAGAATCTCTGCTGCTGTTGTAGTGTTGGTACAGTTTACTAGAATGAGCTAAAAAGAAATGAGCCAGTGCATAATTCTGAGTTTGCATACATCAACTTTAATATACTTATTCCCAATTTATCTGAAGAATAAAACTCTCAATTTCTAAATATACTGTAGAAGAAATGCTGCAAGGCAAAGAATTCTTTTTTATAACATATCGCAAATTTGTAACACAGTATACATTCAACTTACGTTATGCCAGGAACAATTGTGATCAAATCCCCACTTAAATGAAGTATTTATATTCAAATTCGGCACAACATAAGCCTCACATGTTACACAACTTATTTTTATGAAGAATATGGGGCATAACAGCATTATACAAACATGCTTCCATGCTATGCACTTTAGTGTAGGAGATGGTCTATCTAAAGTAAGACTACATTGAGTTGTCATAATTTAAATTATTTTAGGCACTAACATTAGAAAAAAGTGTAGGTGAGGTATATTTTAGAGCACATATGGAGATACCTTTAGTTTGCATTCCTACATTATGCAGTTAGGATATATATTATACATTTATTTTTTGGAGGCATAAGCATGAACAGGCCATGGAAAGATTATAGGTGTTGGACTGATGATGACCAATTCATCATGGAATTTGTGTTGGTGCCTGAGCAGATATATTTTATTTATTTACTAGCGAATTCCCCTCAAGATGACGGTGGGGGTAGGGGCAGTGGGATGGAGCACAGTGCACCACCACCCCATGCCACTGCTGTCACCTCCCAGGAGCAGGGGAAGGGGGAGAAGCTTGCATGTGGTGGCTGCCGCCACCATCCACCAGCCCACGCTGCTGCTGCTCTGCATCCAGCCACACACAACTCCCCGCACTCCGTGTCCAGCCCCACACCCCAGCCCTGCCCCACGTGCCACTTCTCCAGCATGGGGCGGTGGGTGGCCAATGCCACCCACCACCCTGCACTGCTGCCACTCTGCATCTGGCTACACACTACCCATCTCTGCTCTGCATCCAGCTCCACAACACCCCACCCGTGCATCCAGCCCTGTATCCTGCCCCGCTTCCAGCACAGGATGGTGGGTGGCTGCTACCACCCACTGCCCTGCATTGCTGCCACTCAGCATCCGGCCCCGTGCCACTCCTCCTCCCCCCCTGCATCCGGCCCCATGAGACCTCCCTCTCCCCACATCTGGCTGTGTCTGTATGTCTGTCTGTGCGGAGCACTCTAATTGGTTGTTTCAGTAAGAATTGTGATTGGCTGCTGAGACGACCAATCAGAGTGCTCCAAGAGCATTATGGACAGACACACACAGAGAGACAGATGGACTAAGCCCTTTATATATAGAGAATTTTGCTTATCTGGGAAGTAGGTTAATAACCTTACAATGAAATAGGGCAGGAGAACGGTTAGTTTTAAAACTATATACCTCACGGTCTCAAGTGTCTCAGACTATAGACCTGGTCTTCAGTTAGTGTTGATCACTGTAGTGCTCTTGATTTCCATGGAGCTACAATCATTTGTGCTAGCTTTGGTCCAATGTGTTCAATGGGCCTTTCAGCCCTTCTAGCCAATGGGTTTGAGTATTACGCGCGCGCACACACACACACACACACACACACACACACACAGCTATGATAGTTTACACTTTCTAAAAATAAGTTTCTCTTCTTTGTTTCTTTTTTAGTGTTATTTCTCATGTCCCAAAGAAAAAATGGCAAGAGGGGAATCTCTAGATAGTATAGAGGTGGCATACCTGTCTATGCTCCCATCCCTCAGGAGAACAGTATTTCCAAGAGAAAAAACAGCTGGCTGGGGCACATCAAACTTGATGTGTGCATGTAAACACCCACACAAAAAGGCCTGGCACTGAGGGCAGCTCAGCTAGGTCAGAGACTGGGATGAGATTTCTAAGCCATGCCAGTGGTATAATTTACAGGTTATGACTGAGATACACAGTGGAGGAAAGTGCACCTCACACACACAGGCCTTGCATTTTAGTGTGTGGAGTACATACAATCACTTTGGCAAGGTACATCAGCACCTCTAGCTGTACTACACACCTCAGTGAGAACAGGGATGGATGAGGTTAAAGTGTGTCCACATCAACAGGTTACTTCCTTGTAAAATCCCTAGTGCTTCATGTTCAGTGAGTTTCTCCTTGAAGAGTTTTGTGGCAGTTCTGTTCCTGTCATGTGATTTCCTCCCCAGCATAGGATGACCCAACTTTTCATTATTTACACTTTATTTATTTTTCACTCTACATTGAATTACAAGTAAGCCTAGGGGCCAGTCTCTGGCTGATAGTTACACGTGTTGGAAAAGCCACAGCCAGAGTACAGACCTTTTACTTCTCAGTGGGCAAGTCTACATGAGACGCTTACTGTGCATTAGCCTAATAACACTGTGCAGTAGCATGGCAGTTAAAAGCTGTGCTAATAGCCTACTATGCAGTGTTATTAGGCTAATGCTCAATTAAGTGAATAAAATAACCATGCACAAGTACTACTGTGGAGTAACTCTAGTTACTGTGCATTCAGGTAGTACTTCATTAAGGAAATTTTAAACTAAATGCGCAGTAGCTAGGGTGAATTAATGAACATGTAGATGTGCCCAGTCTGTCTCACTTCAAATGAAATATACAGCCCATTATGTTCTATAGCAGTGGTGCTCAACCTTTTTAGATTTGAAGCAAACCTCATTGGACTGGAGGCTCCCATAACTTGTGAACTGAATGGCACCCAATTTTAAAAACTAATTGGTATATTACAGTGCTTATGTACTAGACAGTGGGGGTGGAGGATCTGCCAAGCAAGGGCAAGCCTGAATCTACAATTACCTGCCTATCTGCTCACACCTTTCGGCATCTTTCAAAATGGTCTGGTGACATACCAGGTGCCCAAGCACTTTGGTTGAGAATCACCACTCTAGAGTCTCAGAGACCTGGAATCCTGACCCCTAATCCCAGAGCAGCTTTCTGAAGTTTGAATGCCTATGACTCCTGTCCTGATCCTGACATGAGTCTTGGGTCCCAAATATACCTCACTGAGTACTGCAGAAAACTGAAGATAGGATCATAGACAATCAGAATACTGATATTTTAATGGTGTTTTAGGATTATTAACTTCATAAGGATAGCCAACTATTTGTGTTCTGAATTTGGCCCCTGTCATGTTACTTAGTGGCTTTAAGGTTATGTTTTACTTGGTATAAACAATAAGGTTCCCAAACAAGATATACTTGATGAGCAATCTCAACCCATTTACACCAGGCCTAAATTTGGCATGGTGTATTTCATTTAAAAGACCATAAACTAGACCCTGGATACATATGTCCAATATCTGGATGAGAGCTGATATCTGCTCTGTCACTATCTATTGCCCACCTAAGAGCTAGTGCCTGGTTACATACATAATTTTTAAAATTGTGTAGGGTGCCCCTCCTTAGATGAACTAATACATTCTTGGGCTAGAGTCTGGCTGAACCTGCGTATCCACAGATGTAGCACTGTAGAGATCAAAATGCAGAAAAATAAGAGTTTTTTCTGCATTTTAATAATAATTTTTTCTGCACCTGAATTTTATCCTTTGAAGCTGGGACTTCCAATGCATGGAGGTATATACAGTACTAAAAACAATTTATTGGTAATACAATGCAACCACTGTTAAATATTTAATGTAGTGAGACTCTAGAAGAGATTAGTGACAACTTCAGCTAAAAAGTGAAAAAGTAGGTCAGCTGCCCTAGCTGGTGTTTGACAGACTCTTTAAGAAAGAATTCGGGAGCTGATTATATTACTAAGTAAAAGCTTTTTTTAACATATATGTCTGCATAAGGTGTAGTTCAAAGAAAACATCTGTATGAGTAATGGATGATTTTATGTGGTTTATTTAGGCCCCTGCTACACATTACATATATTATGCAATTAAGTGGTCAGTTGAGCAATAATTTTTGACTGGCCACATGTAGAAAGTAATTATCACATGATACAAATGACCATTAAGCTACGTAAGAACAGCCAATCAGCTGTAAAGTTATTGCTTGAAAACATGTAACAACTCTATAGCTGGTTTCTATCCAGCTTTAATTTGAACGTGTAGCAGAGCCCTTAGTGTTGCATTATAAAGAATAGCAGATTGCATTAGTATGTTTGTTTTTACTAAGCCTGTAAATCTATAGTTAGTAATTTACTTTATTAAAATAGTTTGCACATTGAATAAGTAATAGGCACCAAAGTCAAGTAAAGGCAGTCCTCAGACTTACGATGCAATTGGTTCCTGAAAACCATGTCTTATGTTGAAATGTCATAACTCAGAACCAATTTTCCCATAGGAACAATGTTATAATAGGGGGATTGGTTCCTTTACGATGTTCAACACAGCTGCCTCCAGCTGGTAAGTCTGTTGTG
>NW_005842396.1:1335944-1343371 GCF_000455745.1 Alligator sinensis | reverse complement strand
CCAGCTCCCACTGCTGTGTGCTGCTGGTCTGGGAGTGGCTTGTCCAGCGGCTCTTGCCATTGCACCCATTCTGGTCCGGGAGAGCATGGGGGGGCATGTGCCCCTGGATCTGTGTGGGGCGGGTGGGTCTGGGGCTAAGGCTGTGCTGGGCTGCGCTCCAGGTGGGCAGTGGAAGGTGCTGGGAGTAGGGGCTATGCCCTCCTGCTGTTTGCCCAGCTAAGGCAGGGAGGAGCTGCTGCACTGCCTCCAGACAAGTGGCACACAGCAGTGGGAGCTGCTGTGGCCTCCCCACACCACCCAGATGATCAGTGGCTTTGTTCTGGGCCACCCCCCCTGGAGGCACATGCCTTCCCCATGCCCTGCCAGCTGGGTAAGTGGCAACAGGGCATGGGGGGGCATGTGCCCCCGGATTGGGGCAGGGTGGGTGGTGGAGTGGGGGCTACAGGAAGGGCTGCAGCCACTCTAAAATTCCCCCATCCACTCTAAAATTAACTGTAGCCCCCATAGCCCCCACTGCCTGCTCAGAGTGCAGCCTGGTGCAGCCCTGGTCCCACCTGCCCCACCCCAGTCTGGAGGCACGCACCCCTCCAGGCCCTGCCACCACTCACCCAGCCACGGCAGGGTTGGGGGGCACGGGGGGAAGCCGCTGCTTTTCTGAGAGGCACGGGGAGGCCGGGGTGGCTTCCACTGCTGTGTGTCACTTGTCCAGAAGCAGCGCAGCGGCTCCGCCCCGCCCTGACTGGACAAGTGGCAGGTGGGCACAGCCCCTGCTCCCAGCACTTTCCGCTGCCAACCCAAGCACAGCCCGGTTCATCCACGCCCCCACCTGTCCCGTGCAGATCCGGAGGGCAGCGTGCAGCGGTGGGAGCCCCCCTCCCCGAGTCCTGTACCCTGCCACCCCAGGAGGGCAGCTTGTCCCAGCCCCAGCCCCAATCCCTCCCTCACTGTGGGGGAGTTGATCTGCCCCCCACCCCCCTCCCCTCCCCTCCCCCCTCCCCCTACCACAAGGGGCTTACCAGCTGGAGGCAGCTGTGTTGAGTGTCATAATGTTGAAACCAGCATTGGAACCTCGAAACGGTGTAAATTTATAAAGGTCGTAAGTGCCATTTGTTGGAACTCGAAACATGGTTAGTTGAGGACTGCTATTACATGGTAAATAACTAAGGGCTAAATCTACAGAGGGATTTGGGAATCACAATGTTCAACACTGTGTGCAACCTTTCTTTTAAGTCCCTGGCATATAGAGGAATTATACAGAGGAGTGTACTACTGCCATTCCCTCTCTCTTCCTCTTCCCACTTCCTGCTCCCCCACCTCACTGAATTCAGCAACAGAGGAAAAGAAGTGATGAGTGGTTCACCCACTGGACACCAGAGTCCCACCAAAGCCTATGCCAATCAGCTGGTGACCTCAGAGAGCTTACAGCACATGCAGAGCTCTTACTATATCAAAAAGGAGAATTTCAGGTTAAATTCTTAATTGTAAAATTACTTCTTAGTCTCATTTTCAAAAGAGATTAGCACCTATACTCAGGGTCAGATTTCCAGGTCTTAGGTACTAAAGTAAGTAAGGTATTGAGCTTTTTTTCCTTTATATATTTTTTATTTATATAAAAACCCAGCCTATCAGATGCAAAAGATTAACTTGTTAGAACACTTTGACTTTGGAGGGTGTCATCTGCATTATTTAGGTCGGAAAGTTGGTTGAGAAAAATTAATCTTGTTGATGAACTCTTTATCCCAGAATGCAATATAAAGCCTGTCAAGCAATGTAATATTTTATAATTCATGGTGACCATCTGTGCAGTCTCAGGCATACAGGGATGATCATAAACTCCAACCTAGAAAATCTTGTGTCCCACAGTATACAACAGCAGTAGCTTTTTCTTAGAATCATCTGGATTGGTAGTAAACGCCAAGGGTTTTCTGGTTAAAAATGATCATGTATGTTTAAAAAGTATTAAATTAAGATTGTTCAGAAAGACACTTTCTCTAAGATAAAATTATAACAGGGAAGAAATACTGAATGTTGGAGGGGAGGGGAAAAGGGGGACAGGAATGGGGAAGCCAGTGTTGTCTATGGGGTAGGCCAGAGGATTGGAAAGGTAGGAAACTCCAGTTTTATTTCCAGTCTTACATTATCCTTAGCCAGTACAAGAATGTATATCCTAAAGTTCACTGGAAAAGCAGCTGGTTGTACAGATGTTCCTGGTTGCTCTTTCCCTCCCCTCAAATTCTCTCTTGTCCTAGAAAGTTGCAGGAAATGACATCCAAGCCTCTAACAGCTTCCAAGTTTGGGTAAATCACTTCCTCATTATTAAATCTTAGCTTTGTCGTTATTGAAATGTGTTGAGGCTTATCTTGAAAAAACCCAGTTGTAATTATTCTGAGACATTTAGAAAAAATAAAAAGGACTATGCAACTAAGGTGCAAATGCCAAAAATTATAAAACCAAAATCTGATTACACCTACAGAGAAACAAACTCCTTCTTACTTCCACACATTTGATTTTAATTAAAAGCACATTTCTGCAGCAGCCTGTCTAAATTGATGTATCCTGCAGTATGCCCCCAGGGTCAAAAGACTTGGAATATCTCAGGTAGAAGCCTGTTTCAGACTCGAGTACCCCTCATAGAAAGAATGCTGAGCTGATAGTTAGTAGCCTCTATTTACCCATGGTGCCTCACAAAGGTGTTGTAAGGCCTACATTTATTTATGTATGTAAATCCTTTTGAGAGATTTGGGTGAAAAGCACTATTTAATGTAAGTGAACTGTTAGGCATCTTCAGATTTTCAAGCTGCTTGGAGCTGAAAATGCTATCTTCCCTGGGGGGTACCACTCAGTCCCCTTTGAGATGTCCACAGCACTCCATATTTTTCAGGTTTCTATACACCCCCCCCAAAATTGCATATATCACTTGGAAACCTACAGATGCCAGTCAGTCAAAAGTGCTGCTGTTAAGCAAGATGAGGCTCTTTTTCTTAAAAGCTAATGTGCTGCCTTAACAGCACTCTCAGCCACAAGAAAACAACTTACTTTTCTTCAGTGGGAAATCCATATAGAAAATATCAAAGCTGGCAAACTTCTCAGATCTTGCTATTTCTTTCAGGACATTGGAAAGTTGTAAAGCTCTCTGAAAAGTCAAGGAAATAAAAAGATTGCTATTGCCACTGATGCCACTTTACTTGGGTTCAGCTTTTGTAACTGGAAAGAGAAAAGCCATTTAAAAAAATCTAATGATTCCTATTTAATGGACATAATTATCTACAGTATGAAACTGGGCAAAATTTGGGTCCTTCATTATACAGGATATTTGTAATGATACATGCAGTAGGCAGTGCAGGGTGGCTGACTTCAGACCATCAAAGTTAACTACCTTTCTGTACTATCTATCACACTTTTAGGATGCTGCCCTGAATATGTTGCAGAGTTTACCCAGGGATTACAAAAGGGCCTAATCAGTTATCATCATTTTGAGTTGTTTAGTAAGGTATGGGTTTTATTATTTTTTAAATCAAAGTAAGTTCTTTTAGTACTATTTCTCTTCCACTTTCATCATTCGAAATGCCTCATTTTGCAGGCTCCTTTGATGGATAGGAGTCCAGTCATCTTCATTCCTCTTACAGCTTGAAATGAGACTTTTTCCAGAGGTAAAGTTCTCCTTAAACCTTGTCCATTCTGGTACTGGGCATGTTAGTACTTACATATCCAGTGACAGATTCTCATCTCAGCTGTATAAACTCAGAGTAACTCCATTGACTTTAATGGACTCCAGTTAATTTGTGTGCCCAGTGTGATTTCCACTGGTGATCATGGAGATCAGAATCTCCTTAATACTTAATGTGCACAGTTTAAATAAGAACATAAACAATTATTTTCAGATAAGAGCTTAGAAAGTCGAACAGTTTCCGCAGATATATGAATTGTTCAAGAATTTATATATACAGAAGACTCTTAGGTGTGAGTAAATTTTTGAAAAATGTGGGGCATTTTTTTTGTCTACTGAATAGAAACATTAACACAAATACTGTATGCCCCCAGCTGCTATTTTGTACAATATTTGGATGACTTGTTCTATTATGTAGCTTCAGGGGAGAGAAATAAAATATATTTTTATATTTGGAGAAAATAAATGGCTAAAATCATGTGGTGCTCAGATGGTTCATTTACCATGTGTAGAATGACATTTTTAGGGTGGTTTTTAAAACCAGCCTTCACTGGCATTATTTTGTAGTCATACCATTCCATATACCTGAGGCCAAATCCAATTTTTAGGCATTTTTTGCTTGTGCAATTTGGAACTGACTTAAGAAGAGTTTCTCTGAGTAATGCTAGATCAGTTCTCTAGTAAAAACCGAATAGGGCCCTTATGATGGTACCCTTATAATCTATTCATCCTCCTCTTTCAGATTTATATGCTTCAGAGAAAACTGCTGAAATCATCTAAAACAATCCCTTTAAAAGGAGATGACGAAAAATAATTTCAAATGCTTCAGACATACCTCTGATGTGAAGTTCCTGAGGGTTTCATTTGAAGACATCCAGCCATTGCAAGGACTGATCTGTGTGATCACGAAAATACTGTTTTAGTGAAAGAAAGGAAGAAGGAAAGAAAAAAGGCTATCTGATCAACTGAAAAGGGACAACTTACTCGAAGACAGCTTAGGAATGAATAAAGTTGTTTATATGTGACATCTTTATTTAGCTGACCTGAAAAAGACAGATAGTTTAACTTTGCATGGTTTACAGCTAATGTTCTTCAAAATCTACTTTCTGGTTACTTTCTATTCCACCTATCAGATGCCAAAGAAGAATCAGGTAACTATTTCATCCTGTTTGAGCCTCTGAAAAACTGCTAATACAAAAGCTGGGTGGATCTTCCTCCTCCTCCTCCCTGCTTTTTTATGACTTAGTCTTAAGGCTACAGTGACAACATGCTTTAAAAGTAGACACACGAATGTTTTTTCAGGGACTCAAATGGGGTAGAAAACAATCACATTTAGGCCCCTCCTACATGTTACACATATTATGTGATTAAAGGTCAATTGTGCAATAAATTTAGACCAGCTACACATGCAAAGTAATTATCCCATGATAAAAATGACTATCCAGCTATAAAAAGAGCCAACTTTAGTTATAAAATTAGTACCTGAAAACATGTAACAACTCCATAACTGGTTTCTATCCAGCTTTAATTTGAACATGTAGCAAGGCCCTTAGGTAACTAGGTTGACTTAAGTGCCTAATAGTTTGAATAGGACCTCGCCCTAAATCTTTATCCTCAGAGATAAAGGATACTGAAAGTATGTAGTTTACCAGCTCCTGGTAACTTCAGTCCTGTTTAGTATTCTCATTCACTAGGACTGGTCATGAGTAAGGTGAGCCGAGGCTGCTTTTCTAGATTCAGGAATCAAGAAGCTCCCACAAAAGTCAGTGAGAGTTATTCATATGTGCAAGACTCAGATTTGCTCCCAGTATGCTAATGGTAGTACCAGCATGAATTTTCCACAGGAACCTTTCTTTTTATTCCCACACACACACACCTCCCTCTCCTTTCATAGTCAATTCAGCTGCAGTGCAAGCTTAGTCATAATAGTCTGTTCAACTCTCAGAGGTGAATGACTGATGCTTTATCCATTAACACATCTTTCACTCTCCAAACAAATTTAGCCATTTCAAATCCAAGACGAAGATTGAAGGTGACTCTGTACACTCTTAGTTGGAGAGGTTAGCTTTAAAAGGTAGAAACAATTTTCCTGTCATAGAGGGGATAGGTATGTCTGTGTGGGTGACTGAATTCAAACACTAACTTAAATACGCAACAGACATCCTCTGAAATTCACCATGTAACACAATGGCCCAGTTTGTGTAGCCTACTAAAAGGGTTTATGGTCCAATTGAAATAGAAAAGGAGATTTTTCATTCCTTCATGAACTAGGAAAAGATACCTGCAAGTTCTCTGAAGGATAATGTAGCACATGATAGATAATGGTCAGCCTTTTCAGGTTGTTATATCAGTGCCAATGGTTAACAGAGTGACCCTGGGAAAGAGAAATACTGTAGAACAGGCCTGTGTGAATAGGGAAGTATTTGATTTGGATTTAGATTTTGCCAATTTGGAGGACTGTGATTCGATTTGGAGATTTGGATCACTGTCCTGAATTGATTCAGCTGAATCAACTTCAGAAGATTTGGTGCTGACTCAGAGAAATTTGGTGATTTGGATCAGGCAGGGAGAGGCAGACACAGCCGAGTGGCTGCAGGTTCTCCTGCTGCTCCTCCAGCTGTGGCTGCCTCTCCCAGGTGGGGGGAGTCACAGAAGAAGCCCCCATGGCTGCCCTGCCTGGACCCATCCCCTGCCCGGCCCCAGCCTCCTGGCACTTTAAAAAAAATAAACAAAAAACCCCGCACTCACCAGTGGCAGGAGTGGTGATTGGGGCCTTTGGGTGCTTGTGGCAGAGCCCCACCCTGTGCAGCACAAGGCAGTGGCAACCACCCCCCGACCTGTGCTACAGCTGCCCCATGGCACAGCTGCCGCTCGGCTCAGCAGGATGCTGCACGCTGTCTGGGAGCCGGGGCTGAACACTTCCGGGCTCTGGCCGAGATGTGGAGCTGCCCCAACTCCCAGGCAAATTGAACCGGGAGCTGGGGAATCGAACTGGGGGCTGGGGAATCGAACAGGCAGCTGGGGAATTGAAGGGGGGGCTGGGGGAATAATCAGATCCCTGAACATTCCCCCAGTTCCCGATTTGATTCTGCAACTCCCCAATCTTTCCCCCAGTTCTCTGATTGCTTCCCCCAACTCTTCCCAGGGGGCATGGGTGCCTGGATGATGCAGGATGACAACAGGCTGCCACTACCAGCTAGTGATGACAGTGGTTCTGGACTATTTCCCCAGCCGGCAGCAGCAGCCTGGCTGAAAGCCCACAAGCAGGTCTAGCGGCCACAGCCCCTGGGAAGAGCTGAAGGAATGATCAGAGAGCTGGGGAATAGAGCTGGGAGCTCCAGCTCACGTGGGGGATGGCGATCCCCACTGCCCCATGCTGCATGGGGGGGCACTCTGCCACAAATGCCCAGAGGCCTCCAATCACTGTTGCCAGAGAAGGTGAATGCAGGGCTTTTTTTTTTTCTTTAAAGTGCTGGGAGGCTGGGCCAGGCAGGGGATGTGGCTGGGCAGGGCATCCATGGGGGCTTCTCCCATGGCTCCTCTAGCTGTGACTGCCTCTGCCCCAGTGGGGAGAGTTACAGGTCTCTGCCCTGCTGCCATTTGCCCAGCCTGCGTGGGGGTGGGGTGGGCGTGATGTAGGCACAGCTTGGTCTGGGCAGTAGTAGTGTATAGCCCCCGCTCCCAGTGCTGCCACGCCCGCATCAGCACTGGGAGTGGGGGCTCTGTCCTGCCACCACTTGCCAGGCAGTATGGGGGGCGT
>NW_005842396.1:1309007-1335899 GCF_000455745.1 Alligator sinensis | reverse complement strand
GTCCCCCCCCCCCCTCCCTGTCTGGGCAGCTTGTCCCAGCACCAATCCCTCCCTCCCCCACAACTCTTCCCTTTCCCCTCCCCCAACCCCAACAGACTTACCAGCTGGAGGCAGCTGTCAGCTACCTGTTTACTCTATGGCTGAATCTCCAAATTGGCCAAATCTTTTTCTGAAGCTTTTCTGAATTGATTTGGATGCTTTGAATCAATTCAGAGCTTTTACTTGGTCTCCCAATTCGATTCATATTTGGAGATTCAGTCCCCGAATTGGGCTGAATCTCATCTCAATCTAAGCTACCGAAGCTTCGCACAGCCCTATTGCAGAAGTTTTGAAGAGTTGTCATGTTACAGTTTAATGACATCATTAGGTTTCCCCTCTATTGATAGGAGCCAGCAAGCACCCATCTTAGTCAAATACATTGGCAAAATAGGGAGTGTCATATAAACCTTTCATAATAATGTTTCCCTTGCTTGGTATAACATTAAGTAAAGGAGTAAGTTATTCATAAATGGTCAGAGATATAGCAGCATGTGAGTTCTTAGATGAAGAACTTGTAAGAATTATCCCTAAGCTCTTAAAGGCCCTGGATCTTATTACAATGATATGGTAAAGAAAGCCAAAGCATGTTCTTCTTGTTGTTATGAAGTTTGACTTGTCACAACTGCACTTTTGCTGGGAGAAAATGGGCAAAATTGATTGTGATATTAGTTTTACAGAATTTCATCAGTTAATGTTTGCTTTGAAAGCCCAGACATAGACTTGACTAGTTTTATCTAATCACTCAAACCTGGATGAGGGGAGCCTTTGAGATAAATTACACTGCTTAACTCTAGGTAAAGCAACTTCTCAGACACAATGACCCTACTAGTCAGACTGCAGTTTGGGATGAACTGAGCCAAATCCAAGCCTGGTGTTATGGTTGACATCAATGACCCAAAACTTTTTGGTAATGTACATCAGTACAGTTTAGGATTCATCAGTAGGAAATTAAAAACAAGGCTTCATATTTACCAAGAGGATGGTATCTGTTGTGTAAATGATCCCACAGAAAGCCACCATCTACCAAGCCCATTAAAATCACATGGCTCCCTTTGGGAAGATGAGAGTCTAGATACTGTAGCGCTTCCATGACATTGGAGTGCATTTGCTTTGGTGTTGTCATGTAAGCCACTGTGTCAGGTCTCCTACAAATAAAAGAAAGGGCAGACAGTTTATCAAGTGACATGTTCATAAAATGAAGGCTGAAAGAGCCCCACAATTTTAGGTAAGGCTTCTTCATTTTATATTAGCTAATTAAAATCAAAAGATAACAATATTGTTTAGCTCTGGTTTGTCATTGTATTCTTATTTTTAAAGTCACAAATCATGCAGAAATAAATCCTCAACAAAATAAAAAGAACAGGTCATAAAAAGTGCATGCCTTCCTGCCCTTTTATACACAGAGCTCTCCATATAAACGGACCTGATTCTGTTCTCACTTACACCATTTTTACTATGAAGTAACTTCCTTGAGTCCAATTCACGCTCCTGCCTGATACCTTTTTTTTTTCTTTCCCTCCCCAGATACAAAATTGAGGTCATGTCCGTTTGAGGTCATTAAGGCTAGGGACAGACATTACACATAAACCGGTTTAAGTGATCAGAAACTGGTTTAACCGTGTAACAGAACAGATGTTCAGTGCACATAAACCACTTTGAAAATGGCTGAAACAGGTTTGAGATAAGCCTGGTTGAATGTAGTATCAGACTTAACTGATTTGGCTCAAATTAGTTTATGCAATGTCTGTCCCAGAATCCTTGCTGGTTTAAGATAAACCAGACACTCCCAGCATCCCAGTATGCTCTCTGGGCTGGGTGGGGCTCTCTGCTCCACATCAGGGTTGGTCCCTCCCCTCCGCATCTGCCCGGCTTCTCCGTGGTGCTCCTGCCCTTCTGCTTTAGCAGACACATCTAGATTAGCTAGCAGACCACATGCTGGTTACAGTCTGTGCTATGAGAGAGGCAAAGGCAGACAGGCTTTTTGTTGCTAATCAACTGGTAGCTTAATGTCCTTCCTTGGAAATGTTTGAGAAGAGCTGTTTTCTTCTCTCCCTCCCTCTTGCCACTCTCTGCTAAGCACAAATTCCCCCCTTCCCTCTGCCTTTGCTGAGGTGTCTGTGTATTAGCCAGCAGACCGCATGCTGACTATGTGCTGAATCAACAGATAGCTGGTAATATCTCTCTGTTGTTTTCTTAATGGGGCAGTAAACACTGAGATAAGGGTGATAAACACTATTATCAGATCCCCCTTTTCCCCTGCCCCAGCTTGCTTGTCTGTTAGTTTACTGCACACAGTGTATAGAAGCAGGGAGGCAGAGTGAAAAGCTCCATATCATCAACAGATGCATGCACTGCCCACTGCCGCTTACCTCAGAGTGCTAGTCCAGGGCTGCAGGCTGGCAACACTCCCACCCCTTGAGCAGCAAACAGGGGAAAAGCCTGGGACTGCAGGCAGGTTGTGGGTTCACATCCCTCCCTAATCAGAGCCCTGCCAGGGCCTGGTCACACCCCCCTTAGTGCCCCCAGCTTACAGCCTGAGCCACTGCAGGCATGTGCCTGAATTTCCTCAGTTCAGAGGGATTGTCTATATGGTTGGAAACTGATTTAGTCTAGCCAGGTTAGACTAACCTGCAAAAATTGAATCAATTCAGGCTCAGGCTTTTTGAATGTCTGCCCCTAGCCTAAGACTCTATGTCATTTGTCATGTCTGTAGTGATATTGACATCGGTGTATTTGTCAAATTTGTGTTTGGTATCTATATTCTATTGCCCTAAATTCTGCTAGCAGTTTCAGCTGGGAAGAAATTCTTCATTTATGGCCTTAAACTGTCACATAGCATTGCTGCATGTTGTTAAACAGCTGTTATCTTTCACCTTGGATTAGAATGATGTTATTCTTGTTTATGTAAATGGATTAAAAGGTACTATGAACATATAAGGCACAGCTGTACTGGACAAAAAAATCATATCTTTCCAAGCTTCTAGGTATATTTTGAATTCAATACACTTATCTAAATAGTAGATCAGGGGTAGCCAGTCTGCAGTAAGAGTGCCACAAGTTACATGGGCAGTGTGTGTGTGTGTGGGGGGGTACACGGCAAATCAGGGAGGGGACAAACAGCACAATGGCAAGTAGGGCAGGAAGCAGAAAGCAGAACAGCAGATGGGGCAGGGAATACAGAGAAGGAAGTAGAAAGAAGGGCAGCATATTGTGTAGGGAGCACAGGGCAGGAAGCAGAAAGCAAAGCAGCAGATTGGGCAGGGGAAATGGATTAGATTGGCACTTGAAGAGGATGCAGGGCTAATCTGTGGCATGCCTGGCAAAAAGGTTGCCCCCTGCTGCAATAGATGCATCATGGATAGCTTGTTGATAGCTTTCAAGTCTTACATTCCCTTCACTGGTGCCCTCAAGAAGAAAGAAATATTGAGGCATGCTGATAAATACAGAAAATTAGATGAGGGAGCAGCAGACATTTAACTTTCCACAGTATAATTGCCCAAAACATCTTGTTAAAATATAGAGGCTGTCAGTGAGACAAAGCAACAAAGACGTAGGTTTCATTGATCAGGAGCTTCAGTCATTAGTAAGAGCAGATTTACCTTTCTCCTATTACATTCAGCAGTAAGCAGCTTAGAAAAAATCTCGATGGCAAAATAAAGTTGAATAAAAAAAATAAGCTAGCTAAAAACATCAGTGTGGTTTTAATGTTATTTTCTTATACCAAAAACTGGCACATGTACACAGAGCTGTTTCCCTCACACACCTACTCCCCTGACTTGTTTTCTATTGGCTCTAGGCATAGCAGGTCAGTTTAACTTGGCTCTATGGAGCAAATCCAGGTTTCTTCTTTAAGGATGAGGTCCCTCAGGGTGTGGAACTGGTTTTGTGTTGCTGCACAAAAAAGGGGACTGAATGCCAGAATGCAAATAAAACATCTGCTGCATAGTGTAGGGTCCAGCTCCATGAATATCCCTGCATTCAGGGGGAGGTACAACATAGGGAGGAGACAGGGAAGATACAACATAGGGAAGAAGCCTCCTGCAGAGACACTTAAGTGTTATCATTCTACATCTCCCTTTCTCTCCTTCCCCTGATCTACTGATACTAAAGGATCCCTGGGGCTGAAAGGGATACCATCATGTGGCCCCAAAGCTCCCTTCTTTGAAATCCATCCTTCTTGCTTCAGGAACCCATATGACTACTTTGGCTGGATGCTGGGAAGTAGATATATAACTTTGGAAACCCACTGATTAGAGTGAAAAACAAAGTATTGTGGTTACAATGCAGCTTTCAAAAAAATCACTCAGAAATGGAGCGCAGGGAACTGTGATTAAAATTGAGAATGCGCCCATGTGTGAATGTCATGATATGGAACAAACAAAATCTTAGTGAATGAAAAGCGACTATGAAATAACACCAAATGGACTACACCCTGGGGGAAACCAGCTTGGGTTTTTTACTTCTGCTTCAAATCTGGAGTTAAACCTAAAACCAAATCATGCAAGCCTAATACTATTGCTTTCTGTAAGTGCTGGCAGAATGCTGTAAAACCATTCCCAAGAATATTCACTCCCATTTTAAAACTCATTCTCACCTGTGCGTGTGACCTTTGTGAGTTTGCTTTCTACAGTGGTCTATGCAATCAACTGCTGCAGAAACTGACTTTTAGGTCCTGTACATGAGAGTTCATAGAAAACAGATGTGAGGTTTGTACATGGAAGCATTCACATCAGAAATGCTCAAGTCAGGGACAAAAAGCAACCTCTTGAGACTCTAAAGTAACATTCAGACATTCAGTTTCTTTTGGGAGTATCACTGCTTTCCCAGAAGGAACTACAAGTGTACATATGTCCAGGATTTTTTCTCCCAGACCAAAAATGGCTGCTCTAGGAGAAAAATAATCTGGGAACAACCAGGAGAGCTTTTGGGAGAATGAATGTCTGTACACATTCTCTTCTGACAGAAGCCACAGCACAGTCCTCTAGCATCCCAGAGTGCTTTGTTTCTGCCCCCTGTCCCTCCCCTGGGAGATAATGTGTTGTTCACTGGACTGTGCTGGTCCAGCTGAGTAGGGAAAAGATCACAACACAGCCCCTTCACAATCTCACATTGTCTCTCTGCAAGGAGACATAGGCAGCCTGAGTAGGCAAATAAGGGCTGCCCTGTGTACTGCTGCCATCTGTCTCTGAGGGAACCCACAGAGCATGCCGAGATGTGTATGCAGGGTCCCCTGGCTGCACAGGATTAGCACGGCAGGCTCTCTACTGTTGAGGCTCAGCATTCGAATATCTGTTCAGGTGTCTATAAGTAAGTTTTTCTGCCAGGTAATTGGAACATGTGTATACAGCCTTGCTATACTTATCACTACTATACAACTCAGCCTGCATATCAAATATTCATAATTAAGACAAAGTATTAGAAATAGGCTAGATTCTTAGCTGGCATAAACTGCTATAGATTAATTGAAATCAAAGGAATTATGTAAATTTCTACTAATTGAGCATTTGCCCTATTTGCTAACAAACAAACAAGTCCTAACCTATTTTCAAATAATGAATGAATTTGCACCACCTGCAGATCTAATTTACATCTCATATTGCTATATCTATTGTCACCATTCTACTCTATCCTTTTCTTCTTATGGACTTGGAAGTAAGTTACAGGACTGGGAGTCAGAGGGCCAGGATTCCATCCAAACTTTTCCCTTTGGACAGTCACTTGATCTCTGTACCTTAATTCCTTCATTTGTAAAGAAAGGACAACAATGCTTACCCACTTCCCAGGGGTAGTACAATGCTCAGCTTAATTACTGCTTGTAATGAACAATGAGCTTCTTGAAAGGCAAGTGCATTTATTTTATAGCTGAATAGTGTAGAAGTGTAAGCTTTGAAAAGGCTCTATTTTTGTCCTGAGGTATTAGAAATGTTTATTTTCCAGGGCAAATCAGTCTTACGTGAGAGAACTGTAATCTTCAAAAAGGATTTAGACTACTCCACTGTGGTGTATTTTGCATACAAATGAATGATTGGACCAGATTCCATGGTCAGCAATTTAACTTTGTGTTAATATATGCTTTTGAAGCATTTGAACGTTCAGTTAGTTGGAAATAAAAAAACCCAACAATATTAAGATTGAGGCTTAAACTTCTTAATGCAAGGGAATTTAGAGATAAAGGTGTGAGCCTTAGTCCACCTCACTTATCCTACATGTAGGGTGTGTCTACACAAGATGGTGAATGTGCAATAGACTAATTCTACTGCACATTAGCACATTGTGGCAAAAGTCGTGCTACTGTGCTAATGTGCAGTAGAATTAGTCTACTGTGCATTAGCATCACTAAAAAGGTGTGTGCTCATGCTATTGTGCAGTAGCTCCGGTTACCATGCATTGAATTAGTACCTGTTATTACAGGTACTAAACTTAATGAGCAGTAACTACGGTGTACTAATGCATGTGTAGATGTACCCATATTATAGCACTTACAGTTCAAAGCCTTCCCTCTGATCTAAGACCTCTGAGACTCTAAACATGACAGGGTGAGATGAAGATAAAGTGACATTCAGAACTGTCAGTTGCCCAGTCTTTGTCCATTTAAGTCAAGCCACTGATATTTGAATGCATCTTTTTGTAATTTCCTTTCCAAACAAACAAAAATGATCCTCTCAAACATTTCCATTTCCATCCTTGCTGCTTTTATGTCTGACAGCTCTAACGCCCAAAGAACTATCGTAACATCAACCTATAGCACAAGAGAGGGCAAAATATGGCCCACGGGCCAGATCTGGCTTGCCAGGCATTTTCATCCGGCCCACGGCACCCCTCAGTGAATTGTGCTCCACCCAGCCCTGCTGCCCATGAGGGTGGGAGCAAGGTGCCTACACGCACCCCCAACATATCCTATTATGCCTTGGTCCCACCCTCGTGAGCTGAATGGCCCAGCCCCACTAGCACAGGCAGGGTTGCTGCTTCAGGGTTTCCCAATGTCCAGTTCCCTCTGAGCAGCAGATAGGGAAGGTGGGGGACAGGGGCAGGGCTGCAGCTGGGTGGGAGCATAGGGTGTGGGGCTGGCTGCAGCACAGAACCTGCACCCAGGGGAGCCGCAGCGGCGTGGAGCTTGAGTGGGCAGGATGTGGGTGTGAGGGACGAGGGGTATGGGAACCCCTCCCACACTCCCCACATGGTGCACAGCCCTGGCAGGCAGCAGGGGAAGCAGCAGCGGGGGGGGGGGGGTGTCTCTGCTCAGCACTGGTGCCTGACTCCTGGCTCTAGACAGTGCTGTGAGGAGTGCAGTCCCTGCTGGGTCATTTGATTCCCTGTCACTCCCTGCACTTGCGGGGCACAGGAGGGAAGCCCCAGGCACTGGAGTGGGCTGGGGTGGGGTAAGCAGCCAGCTCCAATGCCTGGGGCTTCCCTCCTGTGCCCCACAAGTGCAGGGTGTGTGGGGGAAACAAACGGCCCAGTGGGGACTGTGCTCCTCTCTGCAATATGCAGCACTGGGCAGAGCCAGACTCCAGTGCCTGCTGCTGCACCATGGGAGGAGTGTGGAGAGGGTCCTCACACGCCCCCCACCCTCCCTCACACCCCACAAATTACACACACAGACGCCACCCCACAGTGTTGCCTGTCTTAACTGCAGGACAGTTCTTCAGAGCCACACACTCACAAATACCACACAAGCTCCCAACATACCCTATGCCCTCCACACACAGCCACACCCCCTCACAAACTCCCTCCCATACTCCACGACACCCCCCATACAAACCCCACACCCCACCATAAACACCCTCACCCCCACCATACATCCCCCACACCCCTCCTACCATACACCCTCCACCATACACACACACCCAACCCCCCCGCACAATATAACAGACTAAGAATTTATTTTTGAGTTATTATGCAATCACCTCTATATACACTACACAAACACAAATCATGACAAAAATATTTTTTGTAATAAAATTGAAATATGCTATAGTAAGTGTTTGACTTTTAGCATATGATTTGGTTTTTTCAGGTTCTAAGATGGCAACCTCCCCTTCCCAAAAGGAGTATTTCTGGGGGAGAAGGGGAAGGACTGGCAAAGATCAGGGGTTAGGGTTGGGACTTGTGGTCCCAAGATGGCAGCCAGGGGGCAGGGCACCTGTCAAGGGGCAGGGCTACCTATGTATTCCTCGACAACTCACCAAACCTCGTTAAGTAGCCCTCCGCCTGAAACAATTGCCTGCCCCAGCTATAGCAGGACAGTCTTGGGACATACCATATTTTCTTGTATACAACACATACCTTTTCCCTAACACTCAGCTGCTGGAAATCAGAGTGCACATTAACATCATGGAAATATGGTAATAGCAGTTTCTGCCTCCAGCCTCTCCCAGGGGAAACTGAAAGTAAAATTGCACCTGCTGCATGCGGGACCCCCTAGCTGCTGGTTATGGATACATTCTCTCCTCTCTGCCCTTCCCTGCCCCTTCCCCTCTTGCCTGCCCCTCCAGGCTCTCAAGTAAAAACATCTTTTTTTCTTTATTCTGCCTTTCAAAAACAAGGTGCATATTTAATTTGAGGCATGTTCATGTTGCCTAAGAGAAAATATGGTAGTTCTCTTCAACTGCTCCATATCATGTCAGTTCACAACACTGAGATGCTTAAAAACTGATTTTTGCCACAGTGCACTGTGTCAATTCATGTTATATGCACATTAATGTGTGAATGTTTGAAAACATGCTACATTGTATCACTCTAATCATGGGAGCATTTTCAAAATTCCAGTGATATAATTGCACTACAAATTACAACTTAGAGCCATAGGATGGCCCTTCAGTCTGCACACATTTTTCTGTTTTTAATTAATATCCTAAATCTCAGCACAGGAATGCTCAGCGATATAACCCAGTTTGAGAGCTGGGGACAGGATATAATACAGCTGATCATGGCAGCCTTACAGTAATGGAATTCTTATCTATTCCCATCGTCTCTCTCAGCTGTCCCTCATTTTAGACTGTAGATGACTTTGATTCCACACCAATTTGCTACTGTTTCAGCTTCAATTTTTGTAACATTTTTATATCACCAACACTTAAGAGGGTCCATAGAAATGGTTTATTAAATAAAACAGAATAAATGCATTTAATCATTCTAGAGAATTTTAAGCTGCTTGTACTAATTACTTTCTCATCTTTTTCATGTTGGGTCTTTGTCCTACATTTGGGCCTCAGTGGGCTGAGAGATACAGTTGCCATCTGTCTTCATTTTTCTAACCCCCTTGATTGGACAGTACAAAGTGGGTACTGAGGAAAGTACAGCATACTGTGCCAATTTCATTAAGTTTCTCTTCTGCAAGTGCCTATATTACTCACTGGCTAGCTCTTCACATTGGATAAAATATTGGCATTTTAATAGTGCTTTGGCTAAGAATTGTTCTTTCAGTGTATGCAAGAGCATTTATCTCTTTCAAAGACAGAATTTAGGATTAGGCTGTAAGGGCCTTATTACTGCAATTTAAAATTGCCTTTAAAGTCATTTTTATTTGTCTGGCCTCTTGCTTGAAATCATTCTCTGTAGATGGTCTGCATTCAGAAGAACCTCTGTAGATACTTCAAAGCTACTGCCACTGTATATAACAATATCCTCTTGAAAATAAATCCATGGTTTGTTTCCTTCTTAGTATATCTATGGGAGTTTTGGATTTCTACAAAAGGCAGCAGCAGCTTCCCGTTTTGGAGCCAAAAGAGTGCTTATATTTTTGTAGACGTGTACATTTCCCACCAAAACATATGCAGGATCAAATTTGAACAGTGTCACTGTAATGTGGGATAACATTTTGGATAGATATAAATAATAAATAGCATTTGGAAATATCCACACAAATGGAGGCCAAAAATAGTTTAAATTGATGGACTTTAAAAAATAGTGTAAGAGAGAAGAAAGCAGGGATGATCTGAATTAGAGAGAAATGCTATAGAATTAAAAATAAACCAGAGATGTGGCAATGACCAAGGGTTGGATTCCAGCAGAGATGGTACAGCATCTACATCAAAAATATATACACAACAGAAGCTTGGAATAGATACTAAAACTGTCACTTAAATCACTCCAGAGGCTTTTGCAACAGGAGCCATAGATAAGGCCTAGCTTCTGGGATGGGATTTCTGAGTTAGCCTCTGCATATTGTTGCCACACATATCTTGCCCCACAGTGGTCCCAGTTTACAATTATGGAAGCAGGTGGTGTGGGTATGAAGAAGAGCTGAAATGCATTTACACGGTGGAGTTTTTATTCCAATCAGACTCTGGGCACAGTTTACTGTTGGTTTTGAGATTATATGCACGCCCTTTTGGTATTGTAGGGGTATTACAGGGGAACATTTAACACAGTTCCAGATGAGGGCACAAACCAAATGAAAACTGAATGGAAGAATAGTAAAATAAAGGAAATGAAGCTACTGTAAAAGAAGATTAAAATGAAGCAGGTCACTGAAGTAATTTCAAGTTAGAGGCAGAAAATAACAAAATTATTAGTACAGTGATTTTTAACTAGGGTGCCATGACACCCTGGGGTGCCTTTGAAAGGTGCTGCAGTGTGCCAAGCAATGCTAGCACTGTTAGGTGTGGAAACACCTTCATGTGATTCACAAGATAAACCCAGAGATTTCAAATAGGAATCCTTAGTGTTAAAACCATTCTGACCTGTTGCAGTCTTTCTTAGTTCTTTGCAATAGAAAAATTGCTCTGATATTTTTCTGTAGTCAAAAAATGAGTGAAAACTAAGACCTCACATTTTCCAAGGGCCACCATGAGTCTAAAAATGTTGAGAACCACTGCATTAGTAGAATGAGGGAGATGTACAGACTCTGTTCTGTAGCTATAGCTAAGCCAAATCAAACATTTTAGGAGTAAAATGCTGGGATGAATACCACTGGGTGCATCTACATGTGCACATTTACTGTGCAGTAACCAAAATTACTGCACAGTATGGGTGTGGGTCTACATACGCATGCCTGTACAATGCAGTCAACATGGCAACTTGCAGCCAATTAGTTACTGTGCAGTAACACATATGTAGATGCCTTACTACACAGTAATACTGTGTATGTAGACTGACTTGGGACTAACTTTAGTCCCAAGCCAGTCCACACACAGCATTAAAGTGCTTTAATGTCTGCACATGTAGGTGCCGGTCTATTCCCATTTACTGCACAGTAACTTTAAGCCGGCGTACATACATGCATAGACATGCCCGCTGTAAGTGTTCCCTATTAGTCACCAGGGGTCTGTGTTTATGAAGATGTTTGCAAGATTCCCTGTCATACTCATAGGGTGAACGAGACCAAAATGAATGAATGAACAATATCTCTCTGCAGTACTCAGAAATAGGCAAGGCTCAAAAGCAAAAGGCTAATTTGTCCTTGTGGGTATCCTACCATCCTCTTGAATTGCTCCCTTAGCCTGAGCAGGAGAGCACATTGATACTTTGGCAGTACTGGTGATTAGTGTCAAGGCAGAAGGTCCTCTAATAATAGAAGAGGGGAGCAAAGCTAGCTTTGGCAACAAAGCTATTGCAAGATCACTTGTTACCAAGAAGTCAGAAATTACTCTAGCCCCAGTAACCATGAAAGTACTATGTTTCAGCAGAGAAAGCAACAAAGCCAAATGTAGTGAGGAGAAAGAAAACAATAACAACATGGAAAGGCTTAACTCATAAGAAGACTCTTAAAAAAGACATATAATATAAACATTAGTTTGGTTTGTTGAACCTTACCCATTGCAGACATCATTCCCAATTACAGAATAGATAACTATGGCTGGATTGTCCAAGACATGATCTCTAGCCAAGCTAAAAATATAAAGAAATAAATAAAGAAATAGATAAAGTAGCAAGATTAATGGTGAAAGACATTCTCAACTTGAATTACACAATGTGTCCGTGACAGAACTTTTTGAAGTATTTATTTTAAGCTTAAGCTACTCTTGAATGGTTATAAATCTGGTTTTGCTATACTCTTATAATTTGGTAACATTTTCAGATATTTTCAAAATTGTCTTTCCCTTTGCATATTTGGCTCACCATTCTTTTACCGGCTGGTGTTCCACCTCCTTTTCACTAAGATCAAAATATTTTAATCAGCAATTTCAATTAGAGATGAGGGTCATGTTGGGCTAATTAGAGGTCATGTTGGACTAAGGATTGCTCATATAAAGTTTTGGGTTTAAGGTCAAATTAGGATATGGTTTTGAGTTAGATGCTGTTGAATTCTTAAGAGCTAAACTACCAAGATTATCACTCAGAGCAGAGGAAATTTCAAACAAATTTTCAAACTTTTAAATATCATAGGAATTTAAACCACACCCTTTCTTGCTTTAGGTCTGGCCTGCAACCCAAAACCCAGAATAGTAAACTCAAACAGATATTTGTGTTAGAACCTGATTCTCTACTCCCACACTGAGAGTTTAGATTTCAATGACTTTTCTGGGACCAGTTCACAGAAAGAGAGAGAGAAATAGAAAAAACAAACTCACAACACCCCCCACCACCCAACACACACATTTTTCATTGGTAAATCAAATCTGAAGAGACCAAGGAACAATAACTTTTACATTTTATGCACTGCCATTTTTCATGAATATGCCATACTTTTAGAGAAGTAGGTAAAAATAGAGCTGGTCAGATTTTGGTCAGTATTTTTCAATGAAAAATGCTATTTTCATCCAAACCGTTTTGAAGTATTTTGGAAAAAAAAGTGTTAATTTCAATAAAAATGTAAACAGAAAATATTTTAAAGGAAAAAAAGTTTCATTTAAGAAAAATATTTTATTTGAAAATTTTCAGGGTTTCAGGTTGGAATTTCAAATTTGTTTTGAGTATTAATTTCTTACATTGATTTCCTTATTTTATATTGTTTCTTACTAACTGGGTGCATCTACATGAGACATTTACTGTGCAGTAGACTAATTAGCTCCACAGTAAACATCTTGCATCTACAAGTGCAAGGCTCTTAAACTAGAGTAAACTAATGAACTCGGCAGCAGGATAGTACTTGTAAAGAGGAGTACTATCCTGCTGCAGAGATTTTTACTCCACAACAGTGCACATGTAGATGTTGGCATGGCTGCCTGGGGCATGAGGATGTTTCAGTGCAGGGGGCTGCCTGCCAGCTAGCACCACACTGGAGCACCCTCATGCCCCAACCAGCCCCTTCACAGCACATTGATATGGTCAGGAGCATCACCAGGATAGCAGGCTGACCCCCAGCACCCCCTGCCAGCCAGGGCTGCTTCATCCCAGCTCAACATGCTGTGGTCCTGGGCTCAAGTTCAAATGGCATTAATTGTACATGTAAATACACCCACTCAGTAGTATTAATGCATAATATGCTATAGTATGGCACTTTGAAACTTATTTTAAATTTTATGTTAATTTTTAAAATCACTAAGAATACCCAGTTGTTTGTTTTTTTTACAGGCGACACTGTTCTAGAAAAACAGATAAGATGTTTTAGTCAACACTAAGCAGAAGCTGCCCTTAATTACTTTTAAAAATAAAATAATATTCAAGTAATGGAATATCTTGACTAGTATAGAATGAGATGCATCAGTAATATGAACTACTGATATATCATGAAAAAATGTAAAAATAATAACAAATAAAAATTCATAACATTCTAAATGAAATTTTGGAATTCAAAAAAGGAAACTTTCTGAAATATTATTTTTTCACAATTCTCATTGTGTGGGAAACTGATACAATTTGATTTTGTCCTTAACCAGAATGGACACAGATTTTGAAATGTTAAATCTTCCCAAGAAATAGAAAAGTCCACCTTTTTACCAGCTTTAGTCAAAGTCCCTTGTGCCGTTTTCTTTGATTTATCAGTATATGGTTTGGATCTTTGCTCATAAAGACCCTGGTTCTCTTCTTATGTGCTATGGTGATAATGAGCAGGTAGAATGCTCTTGCTGATGTTCCATACATTTGAAGGTAGGAACGACTACAAGCAAGATGTACTTGATTAAGATCTTGAGGTCCAAGACATTTTTCCCTTATTGACTGGACAGATTCCAAGTATACTCAGCGTCAAGGTACAGTGTAACATATATCTATTTACTAAAATTTAGATTAGCGTAGGCCCTATGTAGCTGCACAAATGCAGGGAACAAGATGGGCAGTACTTGTTCCCTAGCTGCCTTCCAGTACAGGGGCCAACTGCATGCAGCCAGGAATAGCAACTGCTTTGTGGTAATGCTGCTTTCTTCCTGAAAAGGGATGGTGGTGGTTTGCTATTAATGAAAAGGCAAACAATTGGGTGGTGGAGGCTGTAAGCATACTTACAAGCAGACACAGCTCAGAAGAACTGCAGAGATCTTCCATAGCAGGACAGAAATGGAGTAGAAGTCATTGACAGACATGCACCTTCAGCTAATGAATGGCTCTCTGGCTCATGAGATAGAACTCTTTGGGAGCATCTACACAAGACTCGTTAATGTGCATTAGCTTAATTTAATATGCATTATGGGTGCACATCTACATGTATGTGCCCTTAATGTGCATTAAAAATGGCAAAATTAGGTTAATCACACCTAAATTTGATGCCTGCAAATGCAGGCATCAAATTTAGGCATGATTAGTTAAAGTGCATTAATGCACGGGTAGACATGACCCAGCACTAACTTTAGCCACTAGGGGTACATGGCAGGGCTGCAAGGACCTGGTACTAACTTTAGTGCCAAGTCCCTGCACATAGACTCCTGCCAAAAATTGCTTAACGCGCATTAGCTTAATGCACATTAAATTTAGTCGTGCTTAAATACACATGTAGATGCGCCCTTTGTGTCCTTAGCAACTCAACTTAGCCCTTCCATCCAGCCATCCAATAGGGCTATGTATTGGTGGTCAAAAAGCTCAAGACTGAATCAATTCAATCTTCACAGATTAGTCTAAAATGTGTAGATTGAACCAATAAGCAAGTGAACAGACATTCACATTTGATTCCAGAAATGCAGCCACATGCCTGCAGTGGTCCAGGGCAGAAGCTGGAGGGCGCTAGAACACACATCCCTGCTCCACTGGAACAGACAAGAGTGAGCCAAGATTAGCCTGCCCACCCTGCAAGGGGGGAGGAGTGTTTTGTGGGGTTGGTGCAAAACATTCTGGGATGCTGTGGGACTGTGAGTTAACTTGAACCTGGAGGGGATCTGGGACAGAAATTCAATACACAGATTTAACCTAAATTAGTTAAATCTGATACTACATCCATCCAGATTTATCTTAAACCAGTTTCAGCCACTTTGAAAGTGGCTTATGCACGCTGAATTTCTGTCATGTTACAGATTTGAGTTAGTTTCTGATCACTTTTACTGATCTGTGGCCAGATCAGGCAAAAATTGTCATTTCTGACTGTGCCCTATGTATCATCTTTGACAGATCTGGGGATGTGGGAGCTGTGATGTAACTTAGGGATCCTCTATCCCAGCTCAGACTACCTTTCACTTGAATTAATTTTTTATCTAACAATCACTCAATTTTACAAAGATAACATTTAGAAATCGCATTCACAAAATAAGTTTCTAGTAAGATAAAGGGCTTTATCAATAACTTTTTTACACTGGTATAGATTAAGAGTAAGTCCACTGAAGTCAATGTAGATCAGTTTACAGCAGAGTAAATATGATGGAAATGCCTATTCAAAGTTCTTTTGTATTTAGTGGAAAGACATCAACTGCTGTGTGCTTTATTCTAGGCCCCAAATATGAGACTAATCAAATAAAAATTGATTATTTAATGTTCATGAAGCTTGCAATTCTTCAAATATGATGTCAGTTCATTTTAAGTCATTTAGCACTGTCAGCTGGCATATTCATTTCAGTGTTTTGCTTTGTTTTTAGAATGTAAAATTCAGACTAATTACTGTACCTGCATCCATTGTTCCAATTCATGACATGCTTACCTTTTCATTAAGTCCAGGAGATTATGGGAGGAACCACCTAGGTGATCAAACATAGTGGGTGTAAGAGAAATAGTCCAAGATGACTAAAACAACAGAAAATCAAATTCATTTTAGTGATCTAATACTATGAGCTCAATCGGTCTCCATGACCTTTCTTTTGGATTATAGCATTTAAAAGGGAATAAAATTGCAAAGCAAAATACACTATTCTATATTTATATTTTATCTGTTTTTATAAGTTATCTCAATTTTTATTGTAAACTGATCTGAGCACTCTCTGGTGAACATGACATATATATCGAATAAATAAATAACTAGATCTGTTTTCTTCTTCCCTGCACAAAGCAGTTCCAGGAACTTTTGTAGATCAAACCATTTCTGAACTTTGGGTCCTTTGGATCTGGATTTTAATTCAGAGTTGGCAGTTTATGGGTCTGGGACATAAACTAGCCAATCCTATTTGTCTTTGGTTAATCTACTTTTAACTTCCATGATAAACTGAAAAGTGAATCACTTTCACTATTAATGAGAATTAATGGCTCACAGCTATGCAATATTATGAGCAACAAACATGAAAAATGGGGCTATGCCAACAGTACCTTTCATGATATATGGGGTAACTATGTATATCAATGACATTTCACCTAAATTGTTTGGTGTATACTTTCTTCCACCAGTATGAACAAAGAAAGTCAGAGCAAAACTCCCATGGTTATTTATAATGAGGACCTCATGCAGGCCCTGAAATAGGAAAGTATTAAGGGAAGTATTTAAGCACATTCAAAACTGCAAGCAAGGACTTAAAAGCTATACATTTAACTAGTTCCCTAAATCAGTGTCTTAACAGTTCCATCATTCCACATTGTAATTTCTGTCACTCTGTGTACTACAATAGGCTGTGCAAGTAGTGGCAGCAAAATGGTAGCTGAATGGAATATTTTTGTTCAAAATAAGGTTACCTTGGAGGCGGAGAACAATAAAGGCAGGAAATCCGATGACTGCAAAATCTCTTTAATGTAATGTATAAAAGCCCTTCAGAGGCTTGCTTTCATTTGTATTTTCTTCTGTTCTCTCCTTTTGCCTGTTTTCCCTCCCTCTTGCTGTGCTATTCTCCAACCCTCATCCCATTCTTTATTTTCTTTTTTTCTTGACTTCTTAATAAGTCAAACTCTGTTCTGTGACTTGAATGGAATAGTCATGGATGAAGCTTTATTGAATGTGTGTATTGGACTAGGTGAGTGAAAGATCTATGAACAAAAGTAGAAACGGTACCACTTTGCATTTTTAAAATTGCTCCTTCGTTATTACTACTCATGGGTATCACATTTCAACCACAGAAAGCGGTCCTTTGTGTATCAGGTAATCTGAACCTATGAGACTGAAAGGAAGTTTGACTCTTTCCTGTATTTCTATAGGCTTTCATAGGATTGCTAGAGCTCCACTCCTCCAGTAAGATGTGGGGTGAAACCCTAGCTGCATTTCCTTCTGTTTTACATCCCTTGTTCCATTTAAAACTCAGAAGAGTCTAGATCATGATATCCACCTTGCCAGGGTGTCTTTGCGTCTTTCTGAGGCCAGCAGTTCAAAATGCCAATCACACATTTTTGATCTCATTAATAAAGAACAAATATTACAGACATATTAATAAACAGATGATAAATGAGTAACAAAAGCTATATTACATCCATGAGTTTAGGTGCTTAGAAGCACGTAAATGGAAAGCATTATATATGATTATATATTCTCAGCTGCCATCTGGTGCTTTAACATTCAGTGGGGCAGAGGTCAAGGTAACAAGCCTAGTATGTCTGCTTTTCTCGTCAAAGATAAAAAATCCCCTAAACAGGGCTAGGGGAAAGCAAAAACCTCCCTCAAAAATCCCACCAGAGAATTATAAAGAAACGGATGATAACTTGTTGCTTGCAAAATACATACATTATCCAAATGCATTATGTATGTAACAGAATGATGGATGGGAGAGGTGGCTGTATGAACATGGCAGTAACGATCTGAATATAGATGCCATTTCTTAGCTTGACATTTTAAGAGAATTTATTTTCACTGTGTTCACATTTCTCTCATATTCATTTTTTTTGTAAACAATTTTATGGGCATAAATGTTCTACCTAAACAGCAATTTTTAAATAATACTGCAGAAAAACAAGTATCTAATTCATAATTGTGAGTATTCATGCTAGAAAGCTCATTCTAGGAGTTGCACTCATCCCATCAGGAAACAAAAACATTATATATAACCCAGAGGCCCATTTTAAAAAGCTTAAATGTTAGGACATCAAATATTTAATAAGCACAATTCACTGCTTGTGAATAAGCAACAATTCAAGAATTATTTGTAGAAATTACTCAGCAAATATTTTTGTAGACCAAATAAGCTAGAATTGTGAACTGTTTACAGATGATATGCAAACAGAAAAGAGAGACACAAACAAAGAAAATGATTCGTCATGAATTATTAACTTACTTCATATATTAAACATCTTATAAAGCCACTGGTGAGCTATGTAGGCCATTTCAAACAACCCCCAATTAATCCTTTATTATACAGTATCTTTGTGTGCCATATACATCATAGATAAACTATCTTAGGGATGATTTGGTGAATGTTTATCATTTTTAGTTATAATGTGTTTGTGTCTTTCTATTTGTAAAACCTTACTACCATATCTTTTTGCATACAACACACACCCTTCCCTCAAAATCAGCCCTGTGAGATTGGGGTGTGTGTATGAAGCTGGGAAACTGATTTTCTGCCAGGGGTTGGAAGGACCCTGGTGAGGCAGCTGAGGGAGAAAATTGGCTTAATGATTCATGGCCAACTGACTTCATGGTTGTGAAATTGGGCAATGCCTGCAAAATCTGCAGGAAAAAAACAACTTACTGAAAATAAAATGCTGACTCCCCAGATGGAGCCAGCAGTCCTCATAGCACTGTGGCCCGGCTGAGCAGCCTTCCAGGAAGCAAGGGGGGAGGTGGGACTGCCGACATGAAGGGGAGCCCAAGATGGCTACCACCCCAGGCCCTTGCCACTCATTGGCTGAGAGGGCTGCCCATCATGAAGTCCCCCCCCCCCACACACACACACCAATCGGCAGTGAGGGGTGGGACCACATGATGAACAGCCCTCACAACCAATCGGCAACAAGGGGCAGGGCCATACAAGCTTCTTAGCCAATCAGAGGCATGGGGCACCCCACCACAATCAGCCCACAAAAATAGTGGCTGGCCCTGTGAAATTGGCAGGCCATTTCCTGGAGTTGGGTAGATCCCCTACTCATTGTTCTTCACTCTACAAGTGCTAATGATAGTCTCTCCTTTTTAATAGTCTTGATAATCTACTAATCAAGCTAACCACACTTAGGGCAATATTGCTGTTTGCTAGCTAGCCTGGTCTCTCTATTTCACAGCCTCTTTAGTGCGTTAGCTCATTCTCTTCAGCTCTTTTTAAAATCATAGATTCACCCATGAAGATCAGTCTAGGGATTCAGCTTTATTTATGCAGGACATGAGCCATATGGTGCCACAGCTCTGAAAAAATCTTTTGTATTTATTCTGCTTTTTAAAAACAAGGTGGGTATTATGTTGAGGGGGTATTGTTTGTAAGAAAGGATGGTTATTACCACAAGTCTGCTCGCAGGTGTGTCACACATGTTAATGCTAACTCATACTCTTCTACAGACAGAAATTAACACAATGTCAAGCTTGGGCATCTGGGAACATCCAGTCTTTAGTTCTTTGGGATACTGGACTTTACAAAAAGGATGCTGTTCTATTTAGAAAAGTTGCTACTGACCACGCAGTGCATCTCTCTCCTGCTCTGATCTACTTTGTGGACAAAAATGCAACAGTTCTCAATGCATAGATATGGGGTCCTTCATAGAATTGCCTCACCCCTTTTTACAGTGAAACCATGACAGTCTTGATGCATTTAGAGTCTACCAATACTCACAGGGTGCAGGATTTTGCCAGCTTGTAACGATCAGGTAATACTGCACGCTACATAATTGAACAAGCATAGGAAAAAAAAATTTTGAAAAGTTTCCAATAACCCTACCAGTGTGAAGAAAAATAAACTCTCTTTTAAGCACCTGAAACTTTACAGTTATAGAAGTTTCTCAGTAGCATTTTGACAGAGATGTTTTTAATGGCTGTTTTTCTTTTTTGTCTCTCCCAATTTTGCTTTCAATCTCCAGAGACTGAATTTTAAAGGAGAACTGTCAAAGCTGGCAATTCAAAAAATTGATCTCCCATTGATTGAGTCTGTGCCCAGCTGGAAGCTCTTACCTTGAGCAGCCCTTCCTTCTATTTGTTTTCATCTCTGTGATGACAATATGAAGAAAAGGCAACACGTGGTTTTCTATGAGCTATATACTAAACAAACCCTAGCTTGAGTGTTATGGGCTTGATCCTGTGATGTGCTGCATAGTTCCTAGAGATAGTAAGCACTTTCAGTACTCGACAGGTCTTAGCTCTGTGATAGAGAGGACTGATTTCTGTATTGTAAACTTAAAGTCTTTTCTTTCATTTCATATTTCTAGTACTAGAAACCATTGTTCTAGACAGAAGGGTTAAGTTCTCCCAAAGGGGGCCAGTGTGGGCTTGGTAGTCAGTTTTTACGCTTAATATTATGACAGTGCCCATTTAAATTTCCCCATTTGGGGAAAATATTATACCAAATAAGGCAATAAAAATGAAATTTTACAGTACTGTGTCAGTGAAATGATTAAAAGACACTGAGAGAAGATACCCTGGAGCTTTTCTATCACTTGTGATTCTTCTCTTTCTAAATTCTCCTCTCAGTTTTCTTGAGAGCATTTTGCTCAGGCAGATTCACCTCATTTCATTGGCGATGTGTAGGGGGTGCACCTTTTCCCCCCCTGCATAGGGGGTGCACGTGCACCTGAGCATGGTGGTGCACCCCCTACAAAAAGGCACCACCAACATGGTTGATGGTGCCTGTGGGCAATTGCCGCTTGCCACCCCTCCTGGCCCCCCCGCCGACGCTGCTGGCAGCATCTGTGGGTGGTCAGCAATTGCTGCTGGCTGCTGCTTATGCAGCTGGTGGCATCTGCAGGTGGTTGCTGACCCCTGATTGACATGCGCCACTCCCTCCGTCGCTGACAGCGCCAGTGGGATCTGTGGGTAGTCGCTGACCCTTGGTTGACACTTGCCACTCCCCCGCTGCTGACACTGCTGGCAGCATCTGCAGGAGCTCCCCGCTTACCACTGCTGTGCTCCCTCCACTGCCAGTGCCACCATGCCCCCCATCATTCATGCCTCATTTTATACAACATAATATGAAAGTAGTGTATGTACAATGTAAGAGTAAAAATATGCATGTGAAATGGGGAGAAAGAGGGATAAGGAACTAATCAGGACACTTTATGAAAGTGTGAGGGATATTACAAAAAAAGAAAGGACCTCAGAGAAAGAAAAAAATATATAAAAGATATCTAAGGAAGATGGTATTATAGTCAGCAAATAGATTCATAGCTCCTAAAATGAGAAGAAACCATTATGATCATCTTATCTGATCCTATTTGCATTTTCCCAGTCAGAGCTGCTGCGGGATTTGAGTCCAAAACCTTTAGCACTGGAAGTGAGAACCATTCTCCTGAATTACCAGGTCATCTTCAGTAGAGCTACTACAGGACACACTGGGCATGTCTACATGTGCATTTATGCCAGCTTAAATTTACTGAGCAGTAAGCAGGAATAGACTGGCATCATGTGCAGGTGTTAAGGCGCATTAATGCTGTGTGTGGACTGACTTGTGACTAAAATTAGTCCTAAATCAGTCGACAGACACAGTGTTATTGTACAGTAAGGTGTCTACATGTATGTTACTGCTCAGCAACTAACTGGGTGCACATTTGAATCTTGCATGATGCAGGTATCAAATTTACGCTCAAGTCAGTGCAAGTCACCATATTTATTGTGTAGTACTGGCATGCACGTATTAATGTGCACCTGTACTGTGCGGTAAATGCACATGTGTAGACACGCCCACTATGTACACACACTGGACATGTCTACATGAGACACTAACTGTGCAGTAGCCAAATAATACTGTGCAGTAGCATGTCAAAGCAGAAACAGTGCTAATACACTACTGTGCAGTAGCATCACTAAACAGGTGCTTGCCAGTGCTACTGCACAGTAACTGGTTACTGCACATTTATTTAGTACTTGATTATACAAATACTACATAAAAGCACAGTAACCACTGTGCAGTAATGTCTTGCGTAGATGTACCCACTGTGTACAATCCTTATTTGTGCTGTATGGGAGCCTTAAGTAAATAAAGAGTTGCATAGAGCATCTAAAATATCGCTACAAAATATCCTGTACAACAGGGCATGAACCTTTCCTCACAGCATACATGTGGGGACAGCTAGCTAGTGTCCAACTCCCTGTGTTTACACTGTGGCACACATGGAGAAAGGAGTAGATTGCTTATTTTTTGGAGCACAAATGCAAGACACGCAAATACCTTCAATCTGCTTTAAGAGGGACATATAACTGTGAACTAACGGTAAGGTTCAGCTCAGTTTAGGAAGGTGCTATAGGACTGTTCTTTCATAGCTTTAGTTCAAGACTAGTGTTTTAACTCTTTTGAGAACTATCAATCTCCAACTAGGCTACATAATATGGAAGTTTTCTGTATTGCCAAAGCCATTATTTAGTTTTATTCTCTAGTTAGGGCAAAAATTGGCCATAATAAGAAAAAAGAATATTTTAATTTATAATCCTGCAAAATTGTCTGACGTTAGCAATTCTGGAAGCATAGAACCTTTAGTATTCAGATCTAATTATTTTTTAATTAAAACATTTAGATAAAGAAAAATGAATTCTGGATTAGACAGTGAAATGCATCAATTATTAGTCAAGCAGAAGTCATTAGTCATAGTATAGATGAAAGAAATCAAGCTTATGTAAGCCCTTATTCAGAGTTGAGATAGACTAATGCAAACAAAAAACACCATGTTAAACAGTGTTCTCTGCTTCTCCACATTTCATGCATGCAGCACATACAACTTGAATTATCTGTGAGACCTGTCCATTAGTACAACATCGAGTATCAAACTTTCATCTATTAAAAACAATGAGTTAAAGTACCATTTTTGGAAATATTCTGGAAGTCTCTGTGATTGCAGAGGTTTCTTCTACGTAAATATAAGTATAGAGATTCTGTCCAGCCTCTGAAAAAATAACAAAACAAAAGGTACTAAATTCATATCATACAAATAAAAACCTAGTTAGCTTTAATGAAAGGGGTTGACACATTCAGCATTAATAAAGAAATATATTAATTGATTTCCCATACACTTTTGGGCATAGGATTTTCTACAACATGAAATACTATTGTAAAAGCAGTGGAACAGCTCTTGGTAGTCTTTGAAAGATTGAACCTACATTTTCCATATTTAGCATGTTTTATTCAGTATGCTCCTGAGCAATGCAAGAAAAGGGAAAATAGACACTGCACTATAATTCACACTACATTGAGTGAATTTCTAATAAATTATGCATTTCAAAATTAAACTAAGTGAAGTATGACTACTTTATTATTAGAGGTCTGTTTAGAGGTTCAAACAGACATTGGGGGGAAGATTCAGCAAAATACAGCAATTGGGAAGCAAACAATAGTTTTAAAAGGTGGACAGAAAAGCCATATAACACAATTAACAGGCTACAGCAGACCCAACAAGTCATAGGAACTAGTCATGGGTGACCAAAATGTAAAACTGCATTTTTCTGGGTTTATATTCCACTGCCTATTTCAGGATTTAACCTTCTCTTTCATGTAAATGACCAGGAAATAACCATAGGTGCATAGCATAGTAATGAGGTGAGACTAAAGCTTTCAATGAAGTATAATATCCTTTATATTCAATCCTCTGAAGTTCAGGAAGAGTCAAAGAAGGTTTTGAAAAGTTAGAAATTAACTCAATATTTAAATATTGTATCCTTTGTATTTCTATTTCCTCTTTGTTCACTTAAAACTTGTTTTCTTTTAAACATGATGACATAAATGGAAAGCTGTATATAGACTGATATAATATATAGTGCCTTTCAAATGGTGCATATTTTTAGCTGTGTTTTCCTGATTCTTCAGATAGTTGCTCATTGAACCTTCAAGATAACATTTACAAAAAGCAATTACACTGACACGCAAAGAGTCTGGCTTTTCATTACAGTTGTGGAACAGTAAATAAAAATGAGAAATATTGGCAGGACGTTCATTTCCCAGAGTAATAAATCTTGGACTGACCGATTTGAAGACACGTTGTGTTTGATTAGTTTTCCCCTTTACTTTGCAGCGTAGAGAAAAATAAAAATCCTTCCAAAGCAGAATTGCCCAAAGGAAAGTTGAAAATAAAACTCATTTCCAGAGCCCTGAAAACATTTTAATCCCTACTGGGGCTGTTGATTTTGTGTTTGAACTTATATATGAAGAACTTGGATAAGCTAAGTGCCTGGGCTGGAGAATGGCAAACAATGAGCAGTGCAGTTATAAAACCATGATAAGTCTTGAAACCAAAAAGGATGATCTACATAGAAACCTGAGATAAAACTGAGCATTAACCACAAGGATGATTTAATGGTAATATATGAACTTTTTAAAGCCTTCAATATAGCATATGATGGAAAGCAGACTGGATGCACTGGTTAAAGAATGCAATATTTAGTTAATGAAGGATGTTGTTATTTGGTAAATAGGGTTTTGAGGAACGTGGATGTTCTGGATTTTTCTGTGCTTTAATTTCCAGAATCATATAAAAAATCATAGTTATTCTGCAAGTTTATTCTCATTATTCAAACTCTGCCCATTCATTTCATTCAGAACTATACTTAAAATTGCAAAACTCAGAATTCTTTTTCTTAAAAATACTGTAGTCTTGATTTTGCAAGTCTCTTTAATATTGTGAAAATAGAAAAGGAAAACAGGGAAAGAAAAAAAGTTTAAGGTAGGACCATGCTGGAAATAAACCCAAAACGTAATTTATTCTATTGCATTCAACAGGAGAAAAAAAAATTCAGTAAGAAAACAAAAATCCAAAATTTGCAATTTCTTTTAGTTTAAACAGCAATAAAATCCCTAAAAAATAATTTATTTCTAATTAAAAATGTTACCAGCTCCGGAATCCACCCTGAATACCATGAGGATTGGCTAGAAACACATGTATTAATGTATATATCTAGGATAAGGGAGAGAGAGAGTTATTATGACTTTAAGAAGAGCAGAGGCAGAGCATAGCAATGTTTATATTTTTCCATGCAAGTACTGGATACTTCTCTCTTAACTTTGCCTTGTATTTTATTTATTGGTCTTTTAGGTATGCTAAAATTTGACTTCAGCCTTCTATTAACTTACCCAATGGTGGAGTTCAGAAATCCAGTGATCCCTGAAAACTGGGGCCAGTCGAGCTCATTGGTAAAAGCCAGTGGAAGATCAGAAAATACTTGCTGAAAGACAATTAAAAAAATTAAAATGTTTTGGTTCCCACAAATAAAACCCCATTTGCAGAATCAAATATTATTCCTAACTTAGAACACTTGCTAATTAGTAGGGCTACGCGAAGCATCAGTTGCAGATTTGATTCAGCGGAGATTTGGCCCGATTCGGCGGCTGAATCTCCAAATCCAAATCAAATCAGGAGACCCTTTAATGTCTCTGAATCAAATCAGAACGCTCCAAATCGATTCAGAGAGATTCAATGATTCAGACATAGACACAGCTTTAAATGTTTTTTCTACATACCTCAAGGTACCAGGCAGCTTGTGAATGCTGCAATGCTGGGGCAGATAGAGCTTCCCATCAAAACTTCAGATTCTGATTCAGCCGAATCAAATTGGGGACAATGATCCAAATCAATTAATCGAATCGCTGTGCCTGATTTGGGCTGAATCCAAATTGAATATGGCCTGTTTTGCACACCCCTAATTAGCAATACTATTTTAAACACACGTATTAAAAAGTTTCTATTTATTTGGCAGGCATTTTTTACTCATAATATAGGGAATAACAGCAGAACCAGTAAGTACTTTCAGACTGCTAGAAACATTTTAAGTGCATACCTTCTTTGATTTTGAAGGATCCCTGCATTATGCATGAGCTGCAGCATAGGCAGTACTTACAAGGCCACTGAAATGGCAGATATCTGCTCAGAGCATTGCTTTCTGCACCTGTCTCATGGACTCTTCCAAAAGCAGATCTCCATAGGCTAAACATGAACAGCAGCATGAGGCCATAGATGATTCAACAGGGTATGTCATAATTCAGGGCAGCAGCTTTTTTTTCCTCATTGACAAGATTTGAAGGAATTTGTATTCCTAGGACCTACTCTTAGAAAACTGATTAAATGAATTAAGAATTTCCTAGGGCCTGAGCCACTTTCCTGAAGATTGTCTCCTGGCACAATGCAGCATCACTTCTTGCTAGAAAAATTGCAATGTGCTAGCTGTGTGGTGAGTAATTTTTCAAATGCTCTTACTATGATAACTTTAACACACCAGTGGTAGAAAGTAGTAATAGACTAGCCCCTGGTAGAAGAGAAGTCCCTAAGCAATATAGACCCACCCATGACAACTTTATGCTGCCTATTAAAAGAGGAGGGTCTGCTAGAGGATGGAGGAGTAGCAGGACGAATGATTAAGCCAGAGCATCTAATAATGGTGCACCAGGGTGTGCTGTGAGTTCAACCCCAATGAAGAAAAATACTTTTATTTATTTGTTATGTGTAGAGGCTAGAAGGAATCATTCCCTTGGTAAGACAGAGGGAATAGGCATCATTCTGTGTTAGAGGAGACTAATGATGATGGAAGGAGACAAGGCAGGACATGTGCTTAGCAGGAGAGTTGGGAACACACACATTCTCCTAGCAGCAGGA
>NW_005842396.1:1250599-1308976 GCF_000455745.1 Alligator sinensis | reverse complement strand
GCAGGAATAGATGCTAACACGGAACTTATATGTATAGGCAGGCTTTATATTTTCTCATCCTCTGCTATGATTTATCTCCAGCACCTCTCAGGCTACAGCTCCAATGAAAGCCACTATGCAGATAAAAGCTGCATTGTACATTCAATCTACAGCAGTCTATTCTTTTCCATTTTGATTTGTGAAAGTGTCAAAAAAAATGAAAGGGAAGAAAAATGGCTTGGAGAAATCATGCTGTCTCACAAGGACGAGGACAGAGAGTAAATTCCCAGCTTTTACCAGTCTGAGGTACCTTACCAAAGACAAATGTATAAATCCTTTGTGCTTGTACTAAAAATCTATGGATGAAGAAAGTAATAACAAAGGAAGGTCACAACATAAAATCAGGAAACCTATAGGCAGTGTAATCCATTAAATTTATTAGCTTCATTTTCTTTTCAAGCAATTGTGTTTTTCATCCCCAGAACAATTACTACTATAAACAGCAAGCCTGTGGGTAATTCTTTCTATGGGAGGCTGGGAGGAGTAAATGAAGAGTGGAAGAGTTAAATCTTTCAGTCCTTATATTCCAGTAAATTTTCATTTATATTATTAGGAGTTCTTCCTGCCTGCAGGCTTCAGGCTCTAGCCCTAAGAGGAAGTGGGGGAAGATCGCAGATGAATCCTCCAGTCAAACTATTAGCAGCATAATGTACAACAGATGCCAGTTTACAGCAAGTAATAGCACATTTGACCTACTTACAGTAGATCCGCTTTAGTTACCAAGGTGAAAATGGTTCTGGCTCAATAGCCCATCAGTTGGTCCTCTCTCATTTTTTTTAGCAGTCTTTGGGTATAGTTTCCCAATGTGTTCTTTACAGCCTAGATAAGTGTGTGCAAACAGATGCTTGCACAAGGGTTACCCACTCCCTAGTACCATCCTTCCACCAGTTTACACATTGAAATACAGCGGTGAAGGCACTCCAGAGCATCCCCTGCTGCCACTCTCAAGCACGCTAGAGCTAAGAGATCTCCACAATAGCTGATAGGGGGAGGAGAAGGGGAGCAGGGCCTAAGGATAGTTTCACCAATGCATTTCTGGGTTTGGCACATGTAAATTGGAAAAGATTCGCAGGGTCTCTCAACAGTAGGCACCTTTCACAGAGCCCAGGACACTGTGTAGACATGCCCACAATGCCTTGGGAATGGAGCACAAGGGAAAGGGTTTCAGAACATAATTTGGCAGGTGACTTGTGAATCTGTGGCCCACAGTATATTTCTTCTAAGAAGTAACACACACACAATAAATCAGTAAAGATGACAACATCTAAAATCCCTTATCAGTCACAGAGCACACATTAGGTTTAAAAAAAAAAAAGATGATCACATATATCTTAAAGCAAAATAGAATATAACCAGCTCTATCTTTTTAGGTCCTGTCAACACTGGGCTGGGAGCTGTTTGTTGAATATGCTTCCCGGTATAATTTTTAAATGGGTTTTAAGGCAAAATGGTTTGATCAGGTCTGCCCATGTTGAAATTTACTTCAGAAGTTACATTTTAAACTACATTTTTATTCAAGATAAAACTGTATTTCACTTTAGCAATACTTAGGGTCAGATTTTTAAAGGTATTTGTGTGTCTAAACATGCAGGTAGATGCCTAGTCGATTTTTCAGTCATTCCAGACCTGGGCTGTACAGCACTGGAGCATGGAAAGTATATTCTAACCTTAAAGCTGCACTCTAGTTTACTCTATGCCAATGGACTCTAGTTTAGGAATATGTCCTACTTGATAGGGCTGTCATAAAAAAGGAGGAAAGCACCTATTCTCTTTTGCTTCAGAGAGGACGTGGAACAATGGCTAGAAGTTGCAGCAAAGCACGTTTAGGTTGGATATCCAGATAAACTTCTTCACTGTTAGAACAGTGAGGCAGTGGAATAGACTTCCTAGGGAAGTTGTGGACTCTCCATCACAGGACAGGTTCAAGAAGAGGTTGGACAGCCACTGGTTGGGGATCATCTAGGCATAGCTTTGCCTATTTTCTACCATAGGTATTTGCTATGCTTCTGGGCTTAATTGGTTGCCCCTGCCTCCCCTCCCCTTTTTTCTGCTATATGTGTCAGGGTTTTTTTAAGCCTTCCCAGAGGCATTGGGTGTTAGCTACATCCAGGACCATCCCTAGTGGGGGTGAATCAGGGTGAATGCCCTGGGCCCTGCACTTTGGGGAGCCCCGTGGAGCCGGGTGGAGCAGCAGCACGGAGCTGGGCAGAGCAGTGGCTCAACATCCAGCCGCTTGCTACCCCCGCCCCACCGCCACCGCCAGCAGTGGCAGCTTCTTCGGGGCTGGGATTGGAGTGGGGGTGGGGCTCCTCATGGGCTGATTTGCCCCACGCCCCATACCCTGTTTGGGTTACCTCTGGCTACATCCAAGGCTGAGGACTTTGACTAAGGTGTACCAGTGATCCTGCTGGGAGCAAAGCCAGAGGGTCCTGGCTAGAGGATCTTGCCCCTCTGCTCAGGGTCAGACCAATCACCATATTTTGGGTCAAGAAGAAAGTTTACATCCTGGTAAGATTGGTATGGACTGTCACGGGTTTTGCCTTTCTCTGTAGTGGGTGGTGTGGATTTCTATGTGGGATCTCTTGAGCTTATATTGACGACACTTTATAGAAGCTGGACACTGGCTGCTGTGGTTCCCTTGCTTTACCTGTGGCAGGTTAGGGTGCTATGTCTATGTAATTCAGGAATTAACTTCTGTCCTAGGAAGCAGGTGTTAGCAAGGAATGATGGAAAGAATGAGCTAGTCAAAGTCTGAAACTGTTTCCTAGTCTCAAATATTCTAGCCAAGTGTAGTTTTAAAGCACTGTTTTAGTCTTGTAAGTAGCTTACTATGGTAAAGTAGCCTCTACTATTTTGGGAAATTTAAGGAACCACTCACATGTTCCAAACCCAGAAATACACTCGGTGCTGAGGCCACTTTAGGGCACAGCTCTACAGCTTGTTCTCACCTCAGTCTCTATTGTACTTGAGAAAAATGATTTGAATGGCCTCACTGCTGTGTTTCTACAGGGCTCCATGAAGCTGTGGTACAAACATAACACAGCATGCAAGTTGGAACAGTGATACTTCTACCACATGAGCAGTCAATCAATGAGCTGTTTTGTGAATTACAAAACTGCTGAAATCAAATTAAGCTCAACTGAACCACTTGTCCTCTGTGGGGGAACTTTTACAAAGTGAGGACACACATGTGTGGTGAGCACCTAGACCAGAGAATCATACAGAAGTAGGGCTGGAAGGGACCTCCAGAGGTCATCTAGTCCAACCCCCTGCCTGAGACAGGATCATCTCTATCCAAACCATCCTATGCAACCCATAATCTAGACTATACATGAGATTACCATCAACCCTGGCACAACCCAGACCTAACAACCAAGCTGGCCACAGGTAAAGCAGTGGAACCAAGGCAGCCATCCTCCTGCTTCTATGAAATGTTGTCAATATACACTCAAGAGATCCTGGGTAGAGGGCCATGTCCCCCCACACCCCCACAGTCCATACCAATCTGACCACAATTCTTTCCTGACCCCAAATGTGGCAATCTGTCTCACCCTGAATCATCTCATTGTTTGAAAATGTCTGTGTGTCTACAAAAGTATTTACTACACTAAGCATGATGGCTGAGATTTCTGAAGTTCCCTAAGGGACTTGGCCTCAGACATGCAACTCTAACTCAGTTTAATGGGAATTGGGCACTTGATTGTAATGAGAACTGGCTGTTCAGGTCCCCTAGGCAGCTTTGATCGTCTCAGCCAGTATTTCTAGCCTAACTGTACAAATAAGTAATTTGAAGACCCAACTTTTTACTGCTCTATCCTTTCTAATTTGCAAAACTGCAGAGGCATGGGCTATGAAATTAGAAAAATAAAAAATCCTATTTGTCAATATAACAGCAGCTCCAGACCAAAATATTTGCTCATAAAAATCTCCTTGGACTTTCCCAGACTTGCGAGTGAAGCTGGATCATGAATATTCAATTTCAGTAAACACAGAACCTCTTCCAGTTCCCACTGACGTCAGCAGGCAGATAGCCATTAACTTCAGAGGTGCAGAGGCAGGCTTAGGGCAAAGACTTCAGGCTATATTTTCATGTCAAGATGTATGCATTAGAAAGTGAGTAAAAAACATCTTCCATATGAAACGTATAATGTGAACAAATTATTGTATTTACAAACCAGAACCTCCTCTGCTGTTACATAAATAGGTTTTACTTTCTCACTGCTAATTTAAGGGCTTATTTTGACTTTGGTTAGACCATCAAATCAAAATCCACTGAGTTCAAGATCACTTATTTTCAATTCCACTCTAAAAAGGGGTGCTACCAACATTTTAAAACAGGATGACACAGTGACTTTACTGCCAAAGGAAAACATCTCTAAAGGGGAATTCAACGGTAATGTCTTACCACACAGACATTGTAAAAGGAATGCCCTTTGGAAGTCAATTTTAAGCTGAAGGACAGAGCAGCAGGAGGGCAACATTCCCTGGTACACATGACATTTTTTAATTCTACATTAACAAAAATCATAATTTTCAGCTTTGTTTAACCCTATAAACAAATCTCTGTGCTGAAAACTTTACACTTTAATGTCAGAGACAGAAAGAGAGATCACAAAATTTGGAAACTCTGTTTTGAGCTAAAATTGTGTTCCAACCAAATATATATTATACCTCAGCAGGGGAATTAACAACAGGCAAACTTGGTAAAACAAAACAAAACAAAACAAAACTAAACTAGTGATGAGAGTGAAGCTGAACCTCAAAGTTAAGTACAGACAGTCAAGAAGTCAGAGGCTGAATCAATTCGATTTTCCCAGGTTTCTCGGAGCTACGTAGAAGCGAACTGATGTTAACAAGGTTAAGTCTGATACTATATTCATCCAGGTCTATCTTAAACTGTTTTGGGCTGTTTTGAAACTGGTTTATGTGAACTGAACTTCTTTTCCGTTACAGGTTTAAACTGGTTTCCATTCACTTAAACTGGTTTATGTGTAATGTCTGTCCCGTTACTAACCCTTCTCTTTCCTGTCAAAACCTTTCCATGTAAATTTGGTGTTTAGGGTCTGGGGATTTAAGGGAATTGTGATGGGACAGACAGGTGGCTGAACCACTCTTTGCAGCCTCTCCCTCTGCAAAATACGGAAGAATTTAGTGATGCACCCAGTTTTTTGTTTTATTGCTTCTCATATCCAAATATTCTCATAGTGGATATTATGTCTCAGTGGGTGCGCCTACATGTTCATCAATCTGCTGTAGTTATTGCACATTAAGTTTAGTACTTGCATAACTAAATACTAAATCAATGTGCAGTAAGTGGTGCTACTGCGCAGTACTATTGGCACATGGCTTTTCAGTGATGCTAACTGCACAGTGACGCTATTGTGCAGTACCATATTAGCCTCGGTTTTGCCCTGTACACTACTGTGCAGTATTAGGCAGTAGCACAATTAGCATCTCGTGTAGGCGCATCAAATGACTGGTGTAGAGGCATTAAAATCAAAGATGTATAAGTGACACTATAGCATATGTAACATCTGCTCAATAGTTACATATGCTGGCCCCTTCCCACCACATAATACAGTGGAATTCCTGAAGATTTTTACCACCCCCATTTGATCCTCCCGACTGCTTGTGTGCGGGAGGACATGATCTAAGCCAGAGAATTTTTAAACATTTTCAGATTTGGATGCCTAACAGTAGATCTGAACCATACTTAGACAACTAACTAAACAGGTTTATTTTTCAGAGATGTGGATTTTTGAACTCAGATGGACTGTGGATGCTTACCATCTCTGAAAAAAAAAAAATCAGGCTCCTTTATAGATGTAGAAATTAAGAAGTTCTTCCCATGTTGTTTAACATTTCTATTAATGATATGGATACAGGAAGAGAGAGTTTATTGATCAAGTGTGCAGATGATAAACCTAGGAGAGAGTGTGAACACTTTGGAGGACAGGATTAGAATTCAACAAGATCTTGACAAATTAGAAAACTGGGTTGTAGAAAACAGGACAAAATTTAACAAATGTAGGATGCTATACACAAGGAAGAAAAAACAAATACACATGTACAGAATAAGAGATAACTAGCTAAGCCAGCGATTCTCAACCAAGGTGGCAGGGCACCTTGAGGTACCACCAGGTAGGATACTATGAGGTGCAAGGAGATAAGCAGATAAACCAGGCTCAGGTCTGAAAATCTACCTGGACATTTTTTTAAAAATTGAGTGCCCCTGAACTCACAAAAGTTATGGAGGAGTGCCTTGGGTCCAGGGAGAGGTGCCTTGAGTCCAAAAAGGTTGAGAACCACTGAGCTAGGCTGCAGCTTTTCTGAGAAAGATCTGGAGTTATTATGGTGGATTACAAACTCAGCATGAGTCATCAATGTGATGTCACTGCAGAAAAAGCAAATGCAATTCACAAAAAGATTCAGCAGCAGATCCAGGAATAGGGCAATAAAGCAGGTCGCCACACTTTGGCCATGCTGTACATGTGCTGTGATCTCTGAGCTTCCTGCCTGGCTCCTACCAGAACAGGAGTGCAGGCTCCTACCAGAGCTCCAGATGAACTCTGAGCTCACCAGGTAATTTGGATGGGGTCTAGCCAGTGCCTTTACTTTTGTGTGGCTCTGGAGCCCAGGGGATGAACACTGCTGCTGTTCACTTTTCCTCTCCTTCCTCATCCCCATTGAATTCAGCAGCAGCAGAAAGGAAAGGATGAGTGGCAGTGGCAGCCCTCACCCACTAGGCTTTGCAGCTGTGTGAAAACAGGGGCTCTGGCCAGATCCTGTGCTGAAGCAGGGTATGACACAGCCAAAGTGTGGTGTGACTGCACCATCACATCCCCTCTGGATCAGACCCTGGAAATCATGCATGTGAAACATAGGAGGTGATAGCACCACCCTACTCAGTGCTGGTCAGGCGTCAGCGCCTCATCCAGTGCTGGGCACCATGTTTTAAAATGAATCTAGAGACAATGGAGAGGATCCAAGGGCAAGCAACAAAGAGGATGAAATGACATGCAAGCCATTTGAGAACAGGTTGAGAGGACTAGGTATGCTTAGTTGAGAGAAAACGAGATTAAGGAGGGGATGTGAGAACAGTTTCCTAATATATTTGAATGGCTGCTTGTCACAAAAGGCAGGACACACAGTGATATGTTTAAACTGAAATTAACCAAATTTAATCTCAGATTAAATTTAATCTCACCTTCTTCCTAACTGTGGGAACTATAGGGCAATGGAACAAAACTGCCTAAAAAAGCTGTAGCATCTTGTTTGCTGGAGGTTTTCAGAAAAAAAAGAGGTGGGACAGACATCTGTCTGGGCTTGATTAGGAACAGTTTATCCTTCAGGGAGTTTGTCTAGATCAATGGTTCTCAAGCTTTTCAGACTCAAGACACTCCTCATTAGACTTGAGGCATCCCTTCAGAAACTGCCAGTTCTCAGTTTGTACTTGTTTTTTTACTGCAGAAAAAAACAAAACAATTCTTCTGTCACAGAGAGCTCAGAGAGACCACAACACATCAAAAAGCTTTTAAACGCTACAAAATTCTGTTTGAAATCTCTGGGTTTATCCTGCAAACCAAGTTTGCACACCCGACAGTGCTAACATTACATGACACCCTTGAAAAGATCTCAAGGCACCCCAGGGTGCCATGGCACCCTGGTTGGGAATTACTGGTCTAGATGACCCCTGAGGTTCCTTCTAATGCTATGATTGTATCATTTAAATGAGGGATGTCAAACTCACCCAGTCCTGGATCCGGACAATGGAGATTCTTTCCATGCTGAATCCATGGGGCTAGCAGCAGCTGTGCTGGGTGTGCGTTTGGGTGATGCAGTTCCTGGGGCCTGCCATTGATGGGCAAGCCAATCAGGATCCAAGGATCCCAAATTCTGCTGCAGGCCATCCCACCCCTACTTTTGGTAGGCCACTGGACTACCGGTAGACCTTCTGGAATGGTTCCCCCATGCAGTTGCAGCCTGTAGGCCACATGTTTGATGCCGATGTCCTCTCTACATGTTACAAGTATTGCACAATTAAGTAGTTAACTGTGCAATTACCTTGAGACCAGCTAAACATGTAAAGTAGCTATCATGTCATAAAAAGCTCCATAAAGTTAAATCTCAAAAATGTGTACTACCTTTACAGCTGGTTGGCATCCCAGCAATTTGCACATGTAGCAGGGTCTCGCTTGAGGCTAGGAACCCCATCAGCTGACAGGATTCCCTGCCACAGGCTTGTACCATGCTCAGGCAGGGCTGTGAGTCTCGCAGTTGAGCACTCCACAGCTGCCAGGACTCAGAGTCAGCAGCTGCGGATGCTGAATTCCCACAGTGAGCCTCCCACAGTGAGCAGCCATGGGGTGCTGCTGTGATTCCCCAATCCTGGGGGTGCATGGAGCCCCTGGGGCTGGAAGATGCAGCTGCCCCATTCTCCCAGCCTTGGGGGTACATACTCCAAGGCTGGGAGCCTCTCAGCCAAGGGGGCTCCCAGCTACAGGAGCTGGCATCTTGCAGGTGCAGGGGGAGCTTGGGATTAGGCCTCCCCTGCACTGGGGATAAAACATGATGGGATCTAAAGCAGGATCCCGCAGTTGTGCCTCCTGCCATGCATGTGTGGCATGGCAGGAGATGTGATTGTGTGGATCATGCATTAGATCCCATTGCACCTTTACTTGCACATGTAGAGGGCCCTGATTTACATATCTAAATTTAGGTTTGGAAATATGAGCCTCATTATTTATGCTTCTCATGATTAAATTATCAAAACTGAAACCTGAGACTTCTTAAAGAAGATGATTTGATCATGATCTTCAAAGTGCATCCTGGCAGCTCCTTCATATGGTAGATTAGGGACAGTTAGCAAAACCAGGCACAAGACGCAATCTTCAGAGTCTCTTTACTGAACTCCCAACAGCTCTCCTCTTTTCTAATCCAATTAGCTCTAAAACATCAATTAATAATCTCTAGTGGGATGTTACCAATTAACTGGAGGGCCGGTGGAGTTTTTATAGCACATAAGCTTTATCTTTTAATAAATTTGAAAAAGCAGCTTATTTATTTTTTCCTCTTAAAATATAAATGTTCTCCAAAAATCATTTCCTCTTTGGATTTCCATGTAATTGACTGCTTTGTTGAGATAACAATGAGGGTGGGTCAGAAATATTTTGTTGAAGAAATTTTTTATTGTAAAAAACTGTTTCAATAAAACCAAATCTTTTTTGTGGAATCATAGAATTTATTTACAACTACTACTAGTATGTATGAAATAAAATAAAAACAACAGAAAGTGAAAAAGCCAAGGTAAAACAAAATTCAAAACAAATTTTAAAGCTACTAAGAGGAAATATCAGGTTCCTAAAGGAAAGTTTTCCAACATCAAAATATTTTGGAAAGTCTATTTTATATCAAATTTTGAAAATATGCATTATGCTTCCTATTCAGGATGAAAAACAAATTTCAAAATGTAGACATTCCTGTGAAATGGAAATTCAGCATTTCCACCATCTCTAGAAATGTGTAGTGGGCTAGCCTTTTGGTTAACTTTGTTTTGAGAGAAGAGTTGAAAGAATTAAAATGTGAGTAAGTAGGGTTGTGCAAAGCGGGACCTATTCGATTCGGATTTGGCCTGAATCAGGGACAGTGATTCAATTCATTGCTTTGGATCCCTGTCCCTGATTTGATTTGGCCAAATCTGAATCTGAAGATTCGATGCTGATTTGGAGAATCAGCAATTTGAATATAGACACAGCTTTAAAAGTTTTTTCTACATACCTCGAGGCACCAGCGTGGCTTGTGAACACTGCGACGTTGGGGCAGATGGAGTATCCCACAGGAGTGCAAGGCCCCACCCCCCATGATTGTCAGCAAACCCAGGTTCACTGGGGAGTGTGCAGGGAGGCCCCCCTGAGCTCCCCTGGTTCGGCGATTGGCTATGGGGGGACTCTGGGTGCCCCCCAGATCCAGGAGACACCAGTCGCTGAGCTGGGCGGGGTGGGATGGGGGGCTCTGCAAACTCACTGGAGGACCCAGAAGTGGACCAGAAGTGCTTTTGGTCCACTTCTGGGTCTGCTGCTGATCGTTCTGGGGAGCCCCCTGCGCTCCTGTGGGACACTCCATCTGCCTCAGCATTGCAGCCTTCACCAGCCACCTGGTACCTAGAGGTATGTAGAAAAAACATTTAAAGCTGTGTCTATGTCCAAATCTCTGAATCATTCCAAATCTCCCCAAAACGATTCAGAGGGCTCCGATTCGATTTGTAGAGATTAAAGGGTCCGCTGATTCAATTTGGATTAGAGATTCGGCCACCGAATTGGGCTGAGTCTTCACCAAATAGAATTGAATCTCCGCCGAATCGAATCAGGGACCGAAGCCTTGCACAGCCTTAGTAAGTAGGCCTGTGGTACAGAGAGATAAGTGCTAAGGTGTGAAAGCTAATTTTTCTACCAGAGGCCTAAATTCAAGTTCTAGCTGTGGTTTCAATTACGGATGTATAGGGATTAATTTTTCCTTGTTTACAACACAATAGCTGCTGAAGAAAAACTCAATTGGAAAAGCAGAGGGATTCTTAGGTTAAGATTTAATCTGTTTTTAAAAAATGAACTGTTATGGAAGAAGATGCACAGTACAGTACTTGAACTCACTCTCACTAATTCAAGATAATGTTATAGTGCTTAATTTTCACATGCACTAACAATCTGAAATTTTAAAAATTCACTTGTGCTGTCAGGACAAATAGTTAGTGTAGGAAAATTGTTCTACAAAATGCCTGGGTAGCAAAGGACATGTTCTTTGGCTTTACTTCTCTCTCCTTTTTCCCCCACATCCATCTAATAGTTTCTCTAAATTAGGGATGCTAACCTCTTCTGGCGCTGTGGGTTAGATGAGTAGCATGGGGCTTATCTGTGGGCTGGATTGGGCCCAAGGACCCACTCCTTGTCTCATTCTGTAGGCTGGAACTGGCCTGTGGATGCCCCCACGGCATGGGTATACATCTGTGTGGGTCTGATCAGATGCAGTGGCAGCACTGGGGGGCAGATGCCAGGGCTCCACAAGCCATTTGATACCCCTGCTCTAAATGATACAAACATAATACTTTTCTTGTATATGTTTTCAAACAGGACTCATATTTAAATATGTACATTAAGATGTTTAAAAAGAGTACCCTACATAGTCTCCAAAGTACATCAGTTCATCTTCATAACCTTCCGGCATAGCAGGAAAATTGTTATTATCCCCATTTGACAGATAGCCAGGATTAGTCCTCAGAAATTCTTTGTGTATTATGATCAATATATGTACTTATGACCAATTAAATACAATTATTTAGTGCTGAAGTTTGTGTAAAGTTGTTTGACTGCACTTAGTATTCAATGTTCTGTAAAACTGTTTTAATATTTGACAGCCATAATTGCCCAAGTCTGTAGGAGAGTTTCCATTGAGTAGAGTGATAGAGAAGTTTAGGTCTGTTATTATCTTCCTATAACCATGTACCTCCTATAGCCATCACAGCCATCTCATGCTGTGAGACCATAAAGTGCCACTGAAATAAAATAATAATTTTACACTCATTTTACACTGGGGAAAATACTAGGGCTATGCAAAACTTTGGATGCTGATTCGATTCAGAGGAGATTTGACCCGATTTGGTGGCCAAATCTCCAAATCCAAATTGAATCAGGGGACCAATTAAAAGGTCCGAATCGATTTGAAGCCCTCTGAATCGATTTGGAAAAGATTTGGAGAGCTTCGGTGATTCAGGCAGTCCCTGGTGGCTGCAGCAGGGAGCTGGACACAGACTCCAAGCTGGGAAGTAGGGGGGGGGGGGGGGGGGGGCGGGCCCTCCGCACAGTGCAGGGCAGTGAGGGGCAGTGGGGATTACCACCCTGCCTGTCAGGAGCTGGTGAATGGGGGCTTTTTTTGTTGTTTTTTTTTTAAAGGGCTGGGAGCTGGGGCAGGCAGGGCAGCCATGGGAGAGTAGGTAGGGGTCAGGGGGCTCATGGCAGAGCCCCCTACGTGGCTTGGGGCTGTGGGGGGCAGTGGGGAGCACCCCTACCTGGCAGAAGCTGATGAGTGGGGGCTTTTTTTCCTTCGAAGAGCTGGGAGCTGGAGTCGGGTAGGGTAGCCATTGACAGCGGGCAGGGGATGGGCCTGCATGATTCAGAGATTCGGCTGACTTGGAAGCAGACGAACCTCTGAATCAGATTTAGCTGAATTGATTTGAGACAGTGATTTGAATCACCAAATCAAATCACTGTCCCCCGAATTGGCTGAATCTGAATCTGAAGAGAATACTAGCCGCTTTGCACAGGCCTAGAAATACCTACGTGGTATAAAGGGCAACAGAAATTTAAGTCCTCTGGTACAAATCAGCATGTTCAGACCTTTAAAAGTCTGACTGGAGAATTTGGATGTTATCGTTAATAGAACACACGCACTTAATAATGAGGGACAATGCATGAACATGTGGCCATCTTACTGGCTTGCACCGAGGGCAAGAGCCTGCTGTGATAAGCTAATGAAGTTTTTCCTCTGCTCTGGGAGGTAAGCATCTGGTGTATCTGATATGACCCATGGTATCTCTATATATATAAATGTGTGTCTGAGTCTTTTTATTTTTGGAGAACTATTTTATTTACCTTCTAAAATTCCACTATAAGTGGAGAATACTGATTTCACAAGTCCTATTATTTAAAAAAATATATTCCAAAGGAAGGCAATGCTTAGGAAAAGTATGACTGGAACCATGACATCTCTGCTCTTAGCAATCTCCTGATATGTCCCTGAATCCTAACCTGAGAAACCACTTCTCTAGATTAAAAATTGATCATTCAGTGTCTATATCTATTCAGTCCTTGAGCTCTCTAACTAGCATACCAGTTGGTATTCAGCGATGACAATATTTGTCACTTAAGCACTACAGAGACTATCAGGTTTTTATTCATACGGAGGTCGCTGAACAGCTATCTAACAGTAACAACTTTCAGTCCCAACCCAACTAATGTGCATTCAAACCACTGGTCTACAAATGAAAACTTCCATATCCTATTATTGGTCCCTTGACCCATCTAATCAAGGATTCAAGAACAGATCAATCATTTTTAAGCCCAATGCTCAAGAGTTTCAATACCGTATAAGAAATACCATGTAAGAATCAGGAAGGATCAGTAAGGCAGAATAGATTAGGACATCAGCAATAGCAGGTGTACTTCACAGCTGATTGCTGCTGGCTGACTGCCTGCTTGCCACTAGGAGACCACAATTAGCACCCAGTGAAGGATGTGAAGATAAGATGTATTCAGCTCCCTCTATCAACCTCTCATGAAGGTCACATTGTGACTGAAGGGAAAGGCAGCAGGCAGACTGCCTCAGAGCTAGGAACCAATTTGACACAGAAGGTCATATGTTGGAAGGTACATAAAAAGCCACTGTGGTTTCAGCATGCCTCTCCTCTCAGTTTCTCCAGTCATCACCAGTGAATGAGCTGGGAGTCACTCTTAGACAATACTGGCATTTGTATCATCTGTGTTACAGAGCCTTGTGGTTGTATTGTTTGTGGGAAGCCCAAAGTAATATAAGCATTGCTGGCAGCTGACTGAGTAACACAGCTCATCACACCACTGCCACCAGCGAAAAAGAGAGATCCAGGGAAGGGAAAAAAATTATACTGGTTAAATTATACTTGCCCTGCACTAGCTGTTGAAACTGTTTTGTGTATCCAGTCCTACCCTGTGGTAGGTGGAAGCTTAACTGTCGTGGCTTAGTTTTGGTTCATTCAAAGGTTGGGTTGCCTAGTTTAGATTCCACTTACTGCAGGATAGGAGCAGACACATGAAACAGTTATTCCAGAGTGGTTGACATACTATAAGCTCCACCCCATCCCACGCCTCTTCACTTGAGATCACTAAAACTAGACTAACTGTACCCTAACAGTGATAACATGGAAGCTACAAATAAATCTGTTTGATTCTGGTGAGAGACACCCCTCTTTGTCTTCAGAAAGGATACAGAATAGGCGCCACGAGAGCAAGAATGTTAAGGAATATTCATAGCTTGGGGAAACTAAAAGGGAGAGCCTGGTAAGGACTAGGTTTGGACTAAAAAGAGAAGGGGAGGAACTGTCTGTTTTACGGGCGAGAGCCTGGAGTGGCTGTGGGGGGACCTGAAACATGGAGAGTTCCTCAGTTTTAGAGCATGAGTCTCAGGCTTTGGACACACGTACTTCTGTAGCACTATATAAACTTTTATAGCACTACAGAAAGCAAGTGGTATGTGTAGGCTACTTGTGCTACAAAGACAGTGGATCTGCCACAACAGAGTTTGGGTTTCAAACAGGAACTTTTTTGTAGCGCCATATGTAAAGTGCATGGTTATATAGGATCACAGGCATAGGTGACACGTAGGGGAGGCATGGGGTGGCACGTGACCTCCCTGGGATTGGCCCTCACTGGCTGGGGAGTGGGGAGTGCCAGCAGCACTTCCAGTGTTGCTACTGGTGCTTCCAGGGTTGGCGATCGGCCGCTGGGGGACCGCTCCCCGAAGTTGGCGGTCAGCCGCTGGTGCCCCCCCACAGAGGCAGAAGGCACCAGTCGCCCATGAACAGGAAAGTAGGGCTGGAAGGGACCTCATGAGGTCATTTACTCCAACTCCCTGATTAAACCATCCCAGCCAAATGTCTGCCTAACTTGCTCTTGAAAACATCCAAGGATGGAGATGCCACAATTTCTCTAGGAAGCATGTTCCTATGAGTGGCCACCCTCGTAGTCAGAAAATTCCTCCTAATGTCCAATCTAAATTTCCCCTGCTGCACTTTGAAACCATTAGTCCTGTCCCCTACAATCATGAATGATGCATGCCCCCGGAGGCTGGGGGGCCATGGCGGTGGCAAGTGGGGAGCTTCCACAGGCGGCCGCAGCGGTGTTGGTGGTGGCATGCACCCACTACTCATCGTCAATGCCTACAGTCATGGAGAAAAGCCCATCTCCATCCTCTCCTGTAATCACCTCAGGTATCTGAAGACTGTTACCAAACCTCACCTCAGTTGTAGCATTACAGGGGGTCTCTCAGACTCCCTGCACTCCAGAGGGCTCTGCTGTCCTTCACACCTCTCCAGCCTGTGGGGAGCAGGCTTGCAGAGCAGAGCTTTGACAGCTGCTACAGCAGGACAGATACCTAGGCCCAGGGCAGCAGCTGTGGCTGGCAGGTGCAGCCCCCTGATTGATGCTTGTGGGGACGGTGTGACTGAAGACATCATGCCCTGTTTCCATTATTCGCCCAGGGGCTGCCTCTGCCATCACTGCCTCCAGCTGATGCCTGTGGCAGCATAAGCTAAAGACAGCTTCTCTGCCAAGTCTTACCACCCCTTGGCTGGAAAGGCTACCTTGGAGGCATCTATGTTGCACTCCAGCCAGGGGCAGTGTGCACGTGTGCATAACTCCATAGTGTTCTAGTTGATAGTACTACAACGTGCTCAGACATCCCTGCATCCAATTCTTCAAGTAAGGAGCTTTTAAATCACAAGAAGGTACTGATCTTCAATATACTAGTTTAAACTCAGGCTAAAAAAGAAACTGGGTGACCAGGCACATCTTGAAAAAAGATACTGTCAAACTTGGTACAGAAAATGGGCTCTGTGTCTAAAAAGCTTTGTACCAAATTTCAGCCTAGATAAATTATTTACAAAGCAAGTACTACAATCTGAACATCAGCGATAACAGAAATGCAGATGTAGTCTGAAACAATAGCTTGGATACATCACCAAAGTACTGCTGTTATTGTCATCATCATCAGAATGATTACCATATTTATTAGGCAAAATAATTTCAATTATTATCACCACTAATTTATTATGTTCTTCACTACCTTTGTCATCAATGTCACTCCTTTAATCAGCTCTCATAACTGATTAACAAAGAAAAACAACTGCTCATCAAGAATATTTAAATCAGTTCAGCTCTGCAAATGAAAGATGAAAAATGCTTACAATTCTGACAGAAATTTGTACGCCTCCAGTAACACTGTAATTATTAGTGCTGAATATTTTATTTTTAAAAACGTCACATTTTCCGCTTTCCTCTTCCTCAGAGGCCATTGTGGATTTAGCAGACTACAGAAATGCTGGGTCCCTTTGGGAGGGGGAGAAGCTCCATGCTTCAATAATGATGGAGTTATCCCTCTGCTGCTGGCCCACATACAGTTAGCAAAGGAGGGCCTGAGAGAATATGCAGTTCTTCTGAAGGGTCTCCCAGCCTAGCACGAGGCAGAGGGAAATAAAGTGGAGGAATGGAGCAGCTTCAAGGATTTCTTTCCACTACCAAGTAGAAGGTTTTGAAAGTGACTGTTTTCCCTGATCTTTTTTATTTTACTTCACTGACAGATACTCTAATAGCTGCCTTTCCAGCACACTTTACATAGTGGTCCTTTATTCCTTGGAGGAACACAAAGAGACTATGTAAAAATGTGACCCAAATGAAGAGCCCTTATAATGGCATTGACACATTTGTACACTCTTTTATTTAAGAGTTTAATAAATGTTTGGGTCTGCAGACAGACAGACATAAACATACTATGGTCATTAGCTCTTCTATATGTGTGTAGTTATTAGGACTGTGCGAAGCTTCGGTCGCTGATTCGATTCGGGGGAGATTCGGCCCGATTCACCGGTAGAATCTCCTAATCTAAATTGAATCAGGACACCCTTTAATCTCTCTGAATTAAATTGGAACCCTCAGTTCAGAGAGATTCGACAATTCAGACATAGACACAGCTTTAAATGTTTTTTCTATATACTTCACGGTACCAGGCAGCTCATGAATGCTGAGATGCTGGGGCTCATGGAGCATCCCACGGGACCATGAGGCAGTCTTCAGCATGCTCAGCTGTGGACCCAGAAGTGGACCAGTAGCACTTTCCCCCCCACCTCTGCCCCCTGGCTTGGCGACTGGTGCCTCCTGGGTCTGGGGGGACACCCGGGGTCCCCCCACGGCTGATCACTGAGCCGGAGGAGTGCAGGGGAAGGAGGGGTCCCCTACATGCTTGGCAGCAGACCCACAAGTGGACCAGAAGTACTTCCGGCCAACTTCTGGGTTCACTGCCAAGAACGCAGGGCCTCCCCTCACATGCTCCTGTGGGACTCTCCATCCGCCCCAACTTCTCAGTATTCACGAGCTGCACCTGGTACCTCAAGGTATGTAGAAAAAACATTTAAATTTGTGTCTATGGCCAAATCGCTGATTCTCTGAATCAACATTGAATTTTCAGATTCAGCTGAATCGAATTGGGACATGATCTGAATCAGCGAATCAAATCACTGTCCCCGATTCCAGCTGAATCCGAATCCAAATTGAATATGGCCCGTTTTGCACACTCCTAGTAGTTATGTGGGACAAAGCCCAGACAAGTCTCACTGATAATAAACAAATATTCTCCTTTAGTCCAAAGCTTTCACTTTTGCAGCTCCATGTCCTGTTTAGCAGTAAGGCTTTGGGGCCAAAATCTTTTCTGACATAACTCCACTTAGAAGAATGGAGGTATGACAGCAGAGAATTTTCTCTCTTTTCTTTAGCAGACAGACATTAAAGGACAGTACTTATATAAAGACCCTCGTTTTTACTTAGCAATGTTTTGGTACAAGCTGGGATATGTTCCTTCCCTTCTATGGAATAATTGCTCCCCCCCCAAAAAAAGTGATAGATTTCCAAAACAATAGGCATTTTGCCCATTTGGTACCCTGCATAATTGGAGAGAAGGCAAATATCAATCAAAGGTTGGCACTGCTTCAACAACCATAATAGGATTTCTCACCACAGACATCTGTGCTGCTGTCATCCATTCAGGAGGGATGTGAAAGTGAGCTCCAGCTGAGTCTCCCAATAGAATGATCCCCTTGGACTCCGCACCTAATAGGAAATATTTGATTAAAGGTATAAAAATTCCCTTGGATGTTTGTCACACCATAAAGCAAAGCACTGCACAAGAAATCAACATGAAGATAAAAAGAAGTGATGCTGATAGATTCGGTGTGTTGAGTGCAAACAAGGCACTGGCCACTGGTTTTGTTTGAAATAGCTTCATTTCGAGTCCTGGAATGGAATTGTCACTCCATCTGCACCAAAAACCTGCTGGAAGAGATGTGCCAACAACCTGAGAAAAACAAACGGGTATGCTGGGTGAATAAGAGAGAGAACTTCTTGCTTAATCAGAAAGATTTCATAGAGTTTTACTCAAGGCTGGAAGTTTTGTTTTAACACAGGCTTAGGTGTATAGCTAACATTCATTTTTACTCTCTATGGAACATTCATTAAAATACTTCATATCACTCATTTAGGGAAATGAGAATATTTAGGGAGTTGGTAAAGATGCTTTATATTAACACTAGATGCTAAACTCCTTTCTGAGATGAATAATCTCATCAGAGCACCCTGGCTTTTTACTAATTCATGTTACTTAGCCCTATCCTCCTCCTTTTATAGAACTTTTCATCTAAAAATGTAAAGTGGTTTACCAAGGAGGTTTTCACATCTCAGTCACTAACATAATGCAAGCCAAGGTAGGTATTAACTGAAAGTTATTATTATGGCTGCTTAACTATAATATAATATTTGCATCTGTATGTGTAATTAGCATAAATGAAACAAGTTGATAATTCTCATTCCAAGCGATATGGTTGTCCAGGTGGGCATGAAAACTGAACAGTCCTCTCATTCCTGAAGGGATCCCGACAAAGTAAGCTTGAAGAACATTGTCAGTAGGTCGAGAAGGCATCTCCAACTCCTGCTGTCCTTGCTGGACTTAATTTCGGGGTAGCAAAATTCAAATTCCAGTGCATTCAAAATTAAATATAATAGTTAATATAGATAGGTTATATAATATAACATGTTGTGGAAATCACAAAAAAGGGCATTTTCTGCGATCGCCAGGAAATATTGCATTGGCTGCAATTTCCTGCAAAATCAACCTACCCCCCCACTTCTGTCCCCAGAGTATTATTCATATAATATGCTGTTTTAAAATGTTCCAATGCTTACTGCAATACAAAGAGAATGCAACAATCACTGCACCCATAGATCATATGATTGAGAGTTACTGTCTGCTAGGGATGTAGACTCCAATTTTCCCCTCGCTTATTCTCACATTAAAGAAATGAATTTGCCATTTTTGCCAGTATAAAGAAGCTGCGAAATCTGCCATCTTTTCTCAAGGTTTGCAATGACCATGACAGCTTGTATCAAAATATTTATAAAATACATTATAAATAAATATTGTATACAGCATGTCTTATATTTAATTATTTACCTTTACAGAATTTATGCTCATATGGAATTCCATCTTTTGGATCTACACCCTGTTAGAAGAAAAAAAGAGCAGAGTATTTTGATACCCATAAAGTGACAACACAAAGCAGATACCAAGAATTTCATCACTTTTGCATATTTTCATTCAGGAATGATTATATAATTATAAAGCTAATCTAACGTGTCTGGAGATGTATTTACATATTTAACTTTCTCATAACTTTTTTTTTGGGGTGGAGAGAGGATCTGTTAATTCTCTTTATTTTTGACAGGGGGTCCCAAAGAAGATTAAAATTCTTGCTGTGTCACTAGAGTTTGATGTCAAATCCAGAGTTAATCTGAACAGTATGTCATCTGGGAACTTTCAAGTGTTGCCATAACTAGAAGGAGGAATTTTAACATGCAGATGTTTTTAAGCTATGCTTATGAAAGCATTATGATAACATTCATGAATCCATTTCAGACATTTCACTAACATGCTTTCACAAGATAACTGAGGCTTTGGAGGGGGAAAAAGAAGAAAAAGCAAAGACACAAAACCAGAAAATACACATGCACAATTTTAGTCTTTCAGAGCCATAATTTGTAATATATTTCTACATTTTCGTCCCAAAAAATATTATTCTAATGCAAAAGTAACTGGAATTACTTGAGTGGGATTACTTTGGCTATCACAAATTGGCAAATATATGAGAACAGTTTAATCCAGTTAGAAAACCAGGTTAATATAATACTTGCAGATTAATTCTAATAGAGAAGAGGGAAGAAGTGGGAAGAAATTTCAATATTTAACTTCAGTTGCTTACCCATATGCCATTACAGTTAGTGTCACTTTCCACATCCCAGTTATGTGGGCTAAAATAGAGAGTTACAGAAAGAAAGATGACATTAAAAAAAGAATAAAATAGGGTTAAGGGGAAACATTTTGGGGAGTTCTCAAGAAAACTAGCTATTTGGGTCTATAAGAACATAATATCAGACCCTTGTGTCCACTGGGGTTCAACAAATTATCATGAAAATAAAGTATTTTAATGGAATAACTAGAAATTTCAGATTTTACCGATGTCTAGAACCCAATGCTAATAGCTGATAAATAACCTTTATCAAGATTCATGCTCTCAGCTACCACTAATATTATCTGGGACCTTTATCTTCTAGTTCATTAGGAGTTCAGATCTTATTCAAATAAATGAGGACCTGATCCAAGGCCCCTTGATATCAGTGAGAGTTTTTTTAGTGACCTCAAAGAAAACTGGACCAGCCCACCAGGAAGTGAATTAGGTCAAGCTCTTTTTACATTTGGGTCCTATCTAAAGCTTCCCCTATTACTTATGGCTGTAAAACTGATAACCTCTGCACAGTTGTATTTTGTGGCACAAAGGGATATAATTATGTCAAATCTTGGTTACTAACCTAGTTTAGAGGCCGTTTTTTGAAATATTCTAAGCATTCTAACATGCCATTAATATCTGTATACAAAACCATGTTAGCGGAAACCTTTCTTGAAATTATTTTATATTATGTAGTAAAGTAAGAGGCTGAGGGAACCTTATTCACACTTATAATCAGGTGTGTTTGCTGATGATTCCATGCACGCAAGTCTCAGTGATGTTACCAGGAATTATTTACTGTATCTACCTGAATCTAAGATGACTTCAAATTTAAGATGACCCCCAACAATTAAATACTATCTATGGAAAATGTATAAATTCATTATAATTTTACAGGTACAGAATCTAATTATCAGTCATCTTAAATTTGTCCCCACCACCTGCTCCCCACAACCTCTGCCCCCTTCCCTTACTACCAAACATGGCTCTGGCTCCATTCCCTTCCATGGCATGGAGCACATGGAACCAAGACACCTGCCTGGCCATGTAGCAGCATCCTAGGGCTGGAACTGCAATGCTGTTGATCGGCCAGACAGGAGACAGAGCCTCCATGTACTGTGTGCCCCAGGAGGGAATGGAGCCAGAGCAAGAGCTGGAGCCACAGTTAACAGTGTGTATGTATGGAGGAGGAGGAGCAGCTTCTTGGGGCCAGAGCCAGAGCTGCAGCATTCATCTGCTCCCTGCCCCACCTTATATCTATTATATATATATATAATATATATCCTTATATATCCTTATACTTAAATCCAAGATGAGGGAATTCCCTCCCCCTGCCCACCCCCATGCTGAATGAGGGAAAGAAACTCATCTTGGATTCAAAGAAATACGGTACCTCATTTGGGGAACATATCACTTACCTTGAATTTTCACCAGTGTTAACAAAATCAGGATATAGCCCTTTATCTAACCAGTCACTTCTGCTCAGAACTCCCACTAACATTGGTAAGAACTGTATATTTGGGCTGGCAGCTGTATCCACAAAAATCCATAAGATATTTATGCTTGTACCTTTTCCTCTTTCAATGGATTTATTTTTGCCTTTAGGCTTTCTTGTACAGCTACACTGATTTTAGTGGGAACTAATGAGTTCACATAAGGCAGGGGCAGGCAGAACAGGGCCTGTGGGTCAGATCCAGCCTGCCAGGTGATTCCATCTGGCTCACAGGGCTCCTCTGCAAACCAAAAGAATTATCCTGGCCTTCATGGCCCCTCTGAAAGCCAGCTCCTCCATGCAAGAGGTGCAGCTGGGGTTGTTAAGCAACCAACCCCCACCCCAGCCTGGCCTGACCTGCCCCCAGCTCTAAGGTAGGAAGCATTAGAGACAAGAAGCCTCTGCATGGCACAGGCTTTTGCCTGGTTGCCCCATGGCTGTCCCCCAGCCCTCCTTTCTGGGATACTGGAAATTCAGGTAAGGATTTGGGTGGGAGCATGGAAATGTGCGCTATAGTGCTGGGTGGGGCTGGCCCTTCTCACTGCTATCATGTGTGCCCAGAAACTTAGGTGGGAGTGCAGAAATGTGCACTATGGGGCTGGGTTGGCTGGTCCCACTTCCTGCCACCATGTGTGGCTGGGGAATCAGGCAGGAAAGCAGAAATGCCTGCTATGGAGTCAGGTGGGCTGGTCCCCTCACTGCCTCTATGTGCAGCCAGGGAATCAGGCAGGAGTGTGGAAATGCATGCTGGTCCTGCTCACTGCTGTCACATACAGCTGGGGACTTGAGTGAGAGTAGTATTGGGCTGGGTGCAGTTGGCCACACTTGCTGCGGCCACATGCAGCCTGAGATTCAGGCGGGAGTGCAGAAATGGGTTCTATGGGGCTGGAAGGGCTGGTCACGCTTGCTGCTGCCACCTGTGGCTGAAGACTTGGGTGGGAGTGCAGAAGCTGTGCACTTTGGGACCAAGCTGTGCGGGCCCCACTCCCTACAACCACATGAAGCTCTAGGGACTCACATACTCCAGAGGCTCTGAGGACCCACCCCGCTGCCCCCACACACACCCATACCCTCCCACACCTCCCACCCTCACCGTACCCTCACACACACCCACACCCACATACTCCCATACTCCACACACCCCACCATATCTCCACACACACCCACAGTCCCCCACACACTCCCACCCCCTCACTCCACCACACCTCCACATGCTGCCACAGCACCCACACACACATAACCCCCACCCCAACCACATACCCCAGATCCACACCCCTGCACATCTACACATGCACCCCCCACCCTCCCCCACCATAACCACACACCCACCCACTTCCCAACCACACACTCCCTTACCACCCTCCTACACAATATACAGGAGTAAGACTGTATTTTGAACTATTATTCAATTGCCTCTATATACACTGTGCAAATCAACATGAATCAGAACAAAATCTTTTTTTAAATAACATTAAAATATGTTATAGTAGATGTTTGATTTTTTAGTGTATGATTTGTTGGCTTCTGATTCCAAGATGGCAACCTCTCCCCTCCCCCACCAAAAGGGGAGTAAGAGGAGGGACTTCAGGTGGCAAAGGTCAGGGGTTAGGATTTCAGGTCCCAAGATGGTGAACATGGTGGTATATGGAATGTACCTTTTCTGAGTGGAAAAGATCATGTTCAGGCGGAGGAGTGAGTGTCGTGGCTCTAGAAAGCAAATCAGCCACCAGCATGTCTTTGCCTTTGGTATGGTGAATCTGGATGTCATTTTTTTGGAGCTGCATCAGCGTCTTCTGTAGCCATGCCGGAGCCTGTCCTATGGGCTTCGCAAAAATTGCTTCCAGGGGTTTGTGGCCTGACTGGACCCATATGTGGGTGCCATACACACATGGGTGGAACTTTGTCATGGCAAAGACAATTGCCAGAATTTTTTTTTCAATCTGCACATAATTTCTCTGGGATTGTGTTACGGTCCTCAAAGCATATGTGATTGGTTGATTCTGCTGAAACAGACATGCTCCTAAGCAGTCTTTCGATGCATCGGCTTGGATTTCCAGCTACTTTGCTGGGTTGAAGTACCTGAGCACAGGTGCCATTGTGATGGTTTACTTGAGCTTATCCAGGGCTGCCTGATGCTTGGGTCCCCTTTGCTAGATAACGTCATTCCTGAGAAGCACTCTCAGTGGGGCCGTCAGGCTTGACTCACGTGGAATGTATTGCGCCAAGTTCTGAATGGTTTGGAGGAGTCTCTGAAGGCCTTTTTGTCTGTTGGAGGGGGCATCCTGTTGATGGTTTCCATTTTGTCATTGTCTGGTTTGACACCATCTTTTGAGAAGATATGGCCCATATACGAAACACTGTTGACTAAAAGCTGTATTTTGTCCTTATTAAACTTTACTCCTTTCAGATGTGCTCTCTCCAGGACTTGTTTCAGGATAGTGTCATGCTTCTCTTTGGTAGCCACTGCAATGAGCATGTCATCCGCAATTATGTGGATTCCTGGAATGTCATCAACGCACTCATAATCCGTCTGCTGGAATACTTCGCTAGCTGACAACGCCAAAGGGAAGGTGATTTAACACCCATGGGGTGTTAAAGGTACACAGCTGTGCTGATTCCTTGTCCAATTTGACTTGCCAGTAGCAATCCTTTTCACCAAGAATGGTGAACAGCTTTTTACCTGACAAGCTCTTCTGCACATTTTCTACAATGGGAATCAAAAAGTGCTGCCTCAGCACTGCCTTGTTGAAGTCTGGTGGGTCTAGGCAAAGTTGTAGCAAACCATCCTTCTTTTTTGTGATCACAAGGCTATTGACCCAGGGTGTGGGCTTAGTGACCTTTGTAATGATTCCCATAGCTTCCAGCGTTTCCAGGGCAGGCTTCATCTTGCCTAGGGTTTCATAGGGAATTTTTCTACACCCATGCACAACTGGTGGTACCGCTGGGTTGACATAGATGTGGTGGGTACCAGGAAATTGGCCCCAACCTTCAAAAACATCCGGGTATAGTTTAAGAAGGTCCACCTTGGTTGCAGGTGCTGTCAGAGCCATTCCATGGACTCATCTGATAAGGTCTAAGGTGGTGCATGCCACCCTACCAAGCATTGGTGGGTCTCTATTGTCTGTTATATAAGAAGTTAAATTAGATTCATTAGCACCAGATTTGCAGTGTGCAATGATTGCACCTTGTGGTTTGATGTGTGCACCGCCAAATACAACCAATGTAACAGGAGCTGAAGTCTTCTATACTTTGCCTTGCAAAGCCTTTGCTACATCTGCTGGAAAAGTGTAAAGCAACTGGCAAGCCAGCAATCATGACTGTGCTATACCAGGCCTTTGGGTTATCAAAGGTCTGTGAGTGCTACCCATATATAGGGTGCTGACTCCTTTTCCAGGCTTTGGAGCCTCTCCCTTTGATTTGCACATTTTTGCAAAGTGGTTCACTATTGAGCATTTGTAACAAGTTTCTCCAAAAGCTGGGCAGGACTGAAGCTTGTGTGTACTTCCACACTTTTTGGAGGCTCTGCCTTTGTTAGCTTGATTGCCCTCCTGTGGAGCAAACTTCACTGATGGCTTGCTTTATTTTTGCAAAGTGCTCTGGCGGCTTTGCTTTTGCTCAACAGTATGCAAGCTTGCTTCTGCAGACATAACTCAGGCCTGAGCATTTGTGAGAGCCTTTGCTTTGCAGATATCCACAGCCTGTGCTAGGGTGAGGGAGGGATTTTCCAGAAGCTTTTCTTTGAGTTTGCAGTCAGTTATGCTGAAGACAATTCTGTCCCTCAACATAACATCCTCAGCAAGTCCAAATTCACAATGCCATGCTCTGCTTCTGAGCTCTTAACAAAATCATCTATGCCTGCAGCCTCATTGTATCTAAGTTGCCTGAGCTCATACCTTTCGAAGACAGGGTTTTTTCTGGGTTCACACTAATTCTTGAATGCTGCAAGCACCTCTGTTATTAGGGTCTGCAAACACCCCTTGCATGTTGTTGTAAATTTCTAGGGCTTTATCCCCAGTGCAGTGAAGCATGACTGCAATTTTATAATCCTCTTCCTCAGACTTTATGACTGTAAGGGATAATCAAAGCTTCTGTTCCCATCTCCTCCAATTCTTTCCAAGATTTCCAGTATAGGATAATGCTGGGGCAGGTTTGAAATGCTCCATTTTTTTTCTTTGAATGAAAACTGTAACCCCCTTAATCAGGATGCTGGTGACTCCACTGGGAGACAGGTCACTTCTGTAATCATATAATGTTTACTCCATGCCTTTAGGTCCCAGGGATGCGGTACTCACTCAGACCTCCATGCCCTTGGGGTTCTGTCCTCAAGTCACTGTGCAGCAGAGACCGGTGGGGTGGTAAACAGCTTTATCTTTATTAGGAACAGCATTGAGCAACTCACATGCTCACAGCTTGCAGGGAAAACTACAACCACCCACCACCACAAACCATAGGGCACTGGGGGAGAGACTGGGTCATCCCACTGCTGGGCCCTTAAAGGTACATTCCATATACCACAACCACAAAGTGGGGCACCTGTCAAGGGGAGGGGCTACCCTTGTGGCCCTCAACAGCTCACCAAAACCCGTTAAGTGGCCCTCCAGCCAAAATAATTGCCCACCCTGATCTAAGGGCAAAATGTATACGGTGCCCCTTCCACATTGAAGTCTTAATGTACCCCACTGTGTGATTCAAATAGCTGCATAAGCAGATGTGATGGGCTAGCTGGTAGTGATTTGGCTCGGGGGTTTTGAAAGGGTAGGGGTACATCTTGGAGTACCACTCGGGTTACACATAAGTATTTCCAGCTTCTAGTGAATATGGAACAAACAGAGAGCAAATTTGTATGGTAGCTTGTACATTTCCTCCTCCCCCTGCCTAATAGGGTCATCTGAGCTCATTATTTACGCTGCATATATTTCAAGGACTTAACCAAAATAGTAAAATTTTGATCTCAGAGTTGATATTGTAAAAAAGTATCAAAATATTTACCGTCTACCAGGGTACACTGTTGCATTTCCTTCATTACAGTCTCTGCCTCTCCAGTGATATCCCCTCAATGTCTAAAGCCAAGAGAAGGACAAATAGAAGGCAAGGCATGTTGTTACTCTTTCTCTTTTAATTTCAAATATCTAAAATGAGAATCAAACCTATGGTGCAGGAATAAAGCCTGGTAAATGAATTCCCTTCACTAAGCTCTAATAAATGACACTGCTTATTTTGATGAGTGAATAAGACAAGCTGGCAATTTTAATTTTTTCACACTTGCTTTACCTTTTATTAATTCAATAAACATACTAGTCAGCAGCAGAGCAATCTGATTCTGGAGACAAAGCAGCTTTAAGCCTAAATCTCCAAAAATGGTAAAAATGAACGAATCTCCCTCCTCTTCCAGAAGAAAATTATCTTTTATAATAAAAAACCCTTTCATTCTATGTCTATGCCAAGTTTTGTATGAATGAATAAGGTTTGCAAAAGATAGAAGGAACTTCAGAGAGATTTTTGCTATCAAGGGATTATAACACCAAAAGGAGAACCTTTACTTACTGGGAAAGCACTAAATTTATCTCCATCAAAGTCTTCAAATGGCAACTGATTTTTTATGGCACTGTAAAAAAAAAAATAGGGAAGGATTTTTTTTCCCCCCCAGAAACAAAAAATGCAGTAAAGAATTCAGAATATATAAACTGATTGCTGATAGAATATTACTTTCTAACCTGGTGCTCAGATATAGGCATTTGCATTTCTGTTTATTGAATCTCTATAAAGGACCAAATTCTGATATCAGTTATTCTACACGTAGTTCTGGAGGTGAGGTTATCAAAGGTATATTTGAGGTATCTGACCCTATGCCTCTAAAACAAGTTACCAAGTCACATCTGTTGGAAGATTAGCCTAATAATTTCAGAACCATGAAAAAAGGACAGTACACTGCTCTTGCAGTTTTCTCCATTGGAAGCGTTCGTTAAAGTCAACTGACAATATATATGTGAAAGAATGGCAGAATGGGACGGCAAGGATAAACCAAGGAACATGGAAAACAGAAGAGAACTTTTTCCTTCAATAAAAAAAATAGAGGGCAAACATTTTCTCTGGTATCCTTGTGACAAATCTCTCCCTGCATACTTGTTTGGTATGGAAGAGAGAACATTTCCCATGACATTCATTTCAGTTTACATCTACCCAGTTCACAGACCAGTTTTGCTTCAGTGAATGCCCATTTTCTAAGACAAATATGGGTTTTCCACAAAGGGCCACACATGCAGAATTTGTAGGCATGCTACAGAGACCAGCGTTTGAAAAGTTACTCAGTTTTAGCCTGAGTTCCTAATTTTGTTAATAGCAGAGAAAGACCTCCATCCAATCAAAGGCCCAATTTAGCTTCATCTTACACCCTGTGCAAACCCACTTACTTCACAGGAGCCTCAAGGAGTGTACATCAGCACTGCTTCTTACCTTAAAGGTGTAGTTTATAGCGCCTTGAATTTTAAGGATAGAAGGAGCCATCTTGATCATGTGATACTATCTTATCTATAACACAGGCAATTGAATTTCACCCTCTGATTCCTGAACCTAGCCCACTGATTTCTGGTTGAGCTCAAGTATATTATTTTAGCAAGATCGCTAATCTTTATTTAAATTCTCCAAGTGGCAGAGAATTTAATCCTCAGCCATCAGGCGGATTACCTTCACTGCTTAACAGTTATATTTTATTTCCAGTTTGAATTTTACTGACTTCAGCTTCCAGCTATTGGATCTTAAGATGTGTACCTGAAAGTAGACATGAAAATGACCCTCAAATGAATCAATGTGGCATTTGCCTAGCTGGTTCAGTTTGCCATCATGTGAGCTTTCCTTCTTCCCCTTCCATGATTAAGGGGGAATATCATGAGAGTTTCCTTTTAGATTGCAGTAATGCAGAGTTGGCACAGGGTCTTTCTCAGTTTTACTGTCACATATGTTTCGCATTGTCCCTCTTCTCCCCCTCCCCACACACTTTCACTTTCCTGAAAATCATATGCAATCATCATTACATCCCCCCTCGCTGTGGTCTAGGGAAAACAGATCAACTCTCATGTACTGCTTAGCAGATGGTGTTCTTGGAATAGCATGCCTGGTGCCCTTCCTTTAGCAGGTTAAGCATGTGACCTTCAGAGATTCTCTGAGCTCTTGGACCTCTGAGACTAAATCTGGGTCATAAAGACAGGCCTGTACTACTAGCGGAGGTGGTTTCAGGTTATTTTATCTCCCCAAACTGAAAAACCAAGTCATACATATTTCAATTTGTACTTGTAATGCTGCTTTTCTCTGCACTCAGTACTTTCAATGTACTTCCTGCTTTGTGCTAGTTCAGTCTCTGTGACTAGTTTCAGTTGTAAGGAACTGGCACAGATCCAGAACAAGCTAAAAAAGGGGAAAAAAAATCTGAGGCTCTTTAAAAAGAAAGAAAGAAAGAAAAAAAGAGTTGAACATAGTTGATTTAACATTTATCTGCCAGTGTGCACATATATGTTTTGGCTTTTGTTACAGCGATTTAGCCCACGGGGTTCAATCACCGAGTATACTTGCATTTTCTTATTTCTTCTGTCCTGGCTCTCTGGATTTGATAGACTCTCGAGAAATTTCCTACATAAATTTACCCAATTTCCAATGCTGGTATTACTTATAAGAGTGGAATGTGTGGCTACACAATTTGTGCTGGGAAATCAAGTTAGTCTAAAAATGCCACAAATGTTTCCCTTTGTGTACTAGATAACCTCCAGCCCATAAACTGCCTACATTGACAGATATACTCTGTTGTCTAGCGGTGCTGTTCAGTTGTCCTAGATCCTTTACTGGGACTCTGGCTGTAAGGTCTGTGTAACTGAGTCTTTCCCTTGCCCCTGGCCTTACATGTTTCTTAAAAATCTGGGGATTTACCTTTTGCTCTGCAAATGATATTTTATCCTAACTGTATTCACATGCCAGAAAGGATATCTAGCTATTATATCCTGTGATTAAAGGTGAGTAAGTCTTTCTCTGAGAGGGCAGAAGACACCATAACTGGGTGAGTGACCAAGATGGATACGTTAAATCTGAGCGCAAAAGTGTTTCTGGCTCAGAAACATGGCAAGCTTGGATGGGGAGTTGTCGAACACCACTACTTTAGGGCAGCCAATGTGTGCCCCCTCTCAATATCACTGCATTTTGTATTAAAACGTATTAGAAATCACTTCCAGCATCTTTCTTTCAAAGGTTAAATGCACCCTACTCTCCTTTTAAAATATTGTTTCTGAAGGAAAACAGTATTTTTATCAAAAGGATAAGGACAAAGCCCTTTTTATTCTAAGGATTAATTCTTCAGTCATTGGAAAGAAACAAGTGTGCCATATTTTATTAAGGATTGGAAATATCAGACTTACTATTTAATCTTCTCACACAGCTTAACCAGGGGGGGAAGTTTACATACACTTGAAAAAACAGTTATACTTTTCTGCGGAAAGAAAACAGTGCTTTAGTTCAAATAGGTCAAATTCTTTCTCCCTTCTCATGGTAATTAATGTCAGTGAAATGAAAAGTACATCACATACTTGCTTCCCCATAACATTTGAAAGCCCCATAGACTTGATTAAAGATGTTATATAGCTAAGGACAACATTTAAACTTGACAAAGGATTCAACTCAAGGGCTGCAAATGATCATAGATTCATAAAATTAAAAGAGATAAAGATTCCCCTGGGGAATATCCCTATCATTACCAAGATTCTTCATTTTTAAAACATTGCCTTTCCTACTGTGTACTGTGTCTTGCACAAGACCAGAGCAAATATGCACTAGGAATTCTGGATTTTCTCACTGAACATAGAGGCTGGACCCTGCATGCTCAGTCACAGTTTTGAGTGACCAAGTAATATAGTATCAGGCTCAATCAGGGGTTGATTTATGAGACTGGATACGTGCAGGATGCTTCCCTTAATTTTTAGTGGGATTTTTTTAGCTGGAATCCCACAGCAAGGTTTTACATGAGCCCTGTTTTACAATTTGTAGAAGTGTGCGGGAAAGTAAGTAATAAAGGTGGTGGTTTAAAAATTCAGCAAGTGGAGACTGGCTCAGTGTGCTAAGTGGGGGCAAGTATTTGTCCCAAGGAGATATCAAGAGTATAAAATTGAATTTAATTTGAATAGAAAATCGGTCTGGAGAAGAGAGAGAAACCAGAATAAAGATGGTAGTAAAATTTGAGATTGTGAATGACATTACCTAGTGATAAGGAATATATGAAGAAAAGAAGGGGACCAAGGATTATGGAACTCCCCACAGGAGGACATACTGAAGGGCCAATTAGAGGTAAGGGGAGAACCGAGAAAGGACAGAAGTCAAGGGTAGATGAGGTTTCAAGCAAAATATGGCTAAGGTTTGAGTCATGACAAAGGAAGGTAGTTAGGGAGTTGTAGGAGCAGAAAGGAGAACTGCAAGGTATATTGTCCATTTCCTCATGGAAGAAATCATAGAAAACCACTGTGGAGGGCCAGTGGCCAGAGGAGGGAGTTAAAGATGATAAAAACCTGGCTAGGACTGATGATCTGGGTTGAGAGAAGTAGCAGGGGAAGCAAGTGTTGGTGGCGACAGAGGGCTATGGTTTTGGCAGGGCAGCCCATGCCATGGGAGAAAGGACACAAGAGTTAACAGTGGAAAGGATGCTTATCCCCTTATTGAGGGAGTCTGACTGATGAATCAGACCAAATCAAACCAATCCCACCCCTCTTTAATCACAGCTCTAGTAATTTGAACTCTGCAGCACTTAGGGTGCCTGTACACACCACTGGGTTTAATCCTCATTAAATTAAATAGGTTTATAAAATTTAAACTTGTTTATTTCAGAGCGTTGAATAAGTGTTTCCAAATATTAGGTTTTTGAATGAATTAAGCTTTAGAACATCATATCAGTGTTTGCATGTACTAGGTTTTTGAACGAATTAAGTCCAGTCTCCAGACAGTGCCACAGGACAGCGGGGCAGTCCAGTGCTGCTTCCCTCCCCCACCTCCTGGCCCAGGGTCCCCTGCCCTGCGCCCTGCTACAGAGCTGTGGAAGCAGAGAGCTGGCACACGATACAAGAAAAAAAAAAGTGGCAGCAATTCAAAAGTACAACCAATTCCAAGGGGTGAACTACAAAAATGTGAAAGCACCAAATGGTAGACAAAGAAGCTCATCACACATCTTTTAGTGCCTTTGTATTTGCATGCAACAAACCTATGGACGTGATGCTTTAATTCATGGTAAGCCAAACTAAACTACGTCTGAGGAGTTTTACTTTAATGCACCAGAAAGGCTCTTAAAGCATCTGGAAAACCTGCTTGTGTAAACAGTCACACCGGTGTAGTGCAAGAAAGGACAAAAAACCTGGCATGGACAAATGCTTGTCGAGGACACAAGTCGCTTTCATAAACTTTCAGGATCCTCTCAATCCAGATTTCAATCCACAGTAGGGTAGAAATATATCTATTCTACTGTGCTGAGGATGCAGCTTGATGGGACTGGGGTAAAATAAAGGATTGTCCAGGCCATAGTACATACCACACCATAGTGTGATATGTGCAAATCACGGATGTTAAACATATGGCCTGTGGGCTGGATCTGGCTCCCAGAGCACCCCCATCCAGCCCCAAGAGCCCCACCATCCAGGCTCCAGTGCTGCCGTTGGGGCTGATGAGACCCACATGGGACGTGGCATGCACCCAGATCTGACCCATAGGACCCCTTCCCCTCCCCCTTTCGCCTCCAACAGCATCCCTGATCTGGAGGCTGCTCCAGCTGAACTGGGACCTGTGCTGCATGTGGCATAGATCTTAGAGCTGCTGGAATGGGCCCTTTGTGACGCAGTCCAGCTGGAATGACCACTAGAGGTGTGTGAAGTAGGCCCTATTTGATTCAGTTTTGGATTTGGCCTGAACCAGGGACATTGATTTGATTTGTTGATTCGGATCATTGTCCCTGATTCAATTCGGCTGAATCTGAACCTGAAGATTAGATGCTGATTCAAAGAATCCGCAATTCAGACACAGACACAGTTTTAAAAGTTTTTTCTACATACCTTGAGGTACCAGCATGGGTTGTGAATGCTGCAATGCTGGGGCGGATGGAGTGTCCCACAGGAGTGCAGGGGACGGGGGAGGCTCCATGTGCTCAGCAGTGAACTTGGAACTGGACCGGAAATACTTCCGGCCCACTTCCGCTCCCCAGCAGATCCGGAACTGGACCAGACGTGCTTCTGGTCCACTACTGGATCTGTTGCTGAGCATGCTGGGGAGCCCCCTGCACTCCTGTGGGATGCTCCATGAGCCCCAGCATTAAAGCATTCACAAGCCGCCTGCTACCTAGAGGTATATAGAAAAAACATTTAAAGCTGTGTCTATGTTCGAAACTCTGAAGCTTTCTGAATCTCTCTGAATCGATTTGGAGGGTTCCAATTCGATTCAGAGAAATTATAGGATCCTCTGATTCAATTTGGATTTGGAGATTCAGCCACCAAATTGGGCCAAATCTCCTCCAGATCGAATCAGGGACCGAAGCCTCGCACAGCCCTAGTGACCATCATGTACAGCACAGCTGCTACTCTGGGATCTGTGCTGCATGCAGTACAGGTCCAGACTGGCTGGAGCAACCACTAGGTCAGGTATACTGTGGCAAGGAAGGAGGAAGAGGTTCATGGGCCCAATCCAGCATGCAGATCAGCTCCATGCCACTCATCCAGCCTACAGGGCTGAAGAAGTTTGAAACCCTTGATATAAATAATGTATAATGAACAGGGTGCTGTGACATACTCTCTCACTATTGAAGTAGTAATAATAAAATGGACGAAGGCTCAGTTCCATCCCACAAGTTAATATACTCAGCTGTTCTGAACAGTTCTAGAGGTATGAATATATTGTGTTAAGTTTTAATAATAAGTCTTTGCAAAAATATATTCTACTCTTAAAATGATTTTCCCCTTCAGGTCAAGATTTTTAACATCTTAAGACTTGTGGCACCTTCAATCAAGCTGTCAGCTTCTCAGCATCAGCCTAAGTCAGGATGTTCTGCAGTATGCAAAGCCTTTGAAGTTAACACAGTCTGATCCAAAGCTATTCTGAATAGACAATCCAGTGCTTCAAATAAATACATAAATAAATAAATAAATAAATAAATAAATAAATACTGCTTTTATCCTACTCACAGGCAAATTTAAGTCTAAACTTAGCTGTGAGTAGAATAAAAGCTCTTTGGATCATAGAAAAGTAGGGCTGGAAGAGACTTTCAGAGGTCATCTAGTCCAATCCCCTGCCAGAGGCAGCATCATTCCTACCCACACCATCTCGTATCCATCCATTGTCTAACTTAGTAGTAAAACTACCCAGCCAACCCTGACATAGCCACAAGGCATAACATCCTAATCTGCCACACGTAAAGCAGTGGAACAACAGTGATCAATGGGCTGATGCCACAAGAGATACACTTGAGAGATCCAAGGAAGAGGGCCACATCCCTCAGTCTGCTCCAATCTGACCATTTGTAAAAATTCTGTTTTGATCCTTAATATAGCAACTGGTCTAACCCTGCCTCCGGACCTGCTCTAACTTCTCCAAGCACTATTTAAAATTCAGAGCCCAAGACTGCACACAATGCTCTAGATGAGACCTAACCAGTGCTGACTAAAGAGGCACTATCACCTCCTGTATCTTGTACCTAATGCTTCTATTAATGTTTGCACCTAATGCTTCAAAACTGCATTTGCCTTTTGTGCAGCTGTCATACTGCAGATTCACGTTGAGTCTGTGATCCATCGAGACTTCTAGATCCTTCTCCACAGTGCTGTCATCAAGACAGGTGTCACCCATTTTGTATTTGTGCTTTTGATTATTCTTTCTGAGGTGTAGCACCTTGCATCTATCAGCATTGAACTTCACTCTGTTGGCTCCTGCCCAACTTTCCAACCTGTCAAGGTCTTTCTGAATTGTGTTCCTGTTCTTTAGTGCATTGGCAGTCTGTCCCAGTTTCATGTCATCTTTAAAACTGCTCAAGAAGCTTTCTATGCCAGCATCTAAATCATGAATAGATTCATTGAACAGCACTGGGCCCAGGACAGATCCCTGTAGAATTTCACTCTAAACTTCCTGCCATTCTGGTTTGGATCCATTTATACTTACTTTTTGCTTACAGATATTGAGCCAGTTGTCTATCCAACTCATAGTATTTTAATTTAGTTCACCTTTCTCCAATTTGTTTATGAGATCATGTGGGTCTTTGTCAAAAGACTTGCTGAAGTCCAGATGTGCTATATCCACTGTATTCCCTTCATCCACCCAAGTAGTTACTTTGTTGAAGGAGATCAAGTTTGTTTGGTGCAATTTGTTTTATGTAAATCCATGAGGGCTGCTTGTGATCAGCCTTTTGTCATCTACATACTTGCAAACAGACTTCCTTATAATATGCTCCAGGAACCTCCTGGGTATTGAGGTGAAGCTGACCAGTATATAGTTTTCTGGGTCCGCCTTTTTACCTTCTTTAAAGAGGGACACCACACTGGCCACTGGCTAGTCCTCTGGTACCACATCTGTCTACCCAATTTCATAAACATTATTGTCAAGGACTCTGAGATTTCCTCTGCCAGTTCCTTCAGTACCCTAGGATGAAGTTCATCAGGCCTTGTTGACCTGAATTCATTTAGACCCACCAAAAGCTCTCTGAATGCTTATTTTGTTATTTCATACCTCAGTTTGTCCTCTTCCTTTACCAAATAATTCTTATTAGGTGTCTGGTTGCAGCTTAATTTTTTTGTGAAGACTGAGGCGAAGGAGCAGCACTGCCTTCTTTGCATGCTCTGTTAAGAGTTCACGCTGGCTGTTTATTTAACAATGGACCCACAGTTTCCTTGGTCTTTCTTTTCTAGCCAACATACTTTTAGAAACTCTTCTTGATGACTTACCAGGTGCAGCTCATTTTTTACTTTTGCCTTCCTGATTTTTTCTCCGTAAATTCTTGCTGTTTCCTGGTATACTTCCTTAGTGACCTGTCCATTTTTCCATTGTCTGTATGGCTTCCTTCTGCATTCGAGGCATCCCAGACATTCCTGGTATAGCCACATTGGTCTCTTACTATTCTTCTTGTGCTTCTATTGTGTCAGAACAGTTTCTTGTTGGGATTCCAATACCATGCCTTTTAGAAGTTTCTAGCCTTCCTGGACACCTTTATCCTTCAGTCTGTCTTTCCATGGCACCAAGCCTACTGTCTCCTTAAATCGGTTGAAATCCACCTTTTAAAAATAAAATGACTTAGTTCTGCTGATTTTATGCTCTCCCCATCTCAGGATCATTAATTCTTCTCTCCTTTGGGTCAAGCATTTGAAAAAAGCTTCAAACTGCAGCTACATTAACTTCAAAGATCTCACATATGCAATAGTTGGGCAGAGGCTGCTGTTGTAACAGCTTTGATGAGATCATACGGGTCAAATAACGTGTATATGCAAAATTTGCCTTTTTTTCCTGCATAGCCTGGGTAAAGGCCAGCTGCCACTGCAATACCTGCATGGAGGAGAATGCAAAAATAGCTTCCTTCTATATGCCACAGTGGGTGGTAAAGAAATAGCTCCACTCCCTCTGCTTCCATCCACAGCACCATGTGGGTGACCTGAAGGCAGGAGACTGCATGCCCACAGGCACAAGGGAATTTTTACACAGGGCTATACTCTGCAGGCACAATCTAGCCCCAAAGGCTACACGATGTGTGGCTCCCATTAAACCTCAAAGCCCTTTACAAGAATGCCTATTTTCACTGCCATTGCCCAAGGATGACTTAGTGTTAATGAGCATATTTGCTCCACCTTAAAATAAAGTAAAAGTTTTAGAGGTGTTCACATTTTCTAATAATGACTATTAATATCCTACATTTGCTAAAATATGCCATTTTAGCAAATATTTTAATAGTTTTAAACAACCCTGCCTTCTACTTAAAAATAAATACATAAAAACCAAAATCATTCCTTAATACTTATTCATATTTGTTTTGATAAAATACCCACATGTGATGTGTATGAGCAAATACAAGATGCTTATCGTCCCTTATTAGACATGGTCATCTTGCATCTACTTTCTTTTTTATCTAGATATGCCTGAGTTTCTTGACAAGTGGCAGTACTTTGGAGTCCTTGATACAGTAATAGCTGTTAACGTGCCTGTCCTGATACATGCACATAGGCACTGCTCATACTAGCTTCAAGCTCAAGTAAACTGGCTCTGGTTGTGTGAACTGTTCAGGAGGCTGCAGTGAAACCAGGCAAGTTGAGGCCAACTTGCCTGAATTGGCAGATGTGAGAATAAACCACAGATACATCCCATCAGTCAAATTCTAGATCAGCGGATTAGTCTTGTAAATAGACTACCACTTCCCATCCTCCAGCAGAGTATTCCCATAGTGGCTGCAGAGCTATTTTAGAATCCTGAAACAATGACTCTGCTTGGTATCCCCTCTCTTGAAAGCCTGAAGCACTGGCTCTGCTTTATGGGCTGTGTTTTTTTGCAGTACATGTGTGTGCACATACTTGGCAAATAGAGAAAAGATGAGAAGCGGTCAGTAGAGGAGGTTTATTGCATTACATTTATCCTTCTTCCTGTCTTCTTTAAAAAATATGGATTTTTAAAAGTATGGTTTGAAATGCTCTGCTATTCAGATGTATTTGGTTTGGTCAGACAGTCCTCTGACTAATCTTGTGTGGTTTCTGGACCAGCTGCCATATAGACAAACAGGCTTGACAGGGCATGGCATGTTACAAATATCTCACAGGCTCTGTTGCTCAATGAAGATTTTTTTTTCTTTTCTTCTTGCTTTCTTGATGCTCTAAATCAAAAATGAAACTCCATCGGACTGAAAGTATGTGGCTACATTTGCAAAAGATCATTAAAACCCAGGGAATTATATTATTTTTGATTTCAAGCTTTAAAATATGCTTCTCTAAGGATAACAGGGGTAATTCCAGGCAACATGCTACAACTGAGCATGAAAAATGCCCAACCAATGTAATAAAAACATTTATTTTAATTCAATTTGATTTTCTATGTTGTAGCAGTCTGTTTACAAATGACCTATGGTCATTATTCACTGGGATAACCACTATTTGGATAAACAGCCTGACTCATCTCCCTCATTTTGGACAAGGGGCAAATTGGGGTAGAGGGTACATACGAAGGTAAGACACAACTGTAGATCCTTCACTTGGAGGAAACACTGACCTGTACACTACACTAATAGCGGTTGAAAGCCCTGATGGTCACCATTTCAGCTTCAGAAGTGGGAGAAGCATGCAAGGAAAAACAGGCAGAATCTCATTAAGGGGTATAGTCCACCTAAGCTCCCCAACCATCAAGAATTGGCAAGGGCAGGGGGAGAAGGAATGCTCCCCAAAACTAAATGTATACCAATATGTATGTTACCTCCATGTTATACTCGATGGTGGGCTAAATCTAATAGTCATGATTTGAGTCAAATCACTAACTGCAGATATTAACGTATGTCAATTTTAAATTTATCAAATGATGGGAAAAAAAGAAACTGAATGCAGTTGTGAAAGAAATATCTGACTATCACTAACATGTATTCAATGGAAAGCATGATCCTGCTGTTGCTGCTCTCCATGAGCTGAGCCCTTATTTACAGTGTATTGTTTATTTCCTTGGCATCCCAGTTTGGCATTAGCCCAAAGGCTAATTAGGCTTCTCAATTTTCATATCTGTGAGCAGTGAGGATTCAAGAAGAAAAAATATCAATAATTTATTTGCAAACAGCAAAAACATTTGCTCTGGAATCAAATGCCTGAAGACAATTGGAAGCAAACTTAATAAATGTCTGAGCCAACTCATAACATGAAGTCAGGCAACAAGCTAAAATGTTTCCCTTTTCCCCTGCTATTTTATAGGTTAGAGACAGGCATTTGCATTAATTCAGCCCATGATAAATAAAAGAGTAATGTGTAAAATTTGGGCCCAGATTATAGGCACCGACTTTTATCTTTGCTGCGCACAGGGAGGGGGACACGACATCATCCCTAAGATGATGGACATGTGGGAATTTTTATGCATTTCAGATGGACATGTGGAAAGTTTATGCATTTCAAGCGACAGCTCTCCTTCCGAGGGCAGACAGGGCCCTTGGTGCCCCCATATACTTGGCACCTCTGGCCCAGATCCTTGTTTGAATTTCAGAAGACCAAACTACAATGGTGTTTGGATCCAGGTATTTGGTTCAGGTCTTTCCCCTTGCAATAGATCCAAGTATTCAGGAGATGCTAGAGTGACTGGGTGAGGAAGAAGAGTGAAGTTGAGAAACAGGAGGCAATCAGCAGTAACACAAGACTGAAAATGGTTTAAAAACCTGGGGTGTGGGAAAGAAGAGCACAGGTCACACTGTGAGCACAGTGTCACACTGGAGAAATAGGAAAAAGCGTGTGCTGCAGTCAAGAATGTAAACAGGATTTGTAGCAAACAGGCCTGACATATGGCTATTGAAGCCATGGTCCAGGTTCTACAGCACTGATGGTGTTTGATGCTTAGTGCCTGGATTCATACCTAGCATTAGGGTCATACTGTGCCCTCAGTTCATTCGTGTGCACAGAGTACTACTAAGGCCAATGGAGACAGAGCATTTAACACTGAGTATAATGCAGCTCCTATAGTGATTTTGGACACGGCTGCACTGCTACCTCCTGTTTATTTACAAAGTCTTGCTTGCATGAACTGCTGCCCAAATCTTCTTACCCACCTACTCTTGGTCTTGATCAACAAGAGGCCTACACAGATAGACAAATGTTTCTATCCTCTTATGATTAATTCCTGTTCTCCCTCCCTGTCCCTATTCTGCCTTTATTATCAGCAGTGCTTAAACTTAAATTCTCTGTGCCTTTCCCAATTTCTATAAAATGCCTACTACTACGTAGGCACTGCAGACTCAGGTCTGCCTTTTTATACACACTCCCTACATGTTTTTGCAGCTTAATCACTTGATCAGCCCTGTTGGGTAAGTACAGATGTCAAAAAGCCCAAGGCTTTGATTCGATTCAGTCTTCACAGGTTAGTCTAATCTGCATAGATTGAACCGATACACAAGAGAACAGACATTAACTTTTGATTCCCGAAATGCAGCCACATGCCTACAGCAGCCCAGGCCAGGAGCCAGGGGGCACTGTAGGCTTGGCTTGGCTTGGGCCAAGATTAGCCTGCCTACCCTGTGAGGGGGTGTGGTTTGTGGGGGAGGTAGGATGCTGGGAGACTGTGGGTTAACTTGAATCTGGAGGGGATCTGGAACAGAAGTTCAGTAAACCAATTTAACCCAAATCAATTCAACTGATACTACATCCATCTAGGTTTATCTTAAACTGGTTTAATTTTGAAAGTGGTTTAAGTGCACTGAACTTCTGTTGTGTTACAGATTTTAAATGATTTCCGATCACTTATACCGGTTTATGTATAATGTCTATCCCTAGTGGTTAAGTTCAATGAGATGGGTTTACTCTGCTTCTGCAAGTCTGGAGAGAGCTGCCAAGAAGGATACCACATCCAACTGCTTCTACTTTGTGTGCATCAAACCCAAAATTGAGGACATCTCTGCCACTGCTCCTCAGATTTCTGGCATGCAGGAGAGGTGGAGGAGCGCCCCCAGGCAGCTTCACCACCTCATTTCCAGGTTTGGTAGATGCAGAGCAGGAGTGGGTGGGCAAGACATGCTTCTCAGCAGGGCTGTCAGGAGTGTTGTGGAAGTGACATAGGCATGCCCTGAAGTTACTTGTGTGAGGAAGTGCGGCAAAATAGGGGTCTATTTAAACAGATACAGAGTAATATAGAGAAGAGCTGCAATAAACAGTTAGTAGAGGATTTAGGGGATTTGGGTGTGGGCACTGAGTTTGAGAGCTCAAAACTGCTAGTCTTAAAATAATTAAGATCAGGAGGCTTCTATTCCTAAATCTGAGCTCATTTCCTGTTATTAAATTTTCTGAATGCTTTTCTTGATAAATGGTCCTTATGCTAGGTTTTAAGGATGGATAAACCACTGAGGAGTTAGGCTACAATGAGGAGTTTGGCACTCCATTATCGTACATGAAAAGATCAGATTTTTTGCCTCCTGCACCTTTTAACCATTGGAAGATCTAGACTCTAGTATTTTTTCTTTTACAGTTCTGGTAAAATCACTGTCTCAACTTCTATTTTTCTCCTATGGTCCCTCGGTATTTTTCACTCTACTCCACTTTCCATCTGTTTTTACATTGGATATTCTCTGCAACATCTCTCCTCCGGTCTCATTTAAGCAGAATGCACAGTCAATAAAGTTTGTGTCAGCATTTCAAATCTATAATGTTCAAATGGGCTTAAAATTAAGCAAAATAAACTCTTCAACCCTGGTAAAATACAATCATTATATAAAAAACTTTTTGCCACTTATGTCTTACCAGGACTTCAGAATTCCTGACAATCCTTCTTGCTTTTCTTAGAGCAGCATTTAGCCCCAGCTAGAAGAAAAAGAAGAAAGGAAAACATCAAGTCATTTTTTCCCCCTCAAATATTTGCTACCTTTCTTTCATTAGTCATTTCACAAAATAAAGAATGGTCTACAAGTCCATCATCAACTATCTCTTATTGGACTAACAATCAATTATCTAATCACCATCCACAACACTTTAGTTTCAAGAGTTCATTTATTTTGGATGAGGGCATCATTTATTTCCCTAGAAAAAAGCCTGGATAGGATTTGAGATTCTTATCTTATTCATTAGTTACATTTGACAAAACCCTGCAGTGAGTCATACAGAAATGCAATCTATTTTTCTGGTACAAGATGGTCAGAAAAGTGGCACACATATCAAAGTAGTCCATCTTGTTGTGACAAGATGAAGGAGAACATCTTGGCCTTATTGAAATGGTTAAATTCAGACTTGCCATCCAGTTTTGCATGGTCTTGGAACACAGAGGACACACAGGAAGATATATTTTGGAAAGCAGAGCATCATACCCAATGGTCACAGGACTTGAGAAGACTGAGTTGTTATACTTTCTTGTATTATAAATACCAACCCTTAAGGGCAAGAGCTTGCAGATTGCAACTAAATTATTTTTTTCCCCAGCTGAGTCGCTTACACTTGTGCTGATGAGTCATTCTGTAGGTGTTATAAAAGAGCATATATTTTTACGCAGGGAGGCAGAGCAGCAAAAGGGGACAATCTAACCAATAAAAGAGGGTATGTCAAGAGGAAAAACCCAAGTTCCACAGGTAGGTTAAATGCAGGTACCTCTGATATCCCCCAAACTTCCCAGCAGCACACACAAAGACCTACATAACAGCTGAATGCCCCTGACAGATGTTACACTTAAAACATGATTAACTGGTTGATCTTCCAACAATGCTTCATCCTTTGACAACATCGAGGAAAAGATCAACCCCCAACACCAAAACACCCCATCAGGTTGGACACCTCACAGTGGACAAAATTCTAAGCTTGAACACAATTTTGACTGCTTCAGGGAAAGAAATAATCAACAACACACACCACCATCATAACAACCTCTCCCTCTCAGAGAGAAGGGCCATAGAATCTCTAAGATCTAACCACTAAATAGTAATAAAACCAGCAGATAAAGGAGGAGCTATAAGTTATCCTTAACCATGAAGACTATATAAAAGAAGCCATCTCTCTTCTACACCACCTACTACAAAAAACTAGAGGAAGATCCTACTCCCCTTTTCACCTTAAAACTCAGAACTACCATCAAATCATTTCCATCTGAACTACAAAAAAACCCTACAGAACTTGATCCACCCACTGTCTAACCCAGGAAATTTTTACATGTTCCCTGAAATTCACAAACAAGGGAACCCTGGCAGATCTATCATATCCAAGCATGGAACCCTAAATGAGGAAATATCAGGTTTTATCAAATCAATCCTAAAGCCTTTTGTCACCCAAAGAGTGAGTTTTGTCCAAGACACAACAGGCTTTCTACAAAAACTTAAAAACATAGACTGCCTTCTCAGCAACACCCTCCTAGTCACATTACCAGCTTATATACCAACATCCTACAACAGGATGGCATCCAAGCCTGCTTTACATATCTTCGAGAGCAAGATTACAACTCAGAGTACAGACCTAAAGATATTACCGAATTTATACATTTCATCCTCTCACACAATAACTTCACTTTCGATAACCAACACTTCCTCCAGACCATGGGCACAGCTGTGGGCACCAAAATGGCCCCATAATATGTCAACCTTTTTATAAGCCACCTGGAAGAAGAATTCCTCAAGGACTGCACCATCAAACCCTTGCTATACTTAAGATATATTGATGACATCTTCATCATTTGGAATGAAAACCTGCAATCTCTGATTGATTTCCATCAGAAATTCAATAATCATCACCCCTCCATCAGACTACTCCAGCACCAACATTTCCTTTTAAGAGACAAGTGATCACTATTCAGAATGGTAACATACAAACCACTACATACAAGAAACCCATGGACCAACATATATTTTTGCACAGAACCAGCAATCACACTAAACACACCAAGAATATACAGCCAAGCCCTTCAATACCACCACATTTTCACTGAGGAGAACACCTGTGATTGTCACCTCACAAGTTTCAAAAGGGCTTTCACTCAACAAGGACACTCCACCAGAGAGATACATTGCACTTTTGAAAGAGTCACCTAGATACCACGTGAAGAATTGCTACAATACAGAAAGAAAATCCCCATGAATCGCACACCACTAGTTATGACATATCATCCCTCCCTGGAACCTATATGGAAAATCCTCAAACAATTGCAATCCATAATACAAGACCACCCAATTCTTAAAAAGATCTTCCCAGAAGAACCTCTCCATCCTAGCCTTTAAACAAGCACTTAACCTCACCAACCTCATCACCACAAGCAAACTTCCTATGGCCCAAAACACACTTATTATATCTGGATCATGCCATGCATGACAAGAAATGTAAAACCTGCCAACACATCTCTACCACCGCCACAATAACTATGCCCCACAACAGAACCATCAGCATTCCTGGATCTTACACCTGCACCTCCAGAAATGTAATATAGCTCATCCAGTACACTAAATGCCTTGATGGAAAATATGCAGGAGAAACCAAACAACTGCATACCAGAATGAACGCACACCAAAAATCTATCAAAGGTGAGAATACCCAATTACTTGTGGGGGCACATTTCTTATAAGACAATCACTCTCTCTCCAATCTCTCAGTTCTAATCCTCAAAGGGAAATTAAACAAAACCTTTCACAGATGAGCCTATGAACTTCACTCCATCAACCTACTGGATACAAAAAAATCAAGGACTAAATATAGACATTGGATTTATGGTAAATTATAACCTGCCCAACATCTGATACTCCAGATAACCTCTCTACTATTTACCAGCTACATCTTATCATCAGATCTACATTCCCCTCCCCCCTACCTGTTTCTCACCCACTGACTGCCTCAATTTGCATTTTCACTGACTGGCATTCTTGCATACTGGCCTCCTTCTATTCTATTCCATTCTATTCTATTCTGTCCCATCAAGGAGGAGCACAGAACAACTGCAAATGCTTCCTCAGCCAGAAGAAGGGTTTTTGCATCAGAAAACTTGCAAAGAAGAATTTTTCCAACTATTTTAGTTGGTCTAATAAAAGATAGCAGATTTGCCCAAAGAACCTTGTCTTGCCTATTGGCTATGCTGTGCACATTCAGAAAGGGGGGGAACCATCTTATGCCTCAGGCACCACGACTTTGAATGACAGCTGTAATGCCAGAGATCTGCTCCTCTGAAAGTTAGAGGAAACCTGTGGGGTGCCCTGTGCAGAAGTACTATGGTCAAATCAACACCAACCACTGGTTATCACAGCTGGAACCTGCCAAATGTTGAGAAATGCTATTAGGGCACAGCAGGCAGTCTGGATAGAAAAGGAAACAGCAAGGAGTCTGATTTTTATGTTTAGGCTCTTGTCAGTGTTTCTACTAGTTTAACGCTTGCTGTTTTTTGTGTGTCAGAGATCCGCCTACCGGCATGAACAGCCACAGCATGAAGCAACCTTAGCTTGACCATTATTACATTGTACACAAACACTTCACCTGGGACAGCACCTATTTGAGGGCTTAATCCTGGGAATCAGCAGACACTTTGGTCAACATTGTAACCAAGAATTGTTGACCGCTGCTAATTCCCACCAGCAGGTTCATTTTACTCTTGTTTTGTGCCTCCATGGATGAATTTGGTCAGACATGTTGCATATTTTCTTATTTTAGTGATATTGTATGGAAGTATTGAGATGAAAGTGAGGAGAGACTGCTCTGTCCAGTGTTCAGTCTAACAGGGTCAGAGAAAGCACAAGAGAAAATGGGCAATGAACCAACTGAGTAGACGCTTTCCAGCTAGTCTCATAGCACAAATCCACCTGGTTTAAATTGCTGCATCATCAAGTCTGTCTTGTCCCCAGCTCCCACCAATTCCTTGACTGGATGCCAAAAGACAGAGAACTACTATGGACTTTACTTAAGCAGCGTGCTGGTGACAAATATACCTTGCATGAATCAGAAAAGTCTTTTCTCAAATCCTGTAAAGAAGAGCCACACTAGTTTCTCAGGACAAAGGACTCTTCATTGTCAAGGATACCTCATGTATCCCTACTTGTTGCATCAGCTGGAGCACAATCAAGCTAGAACTTCATCTACTGTAGCTAAGCAATAAGGATGTCTACTCTTCCCTCTCTTGTTCATGATCAAATTTATGCAAAATACTGAAAGGAGAGGAACTGTTTTAATGAATGATACTTTATTCTGCAGAACATCCTGATACTAGTTCACTGACATTCTCATACATAGAAAAAAAACTGCCAGTAAAAAACCAAAAGGAGCTCTACAAATATGAGAAAGATACTTTGTGCATGGGATTTCATTACATCACATGCTGAGGTCTTCAGGAGAAAGTGTTGGCATCCCCCTAGCCTGAGTCTGTGGAGCGCTTGCAGGACTAGGCCCTGAGCTTAAGACAAAGTCTTACTTCCATTACCTATCCAATTTATTTTTTGAATAACGCTCTTTTGTATCAAAGAATATGAATCCATATGCTGTCATGCATGCATTAGGCCAGCTTTGATAATCTTTGTACTGGCCAGAGGAATATTTGCCTTTCTGTTTCAGTCCTTGCCATTAGCATCTAGCACAAGAAAAGCCAAAAATCCACTCTACTAAACTCCCCGCCTAAGAAATTCCTGGTCCTTTTCTGTAACTTACAAGAATTAATAAGCCTAGAAATGCAATAACATTGAACAGGTCTGAAAAGGAAAGAAAAAGAAAAATTATATTATCATATCACAAATACACCAGTGCTCTGCTTCTGATCAAAATATTAAGTCAGGACAAACTGTTTCTTTCCACTCTGGCCTGCTAGCAATCCCTCCTACAGGCCAGCATAAGAACATAATTGCCAGCTTTAAATCCACTAGACTTGAAGGCTCAATGGTACAGTTCAGTGAAAGTTTATATTTATCTGGATGGAGTTATAGGAATTCAACGGGGAGAAAATGCATATTTTGCCAAGTGGCAGATCTAAAGTACTTGGGGGAAAAAAACCCAAGAGATATTGCCATACTGAGTGACTGGCATGCCAGCTTCGATTCTTAAAGCAGCATATATTTGCATGTCAAGTAATTGCCATCAATATTTTTTTCCTGTGGATAAAATTTAGCATGTCATTATAATTGATTTAGACACTGATCAAAGCAAATTAATTAACTGGGAAATTCAAGGGTCAAAAATTAACAGTGAACAATACCAGGAATAATGAAGTATGCGAATAACCACCAGCAGAACCTCTCTCATAGGAAAACAGGTTGCTCTTTGTATACATTTTCATATTCAGCATTGTTCTGCCTACAAATGATGCACACCCTCCAGTCCCCCATGTATAAAAGTATAGGTATGTAGTAGGGCTGTGTGAGTCTTTGGATAGCACTTTGGATCCAGTGCTGCTTCAGACACTTCAGCATCAGAAGAGGCATGCCTGGATCGAAGCATGGGCTCAGGCAAGCTATCTGAAGCGGGTCGGAGTGTCCGAAGCACTTCAGATGCTTTGGACACTTCAGATAGCTTGCCTTACAGTTAGAAGACGGGGTGGGGGGGCACGCGGGGAGGACTGACATCTGTAAGTGGCCAGTGAGAAGGATTTCTCCCTGGCTGCCTTTCCAATGGCAGCATCTGTGGGGTGGGACTAGAAACAGCATAAAAACCTCTGTCTGGAGGCATGCTGTGTCTTTTCCCAGCTTGTTCCCTGTCAGCAACTGTGTGACTGCTCAGACTGAGGCATTGTGGCTTGCTAGGTCAGTACTAGTTGAACTTGCCTGCTCCTTTTTCTTGTTACAAAGGAGTGGGTAGGATTTAGCTTAGCTTAGCTTAGCTATTCTATTCAAGTATTATTAGTACTACTATTCAATTTATTTCTTTGAATTTATATTTGCTCTTTTTTTTTGTAGAAACTTTGAAAAAAGAAAAGTGTGTTTTCCCTGCCAGTGTGATCTATCACTGTGCAGGTAGGCACAGATTGCTTGCACACACACACAGACAGACAGATACACAGACAATATAGAGAAAAATCAGATATTCATAGCAGAAGAAGACAGACAGACAGCACACAATTTTTACATCACCCTTAACACTGAAGCAAACAAGCAAAGAAGAGGCCAGTGCACACACGCAACAGAGGGAATAAAACACAATACAAAAGGATTCACACACACACAGAGACCTTTTGCAGCACAGGAAAGATCAATATGAAGCATGCTGGAAAGGCAGGTGCCAGGTCTTCTGGCAGGGGAGGGAGAGGGGATAGGGGGAGAGCTAGAGCTGCAAGCCCCACCCTTCCCAAACACAGACCCATTCTCTTCCCAGGCAGCCATGACATCAGTGCTGCCAGTGGAAGCCAGGAGGTGGGAGCAGTGTCTGCACCTGATGTCCCTGCACCTGCACCACCTCTGCTCAGTCCAGAAGTAGGCACCAGCAGTGGAATCACTGTCTCCTCCACCCCAATTTCAGCTCTTAGCATGAGCCTTCCACTACAAGGGAACCAGGGATGCTGAGTGCATTAGCTCAAGCAATTCTGGGGACTGAGAGGGAATCGGAGTTTGTGCTCTACACCCCTCAAGTTTCCCCTAGATCCAGGTCTCCTCCAGAAAGCAGCGCCTTGGAGGAGGCTGAGGTTGTGGAGGCAAGTGGCTCAGCTGAGGCAGCTCCTCCTGCTGTTGAGCCTCAGCCTGCTGAGAAGGAGGGAAAGGCAGGATCCTCACCCTCAACCCAGAAGCAGGGATGTAGTGTAGTTTGGGGTCATTTTGAGGTGGCAGATGATCCAAGGTTTGCCATCTGCCAGCACTGCTGAAGGCACATGAGCCATGGCAAGGACATGAGACACTTCTCCACCACGGTGATGCTGCTGTATCTCAGGAGGCACCACCGCCTTGACCTTCTTCCTTCCCAGCCTGGCACCAGTGCGAGTGTGCTGAAAGGGAAGTCCCCCACTCGCTCCAAAGCCCCCTTCACCAAAAAGCAGAGGCAGGCCACCCTGGACCAGTGGGGGAAAGGTGGCCAGAAAGGGGGGCGCGTTCCCAGGGTGGGCGAGATCACCCAGAGCATTGGGGAGATGCTTGCTCTGGATAGCCAGCCCTTCTCCCTAGTTGAGTGGCCAGGGTTCAGGCGGTTCATAGCACTTCTGGCCCCATTTTACAAAGTGCCTGCATGCACCACCTTTAGCAGGGCGGTGGTGCCCTCCCTGTATGAGGCATGCAGGGAGTACTTGAGGAATGAGGGAGGAACTGCACAAGGCAGGGCCACAGGTAGCCTTGCACTTCACCTCTGACATCTGGAGCATCCAGGGTGGCTATCATGCCTACCTCTCTCTCACGGGGCTGATGAAGTGCAGTTCATAGGTCCAGCTCTGAAAAGCAGTTTGCATTATAATTTGTTCCCTCTCAGCATCAGGCCTGAGATACTGGAGGTAGAGTGTTTTTTTCATGAGGAATGTGCCCCCACAGGTAGTTGGGTTTTGTTATCTTTGATAGATTCTGCTATGCAGTCTGTGGGGGTACTGGAGATAGGTGGCAGGTTTTGTGTTTTGAGCTGTAGGAAGTTGGCTTCAGTTCTGGTGATGAGGTTACGTGCTTGTTTGAATGTACAAACCACTTTTCAGAGCTGGGCCGATGAACTGCACTTCATCAGCCTCCTAGGTAGTAGGTACAGAAACTCATGGACTCAGTATACACAGTGGAGTTCTGACACACTGCAACCTGCTGGACATCTGACACCCCAGACACCTCTGCACTTTTACCTGCACTGCTACATCCTCCTTTCCCACCTACCCCCCACCTCAGCTTGTCCCTCCCCCTCTGATGCCTCCATTTCCATTTTCACTGACTGGCTTTCTTGCCTGCATTGCGTGCCAGGCCAGCCTCTGGCTTCTTTACTATTCCTTCCATCCAGGACCAACTGCAGGTACTTCCTCAGCCTGACAAAGGGGTTTTCAACCCTAAAGCTTCCAAAGATACATTTCTTAAGTACTCTTTTTTTTCATAATACACATCTAGACATAAAAACACAAGATAAGCCATCACACACCATGAATAACATTGTATGTCCAACACAACACCACACCACACAGCACAGCACAACACAGCACAGCACAACACAACATCTTTACTTCTTGCTGTTAATTCCTTTATAAAAAGAAAGGCTCTGTGACAGTTCTGTGTGGCTACCTTAGATGCTGCTGCTGATGCTACTGGTGTTGAGCCAGCTAAGCTATTTTACCTGTTGTCATGTAAAGTGGAGGACTGGGTGTGAGGCTGTAGGGGAGGAGGAGACCTCACTGGGACACACTGCCATGTTGTGCAGAGGCCCCAGCACCAGGAAGGGCACACCTTAACACACACACAATGTCACCCACCCACATCACAAGTTTTGCCTGTCCGCAGCTTGGGGTGCAGGGCCCCAGATGACAGACTCCCCCAGTGAGATGCACAGCTGGCAGGCTTCATGGCCTGGCAAGGCCCAGCACTCAGGCCTGCACTAGATTTCACCCCCCTGTGCCCCAAGACAGACGCAGTCACCCAAGCACCCACCCACATCACAAGTTTTGCCTGTCAGCAGCTTGGGGTGCAGTTCCCCCCAAACCCCTGCACCAATCTTCTTGAAACTTGGCAGGCTTTTTGCCCTGAGCAGGGGCCACCACCCATGCAGTTTCCATCCCACTGCGCCTTAACACACACAGGATCATTTGTGTCATGAGTTTTGCCTGTCAGCAGCTTGGGGTGTAGTTCTCCCCAAACCCCTGCACTGATCTTCTTGTAACTTGGTATACTTTGTGGCCTCACCAGGGGCTACGATCCCTGCAGTTTTCAGCCCCCTGTGGTGTAGCATGTAGATGTGACAGGAGTTTTGCTTTCAAGAATTTGGGGTACAGTTTCCCCCAAACCCCTGCACTTATCTTCTTGAAATTTGGCAGGCTATATGCTCCCAGAAGAGGCTACCACCCCTGCAAGCTGCACCCAAATTGGAGATAAAACAACAGAGTTATATATGTTTCATTGATCCCCCATTATAACCTACAGTGGGATCTCTGAAGCGGCTCCTAAGCTTCGGAGCCGCTTCAGCCGGATCGAAGCAGCAAATCAATCTGGAGCTCTGGATTGGATTGCTGCTATCCAAAGCGACTGGATCCAAAGCTGGATCAGATCACTACCAACTCGCAGAGGCCTAGTATGTAGCATATAGACTAGAAAAGCCAGTAAAGAATCAAGACATTGCCTCTTCCCACTGGGCAAATTCTGTCCCCAAATGCAAATACATATCTTCCATTTGCAATAGTTATTTTGTATACACATTATCAGCTTCTCTGGTTCTAAGGAAAGTAACTAGAGAAACAGACAGGAAAAATAAACTTAAATTTCAATAGAATGTACCCTAAAATTTCCAGCACGTGACTATTCCAACCAATATACTTGATGTGGGCACAAAGTGCAGCAGGAGGGAAGATGCTTTTCAGAAACACATGTCTTATTAATAGCATCTACTCTGACCTCACCTTCATCAGGAGCTAGATCAGAGGGGACAGCCAAATGGTTTGTGCATATGGAAATTATCTTTGAATGCAGTGCTAAGTGCCAGTTCCTTCCCTCTTCTCTAACTATGGAAATTACTCCAGGAAGGAGGGCAAATTGAGGAGCATGGACTCTGTGGGTGCATCCACATGAGTGTGCACATGCGTCTTGCAGCATCTCAAAATCCTTTGAGACACTGCAAGAGGCATGTGCAGGAATGGAAAAACATTCCCTGCACTGCAGCGCAGAGGCAAAATTAGACCCCCCACAAGGGTAAAAAAAAACTACAGGGGAAAAAAGTGGGGCAGGGCACGGTCCCAGACCATGCCCTGAAGAAACTAAAGGCTTGATCCTCCACAGAGACGCTTTGGTAGCCAGCCAGGGCATCTCTATGACTAGCCTCAGTCCAGTGCTGAAGTATGCTGCCTGCCCATGCAGGTCAGGCAGTGTGCCAACCAGAGGGAGGTGGACCTGGGCTCCTGCCAGTAAGTCGGGAGTGGGGGGGGGCACTGGAGGGGGCAGGAGACCATGGGAGGGGACCTCCACTGGCCCTGCCTGCTCCCCCAGCCCCACAGATCACTGCCCTACCTGATGGCTGCCCCACCCAGTCCCAGTTGCTGCTTGCCCCCCAATCACTGCCCTGCCATCCCCCTCCTGTTTCCCAAACCCTCCAATTGCTGTCCCACCTGGCCCCAGTATCCTGGCAATTAAAATAATAAAGAAAAGTCCACACTCACTGGCAGTAGCAGCTGCTGTTAGGGTCACTGGAGCATGTGGTAGAGCCACCCTGTGCAGCACTGGGCCTGGGTGACAGCCACAGTGGCCCCAGCTGCCCAACAGTGCGCAGAGCTGCACAGCACCCTGCTGACCCCGGCTGCACCTGTGCGATGGGGCAGTGGCAGTGCGAGTTCCAGGTAGGCAGTTGGGGCTGGGTCCTGCTGCCCCTAATGCACAGGGGGGACTCTGCCCCAAGGCCCCAGTGACTCCCACTGCTTGTTGTGTGGGGGTGGGGTTTTTTTTTTTTTTTTTTTTTTTTTTTTTTTTTTGAGTCCCAGACTGCTGGGGCCAGGTTGGGGGGGAGGGGCATCAGGGGCACAGCTAGGTGGGTGGGGCAATCAGGGAGCCCCACTGCCCTGTGCTGTTCAGGGGGGCTCTGCCATGAGACTCCAATACCCCCACAGCCCCTGTTACTGCTGGTGAATGTGAGGCTTTTTTTTTTTTTTTTTTTTTAATAAGTGCCAGGAGGCTGGGGCTGAGGCTGGGGGAGTGGGCATAGGGTGGGACCAGGTGGGGCAGCAATCCGAGGGACTGGGGGAGCAAGTGGGGGTGGTAGCTTCTGTGGGGGCTATGTGGCTGTTGAGGGGCTGTAACCCCTGTGGGGCAGGGGACCCACTCCTCCTGAGCAGCACCCCCACACAGTCTTTCCACAATCCACCAACACCTACCCACATACCCCCACAGCCACCCACATTCCCCCTCCCCCCTTCTGCAAACCTCACATCTCCCCAGCACACAACCTGTGTGCCCAGCTGCCAGACTGGATGAGACCTGCTGGCACGAGCTGTGGCTGCAGGGGCAGCTGTTCCCACATCCTGGGTAGTGAAAGGGTCAGAGGGAGCTCTAACTTCTCTATGGTAAGAAAACCAAAGGCAAACAGTAAAACACACAGGTATTTAGAATTCATTTTCTTCTGATGATAGAGACACTGGTAGGCTTCCAAATTGCTTTAATGCTGTAGATATATCAATAAAACATTGCCCAACTGATTGCTGTCTCTCTCTCTCACTTTCTCTCTCTCTGTAGATTGTGGTCTTTTGTTTTAATTGTGGAGGAACGTGGATTTGGGGGTATTTTACGGAGTGACTTTGGGATTTTTTTATCAGGGATTTTTCAGTTTTCAAATAGGGAACACCAGAATTCCTGCTAGGGATGCAAGTGGCAGGACCCAGACAGAGGAGCCTGCTCAGAGCTCGTACCTTGGACCCAGTTGGCTGTGGCTGACCTGCTGGCCAGTTGGTGCCAGGAGAACATGCTTTGACAGTTTGAAGCAGGCCACCACACTGGGAACATCTTCTGGGCAATAGCTGCCGAGATTGCCGGGCAGGGGCACAGATGGCAGTAGTGCTGTACAAAGGCCAATTCTGCAGCCACAGACCACTGGCAGCTGGCCCAGAGGGGCAGATGCCTCTACTGGCTCTGCAGTCCTCATCCAGGTCTGGCAGGTGTGCAGCAGGTCACAGCCAGGCAGCAGCCCCCACTGCCAGACTGCTGCAGTGGGTAAAGGGTGCAGGGAACTCTCAGGGCTGCTTCAGCAGTCCAGCTGGCACAAGGGGTAGTGCCCCCAGGTACCAATTGGCTGGGCCCCAGAAGGTCCTGAGAGTGAGTAGCCCTGAGCTACTTGACAGCGCAGCTTTTTGTACTGATGGGGCCAGGACAAGGCAGCTTTTTATACTGCTGGGGACAGCACAGGTGCTGGCCCTGATCTCTAGCTCCCCCTGACTGCAGATCCAGGAGAAGCCAGGCAGGGTTATTTTGCCCCAAGTGACACAATTTGCCCCAAGTGGCACAATTTGCCCCACACCAAAGTGCAAGTCCAGGCACATGCGCTGAGGCAAAAAGCCCTGGCTCAAATTTGCACCACTTCTATTTGTTTGGGAGGTGGCACACATCCTTTTCCCCCTCCTTAATCCAAAGGGAGACCAAGCTCTTCAGTTTAATGGTTCTATCTAATCTTTGACTAAGAGCTCCATTTAGGAACTATTACCATAAGCTACACAGACCACTTGCATACCCCTGTGCCATAACTTAATGAGGATGCAACCTCCTCTCCCTGCTTCTACACAGAAGCAGCACTGTGTTCTTTGGATGCCATATGGTAGTTCATTGGTGAACTCCTGAACTTCTCCTCTGAGGAGGGAGGGGGAGACTCAAAGCCATCCAGAACAATCTCCATTCCATCTGGATTAACAAACGTGTCCCTGGGCTGCGTGTTGCTGCTGCAATGCTACCAAAGGCTTCAGTTTGCAAACAAGGGTTGGGGAAAAAACTGACTACTGTATGGGATCAAAAGTTTCCTTGGTTCTTTTTCTACTACTCCTTTAAAAGCCCATGAACTGCATTCTGTATCAGCCCATCAATACATTTTGTGCCAGGGTTACTTTTGAATACTGGATCCTCCTCAAATAAAAGCTGTAATCCTCTCTCATTCATCATGTTTCTTAACAAGAACAGTTAATACAAATTTATTAGAGACAGTTACTCTTTAACTCAGGACCTCTCATTTATTTTTATTTTCCTTTTGCTTTCACTAAGCAGGTAAAGGTACCGATACACTGGATGTCAAAGCAAACTCTGGATTCATTCTATTTCTTTACCTCATCCCTTTAATCTTGGATTTTTCCATCTTAATTAAGCAGTAAGGGGCAGCATCTCTAAAAGCAAAACACTTCTTACTTTAAGAAATATTTCCTATGTGCAGGATCAGTAAGATCAGATGGGGTGGCTGGTAAGTCTATCCACTGAACTTGAAACATCTAGCTTCTTTCCAATTATAGGTGTGAAATATTGGTCTACTCTGCTCTTGAGACTCTATCCCCCTAAAACAGTTACATTCAGTTCAATGCAGCTTATTGCATATAGGCCTTTCTGAGGAGACCTAGAGTCAGCTTATTCTTAATTAAAGATCTCATGGCACCTTTTTTGTCACAGCTGATGATTGCCCTAGTGTCCATTTCCTTGCCTGCACATTTCTGTAGTTATATGTGGTATGTTGTGGACCAGTCTGCTCTCCTCACATCCCAGAGGAGTCTGCACTATGGTGGAGTTGCAGGGATATAATTTGTGTAGTGCTTTGGGATTCTGCTTGAGGGAAGCTGCTGTGCTAATATATGATATTATTACAACAGTAGATTGTAGCATTGCAGAACAGACTTACAATGCAAATTCAGTTCAACAAAGCAGACAACCAGCTGAGGAATGAACTAGCATTTTCTTTGTCACTGCATTTTATTTTCTCCAACAAATTGTAGGAGGAGGTGGCACTAGAGAGGGCATGAGACACTACTCAAGCAACCGTGTACTTGTTTTTGCAGAGTCCTCTTTAGCTTGTTTGTTTAAGGTTAAGTTATGGACGGGGTAGGCATTCCTTATCCTTTGTAGATGCTATAAATGCAATCTAAAGATGGGATTGCTTAAAACAGTGAACCAAAAATGGAGAAAACAGGATTTTTTTCAAGGCTCAGCCTGCTTAAATGTAATAAATTGTTTGGTAACCTGATATTGATAATTTCCTTGCCCCATTAGTGAATATCTGCAATAGCCAGGGATCACAAAAACAAAAGATAGGCTCAAGTCACCCAGTTCAAATTTGGTTCCAAATTCAATTTTACCAAGCATTTCAAGGGCATTCAGATCCAGGAACTTGGTTCAGACTCATCCTTTTAAGATCATAACTAACATTTAAACTTGAGAAGATAGGTAGAGGCCTGATGAAGGGTGGAAAGATTTTGTGGTTCTATTTTTGTCTTTTTAAACACAAACCAAAACACAAAATTGCTGCTTCTTCCACATACATTTATTTCTCTCTTTGCATGTTAAATTTGAGATCTAGCTGAAAACCAGCTGAGATACCCCTATTCAGGAAGCACAAAGCTTTCTCTCCATTTGAGTGATTTTTATTCTCAGGGATTTGGATGCTCTGTGTAGCCAGATCAGATACAATCCGATATTTCTCTGGCAGAGGGAAAAGCAAGGTGGGTGCACACAGGTGTCTGAAACAATAAAATATTATAGATCCCACTGTAACCAATTGTTTCCATTAGTGTCTTTGTTCTTATCTTTCCTTTGTATCAGGATCCTGCTTTGTATTGACATGCTAATGGACCAGAGGTTCAGTTCTAATATAAACAACTGACTAAGTGCTATTGTCAATTTACCCTGTCTCATTTAACAGGGTAGCCTGTATCATTTAACTCATTTTAGTATTATTGAGATTGCTAGCAAATCAATCTGTCTTCTGAAAGAATCATAACTACTTTAACACAGAATAGCACTATAAGGCCAGATTTACTCCAAAGACTTTTTCCTGGTATAGTGTCCTTAGTTAGGAGTATGACTTACTTTGCAACACTTCTAAGCCAGCAAAAGCATAGTGTACTTGCTTTTATTCTAGTTATACCAGCATTTGTTCTCTCCTGGTAGAGATTATATTAGCAAAAGCTGCATTCACAGTAGGAGAGCTTTCTGATCTTCAAACAGTTTCTAGAGCAAACTCCCTTTGAGTCCCAAACACTAAGGCCCCAACAAACTATGTTGGAGGAAGACACTGAGCACTAGGGCTGTGCGGAGCTTCAGTCCCCAATTCGATTCAGCAAAGATTCAGCCCGATTCGGCAGCCAAATCTCTGAATCAGAACTGAATCAGGAGACCCTTTAATCCCTCTGAATTGAATCAGAACCCTCCGAATTGATTCCAAGAGATTTGGAAAGATTTGGCAATTTGGACATAGACACAGCTTTAAATGTTTTTTCTGCATACCTCAAGGTAGCAGGCGGCTCGTGAATGCTGAGATGCTAGGGCAGATGGAGTGTCCCACAAGAGCATGGAGGGCTCCCCAGTGCATTTAGCAGCAGACCCAGAAGCACTTCTGGTCCCCTTCTGGGTCCGCCAGGGAGCATGCTAGGAGGCCCTCCTGCCCCCCCCGTACCCTCCTGGCTTGGTGACTGGTGTCTTCTGGATCTGGGGGGCACCCAGGGTCCCCCCATGGCTGATTGCCGAGCCGAGAGGGAGTGGGGGGGGCCACTGCACTCTCCAGCGGACCCAGAAGTGGACTGGACATACTCCCAGTCCACTTCTGAGCTCACCGCTGAGCATGCGGGGGGTCCCCCTCGCGCTCCTGTGGGATGCTGCATCTGCCCCAGCATCGCAGTGTTCACAAGCCACACCTGGTACCTCAAGGTATGTAGAAACAACATTTAAATCTGTGTCTATGGCTGAATCGCTGACTCTCTGAATCAGCATTGAATCTTCAGATTTGGATTCAGCCAAATCGAATTGGGGACAGTGATCTCCAACAAATCAAATCCCTGTCCCCGATTCAGATCAAATCTAAATCAAATATGGCTTGTTTTGCACACCCCTACTGAGCACCTGACCTACCAAGCTACAGTGAATGCACGCAGGAAAAACTTTGATAACAGTGACAAGATGCAGAGAAAGAGTCCCTCACAAAACATACTACAGGAAAGGTATATGAGAACTCAAATATATGGTCAAATTTAAGGTGAGTGAAAGTAAGTCAGTATGGGTCACATCTTGGCCTCACTGCAGTTAATGAACATTTTGGTATTGAATTAAATGGGACCACAATTAATCTAGTCGGGGTGTCAAACTCATCCAGTCTCATGGGCTAGATGAGTGGCCTGGGGCTAATCCTTGGGCTGTATCAGGCCCATGGCCCCCTCCCTTTTACCCCCTCTGCAACCATATTGGATCCAACTCCCACTCGAGCCAGTCTAGGACCTGTGGTCTGTGTAGTACAGACCCGGGGCAGCACTGAGTGCTGGATGGTGCACTTCTGTCAGAGTGCAGCTGTAGAGCACTTTCAAGGGGCCGACTGCATGACAAATATCACTTCAGGGCCCAAGTTTCCAGGTTGCCCTGGATAGACTGGGTATTAACCTAAACTGCAGTCACTTTTTGGCTGCTGGCAATTCTCCCTAGTTAGACATTTGTACATCAGCATGAATCTAACTCCCTTTCCAAATGACCATATAACTTTGCTTGCTGAGTCAAAAATGTTTCTGGTGGAATTACATTTGCACCGAGGGGCTAGAGGCAGCAGCAAGGGTTTACCTTTTGTGTCTTCTGTGTAAAAGATTCAGTTGGGGACACCTCCTAACTAATCTAACTTACTAAAACACAAGCATCATGTAACAGGATGTCCAGACTAGCTTGCGTTTCTGTGCAGTTGCACAGCTTTTGCACTGCCCTAAGTGCAAAGTGCTGCACCTAGGGAGGAAAAATGTCCAGCACACCTACAGCCTAGGGAATAACCTGCTGGGTGGCATGGAAGTGGAAAGGGATCTTGGAATCCTAGTGGACTCTAAGATGAACATGAGTCGGCAGTGTGACGAAGCCATCAGAAAAGTCAATGGCACATTATCGTGCATCAGTAGATGCATGACGAATAGGTCCAAGGAGGTGATACTTCCCCTCTATCGGGCGCTGGTCAGACCACAGTTGGAGTACTGCGTGCAATTCTGGGCACCACACTTCAAGAGGGATGCGGATAACCTGGAGAAGGTTCAGAGAAGGGCCACTTGTATGGTTAAGGGCCTGCAGACCAAGCCCTACGAGGAGAGACTAGAGAAACTGGACCTTTTCAGCCTCCGCAAGAGAAGGTTGAGAGGCGACCTTGTGGCTGCCTATAAGTTCATCACGGGGGCACAGAAGGGGATTGGTGAGTATTTATTCACCAAGGCGCCCCCAGGGGTTACAAGAAATAATGGCCACAAGCTAGCAGAGAGCAGATTTAGATTGGACATTTAGAAGAACTTCTTCACAGTTAGAGTGGCCAAG
>NW_005842396.1:1200694-1250589 GCF_000455745.1 Alligator sinensis | reverse complement strand
TTCCTGCCTATGCAGGGGGTCGGACTCGATGATCTATTGAGGTCCCTTCCGACCCTAACATCTATGAATCTATGAATGCCCTCATTTATTTTAAAGGTGATGTTGTTAATATCTCTTAGGTGGATTTGGAAAACTTGAATGCTGTGCTAAAGGTGGCCTGGCAACATTCATACATAATAGAGAAAGTATGTTTCCCCATGCTGCAAAAACCTAAGTAAACAAGCTGTTTGTGGAAAACTATGCCGGGGCTAGCAGGAACACAATCCACCTGCTGACCTCAGAGGTCAGCTCCACAGCCTGCTCGTAGCCAGCATTCAGCTCCCTGCAGAGTTTGTGGAAACTGGAAGTGTGAAAGTAGCATGCCTCTGGATTTCCCAGCTCACCCACTGATTCTCCTCCACTCCCTTTCCAGTGGGAGGACAGTATGAAAATGCATTCCAGTCCCCTTCCAAAACTGCTATGGCCACCCTCCTACATCTGTATGTATAGACCAGGGTTTTTTCAACCTTTTTTAATAAGTGTACCCGGTGGCCCCCTTTTTAGTAAGTGTACCCCTGGGGAGCTGGGGGGGAGGTAGTGAGCAGCCGGATGCAGAGCAGGGGGTGGAGAGTGGCGGAGCGGCAGCAGCACAGCATCTGTGTGGCCCTGTTCTCACCCCATCCTATCCCTGCTCCTGTGAAGCAGCAGCTTAGGGTGGCTCTGTCCCTGCCCACCCCTGAGTACCCTCTGAGACCTTTCAAAGTACCCCCAGGGATATACATACCCACCCCCAGTTGACAATCCCTGGTATAGACCATGTTGGGGACTTCGTCAGCTCCAGCCCTGATAAGTGAATTTCATCCTGCATGAACTAGACGATGTTTTCTGATCATAATTAGCCTAGTCTCCTAATACCTTCAGAAAGGTTAGCACAAAATTAAATTTGTGCTAATTTGTCAGAGACCAAGGAAGTATGTAATATACTGCACGCATCTTTAACTTAGTTTACAATATCTTAGTTAAGTAAAAAGTTTGCAGGACCTTTGGATCAGGGACTCATTGGCTTATAACATTTGCCCTGGGTGAAACAACATGTTACAAAAATGATATCTATATGACTGAAAAAGCTGTAGAATGTCAAATTGCTGTGGATATTTATGGTTATGCAGACAATTAAAAACAGATATTTATGCTGTTCTATAAAGAAAAGAACCTACTTATTTATGGCACTCACTCTGCCAGTACAAATGTTGTACTCACTCTGGGAAAGTGTGCATCCAAAACCTTAAATGAATAAATGATGTACCTGAAAATCAATAGAGTTGAACCAAACAGTCATTAGTATTAAAGTCTTGTTCAAACACTTGGCAGGAGACTTAGCCAACATTTGCAGGCTCATGTAACTGAAATGATCAATCAAATTATAAACCGAAGGAGCAAATGTGAGGTAAACTGGGTTTTATGCATCTGTGTCTCTGACTGCATATTACATTTTTTGCTTATAATTCATCTTTACTCAGTGTGACTTGTCACAGAGTTACTGTGTGCAATTTATCGTGTATGGATTCTTGCTGAAACACCTTTCTTTTCCCTCTTCAGCAGCCTCATGGGCCACTCAAATGGTTAAAGATTGAGGAATAAGGTTGAAAAACCTATTTTGTTAATTGATCTGCTTGGCTCCTGATGAGAGACAAATGAAGCTTTGCAGAAATGGGAACAAGCAAATACTGATCAGCTGGAGATGGCTTATTACCAGAGGCATCTTTGGGCCAGACAAACAAGAATCTCAGCTTTTAAAAAAAAAGCAAAATAGTATATCTTCAGCATTTTTCCTTGCAGATATATTCTGGAAATTTTAGTCAATATAAACATACCTCTACAGCTGAAAGGAGCAAGTGGTTGGGTACCACTTCTATTGCAGGAGTGAACCAAAGAACTCACACCAGCACCCAAGGTAAAGTCCTGGGTTAAATCCATTGAAGTCACTGGGAATTGTACCTTTGCATTCAGTGGTGCCAAGATTTTCCCCAACCTACCTGTTTATACAAAGCGGGCCTATCCCCAAATCATTTGTTAAACCCTATCCCCTCCACTCTCAGAATTTTTATTCTGGATCTCAGCATGGCAGCATGTTAATGGTGGATAGCAGTAATTGTTTCAGATGAAGGACATGGCAAAAATATTGCTGGGATTATCAAAAGACACTGTTGCCTTCATTCCTTTTTTAAATATTCGGCCTTCTCTGAGGCTGGGACTGAACCAGCTAGTGTCTGGTCTCAGAGCGGTACTGACTCCAGGAACCAATCAGTGGCACACAGTGCACTAGTCCAGCAAACACTGCTGAGGCCTGCACTAGTCCAAGAAACACTGTACAGTTCACTTACTGCTTTTCCCTTTTTTTCCAGTAGGCACCTATCTGGTAGTCCTAACACATGCAGAGATTGGGGTACAGGGGTAGTTCTGCTCCTCCTCTCTCCCCTGCACAGACATATAGTCCAAATCAAAATCTAGCCCTCAGATAGGTGTTGCATTGCAGTTGCAACTACTGTTGCCATTGCACCAACTGCCAGAGGGACTCCCGCCTTGTTTTTCCCAGTGTGGATAGGAGCACACAGTGCCCTTAACAAAGCCTGCCCTATCGTTCCCAAAACACCCAAAGCAGCAGCAGGATCAAGCAGTAGGCCTGTGTGAAGCTTCAGTCCATGATTCAATTAGGCGGAGATTCAGCCTGATTTGGTGGCTGAATCTCCGAATCTGAATCGAATCAGAGGACCCACTAATCTCTCCGAATCAAATCGGAACCCTCTGAATCGATTCGGAGAGATTAGGAAAGATTCAGCAATTTGGACATAGACACAGATTTAAATGTTTTTTCTACATATTTGTAGGTACCAGGCGACTCATGAATGTTGCGATGCTGGGTCACATGGAGTGTCCCACAGGAGTGTGGGGGGCTCCCCAGTGTGCTTGGCAGTAGACTCAGAAGTGGACCAGAAGCACTTCCACTCCACTTCTGGGTCTGCCGGGGAGCACACAGGGGGCCTGCCCTGTCCCCCACCCAGCTTGGCAACTGATGCCTCCTGGGTCTGGGGTGGGGCACGTGGGGTCCCCCTGTGGCCAATCACTGAGCCGGCGCACCTGGCGTTCCCCAGTGAACCTGGAAGTAGACAGGAAATACTTTTGGTCCACTTCCAGGGTCACCACTGAGCATGTGGAGGGCTCCCCTGCACTCCTGTGGGACATTCCATGCGCCCCAGCATTGCAGCATTCACAAGCCATGCTGGTACCTTGAGGTATGTAGAAAAAACTTTTAAAGCTGTGTCTATGTCCAAATCGCTGATTCTCCCAATTAGCATTGAATCTTCAAATTTGGATTTGGCCAAATCGAATCAGGGACAGTGATCCGACAACAAATCAAATCACTGTCCTCGATTCGGGCCAAATCCAAATCTGAATCGAATAGGGCCTGCTTCACACACCCCTATCAAGCAGCTCTTGCAGCTCTACTGATTTTCCTGTAGTTATGATACCTCCAAAGGTATAGAACGGTGGAAGGATTGGTGGACGCATTTGGGAAGAGTATGAAACTAGTGAATTTTCAAAGGGAGGTTGGGGTGGGGGGTGGAGACATGACTATGAGATTGATGTGTCATGGATAAAGGTGGAAGAAACATTTTATCGAAAGGAAGAACCACTAGCATGGACAGATTTTCTTGATATAGTCCTTTGTTAACATTTTAGCAGCAGACTGGTAGTGTCTAAACTTGCTCGGTTTAAGCAGCCCTCTTTTTTCACTCACCCTGGTAGCACACCCATTGCTCTAACTATTGTGCACTGGAAGATCCAGTAACTAGGGGTGCACTGATAGAGTTTTTTTGAGCCAGTACCGACGGCCAATTTTTAATGTGCCATATCAGCTTATTACAATCCGATCATCAATATGTAGCCCCATAGCATGGAGAGCAGTGACCGGCTGGTAAGTCTGTTGTGGGGGAAGGGAAGAGGCATGGGGGGGCAGATTGAGGGCTCTGCAGTGAGGGAGGGAGTGGGACTGGGGCAGGCACTGCACAGCCAGGGCAGGGTGGGGCACAGGATGGAGCCGCAAGTGGTTTGTCTAGGAGATGCAGGGGAGGGTCAGTTCTCATTGCTATGCACACCCCAGGAGGGCATGGAGAGCATGTGGCCCCAGGTCTGCATGCAGGGTGAGGGTGGACTGCGGCTGCAGCTGCGCCTGGCTCTTCCCAGCATGGGGGTTGGGTTGGGGCTGCGTTTGGGGTGGGTGGCAGTGGCAATACTGGGAGAGGGACTATGGGGGGGTGGCTGCAGCCACCCTAAAATTCACCATAGCCCCCCACAGACCGCTCTCCCAGTATCACTGCCACCCACCCTGAGTGCAGCCCGGCCCAACCCCACTGCCAGGAAGAGCTTGGCACAGCTCTGGCCCCAGCCCACGGTGGAAGCCTGCCCTGCCTCGTGCAGTTTTGGGGGGCACATGCCCCCCATGGCCTCCTGGGGTGTATGTAGTGGCAGGAGCCTCCCCCACTCTGTACCCTCCGGACCAGCTGCTCGTGGCTCCGTCCCACACCCCACCAATGATGGGCAGCGCCTGCCCCTGCCCCAGCCCCTCTCTCACAGTGGGGGCCTCAATCTGCCCCTACCATGCCCCTTCCATTGGCATTTATTGTCCACATTATCAGCCACATCAGCCAAGAAAAGTCAATTGCTGACACGGTCAATTTTCCTTATATCGGTGCCAATCCGATATGGGACCAATGTATTGGTGCACCTCTACCAGTGACTGCATGAAATACACACATGCTCTAAAGGGAAACTTACTGTTGTGTTCTAGACTAGAGTAGTGGCACTCAACTTTTCAGATGAATTACTTGGGACTCATCTGTGGGCTGGATCTCTTGTGGGGTTGGTTCATGGGACTGGGCCCCATGTGCCTTGATCAGGTCCCATACCACCTCAGCCCAGTCCTGAAACCCAAGACAAACTCTGTGACACACCAACCCTGAATGCGTGATGTAGCTTTGCAGGTCTGTGCTATCCAGCCCACTGGGCTTGTCAGGGGTCAGAAAATTTGACAGTAGGGGAGTGGCAATTAATGTTGCCACCATTCCTCTGATGCCAAATATTTGGACCTGTGGGGAGCCTGGCGGGCCAGATGACATGGCTGTGTGGGCTGGATCTGGTCTGCAGACTGGGGGTTGAGCACCCTTAGACTAGAACAGTGGTTTTCAATTTTTTTTTTTTTGGTGGATCTCTAAACAATTTCAAATGGAGGTGTGGGCCCCTGTGAATTATAAGTGTGGGTAGTCACATACCTTTGTTTCATCATAGTCATCTTTCATAGACCCCTCAAACATTGGGAGTCTGCAGAACAGGCTGACAAAAACCACTGGACTAGAAGATAATGCTTTCCACATTCAACAGTTTGCTCCATATGGAAGTGAACCAAAGCCCATGAAGCCAATGGAAAAGCTCCAAGTAACTACAATAGGCATTGGAGCTGGTCCCAGGTAGAATACTGTCCGGATATATTTAGATTTTTACAATGAGCCTGTCCACAGTTCTAGGGATAAGATTTTAAAAATGAGTTCCTAAATAAGTAGCTTTTCAGAAATGCAGAGCACCAAATATATCCCCCAGATGTCAGTGCAAACTGTGCATGCCTAGCCCCTTCAGGAAAAAATAAAAAAGAACCATTTCTATTTAGGTACCTCCCTTACAGGGAAGTTAAGTGCCTCTCAGTCTGAAAATTTGTCCTTGAGATGGTATTTATTAAATCATTTTATTTTAATATCTGGGGGTTTAATAATATAATGCCACCAAATCCAAGAACTTTACTCTTTCTAAACCAGCTCCTCTCATGCATACTGCCACAAGGAAATTTGTCCCTATGGCTCCCACTGTCATAAATGCAGCTTGTTTGACATCCATGCCTTTGATACTATAGACAGCAGGATCACACACCTTCAGAAAAACAATTAAAATATGTCATACACCTTTTATTCTAATGAAATGATTCTGAAAGAGCAAACATTGTAAATATTGTTGTTTGCAATTCACAGCATGAAGACTGCAAGCTGCCTCTTTATACCTTACAATTGAAGTTTAGCTGCCCTTCACAACACTGAAATTTCAAAAATCCAATAACTCACCTTAGGGGGAGGGTACAGATGACAAAGTGGTTGACCTACATCCTGTTTACATAGCTTCATGGAATGGCACACCACATCAGCATTCATTTTGTGCTCCATCCTGAGGAGAAATGGTGCAAAACAAAAACTACTAAATCCTCTTGAGTGTTAGAAAATAGAACCTATTTCAATGGAAAAGTAAATCTTAAAAATATTATGCAAGGCCCTTAGCTCATTTTATTGAGACTTTTTAGCTTAACTCAAGCATAGCTGTTGGACACTAATTATTTTCTGCCAGGGCCCACTTTGCATTTGAAAAGAGGTAGTGTTTTATATATAGCACCTCCAAATATAGTCCTGGGTATAGCCAAAAACTGCACTCTACTGGAGTTTGGGGTCACTGTGGTGGGATTGCTTGTGGCAGAGCAGCCCCTAGAAAGTGCCACCAGGGCCAAACCCCAGGGAAGGGTGAGACTGGGGCACTCTAAAACCTCAGCCCCCACTGCCTTATGGGTTCTCCCTTGGTCAGGAAAGACTAGGGGAGCAGCCCATGAAATAAAAGTAAGGATAGGGCCAGATTGTTGACTAGAGTGGACAGATACACCTGGCTCCCTCTGGAAAGTCCTCTCTGGTGGATCAGGTGGCTGAGCAGATATGCTCATCTCCCTGGCTGTGAAGGCAGATGGCAAGAGCTGTGTAGACAATGTAGGGCATTACTTTGGGTGCAGTAGGACCTGATGGCTAATCACTACATCCAGATGTCTCAACGTTGTTGTGCTACTGGATTCAGACAGGGCTGGATGACAAAGTGAGGATGACTCCACAACCTTTCCTCACTTAAATCGAACTCATGCATAAGTGATGACATCATCTATCTCTCCCATAGATACACTCAAGACCTGTAGTGATGGGTGAGCAGCAATGCAGCAGGTGTGGATACACTGGGAGCTGTAGCAGCAGACCTGCACACAGGCAGCTCAAGGCAGAGTCGCTTTTCACTTGACTAAAGCAGCAGTGGAATTCGTCAGCCCCCCGGTTGACTGAGCAGCCCTACTTAGGATCACACTGCTCACCTCAGAAGCACAAGGACGGGGCTAGAAAAGGTGCCCTAAACATTGTCTGATTCACCTTAACCCCGGTCGGCATACCACGGCTGATAGAAATCCCACTATAGCAGTCAAAAATCACAGAAAAAGATCAAAAAGACAAAGGTGACACCACCCACCATTGGTACTTGGAAGGTGCACATGCTAACAGACTGTAAGACAGCAGAAAGACCAGAAAGAAGAACAGCTGTAGGTGGTAGAGAACTAGCCAGATTCAGCATTTAGATAGTGGCCTGGAGTGAAACTCACCTAACTGAAGAAGGACAACTTACTGACTACACATTCTTCTGGAGCGCCCAGAGTAAAAAGGAGCGACATGAAGCTGGTGTTGGGTTTGCTGTCAAAACATAGCTAATCAGCAAGCTTACAAATCTCCCAAAAGGCATAAATGACAGACTCATGCTAATGAGACTTCCACTGTTTGGGCAAAGATGTGCAACTGTCATCATCCCTTATGCACCCACCATGACCAACCTAGATGTGATTAAGGACACATTTTATAAAGATCTGGAGTCTCCTATTGCAGAAGTGCCAAAGGCAGATAAGTCATCATCCTTGGTGACTTTAATGCTACAGTTGGCCCAGATCAGCAGGCATGGCCAGGCATCATTGGAAAAAATAGCCTTGGGAAATGCAACAGCAACAAGCATCTTCTGTTGAGGAAATGTACTGAACACAACCTCCTCATCACCATCAGTCTTCTGCCTGCCAAACCACCAGGTAGATATTAATATATCTCTTGCTGATCCTCCAATACTGACTGAGACTGTGGAAGTAATTAACCTGCTGTCAAATGGCAAAGCACCTGGAGAAGATGCTATACTAGCAGAGGTCTCCCAGGTTGGAGGTTCCTACATGGCTCTGAAACTGATTGAACTCTTCCAGTCAATGTGGATTCAAAGAACTATAGTTCAGGAGTACAAGGATGCAACCATCATCCATTTTCACAAGTGGAAAGGCAATAGACAATCCTGCAGGGCATCTCCTTTCTGTCAATAGCCTGCAAAATCTTTGCCAGAATTCTGCTGAATCACCTTGTGCAACACAATGAACAAGGGGTGCTGCCTGAGAGTCAGTGCGGCTTAAGGAAAGGACACAGAACCATTGACATGGTGTTTGCAGCTCCTCAACTTCAGGAGAAAAGCCAGGAACAGAATTCCAATCTGTACATGACTTTCATTGACCCGACAAAAGTATTTGAAGAAGTCAGTCGAGAGGGCCTTTGGAAGATCATTGCAAAATTTGGTTGCCTGGAGAAATTCATTGCAACAGTTAGACAATTCCATGCTGGCATGCTCACTCATGTTGTGGAAGACAGTGAATCCTCTTAACCATTCCCAGTCACCAATGGAGTCTAGCAGTGTTGTGTGGCCCCAGCCCTCTTCAGTATAATGTTCTCTGCCATGCTTACAGGTGCCTTTTGTGACTGTGACATTGGGATTGACATAAGGTACCAGAATGATGGCAAGCTCTTTAATTTGAGGAGACTATAGGCAAAAACAAAGTTACAGGAAGTGACTGTTCATGATCTTCTCTTTGCTGATGACAGTTCCCTGAATGCCAAGTCTGAGTCTGACATGCAGCAGAGCATGGATCATTTCTCTTCAGCTTGTCACAAGTTTGGTTTCATAATCAATACTAAGACAGAAGTGATACATGAACCTGCACCAGGAAAGCCTTAAATAGAGCTAGCATCACTGCGAATGACCATTGGTTTGTCCACTGCCAAGCCACCCAGTGGACAAGTTCATCTATCTCAGCAGTACACAGTCACATCCAGTTCAAATTGATGAAGAAGCCAATGCCAGAATTTCCAAAGCAAGTGTGGCCTCTGGCAGACTATGTATAAATGTGTGGGAGTGAAGAGCCATCAGTCAACAAACGAAACTGAAGGTCTACAAAGCCTCTGTGTTGCCAACCCTGATGTATGCTTGTGAAACCTGGACAGTGTACCGATACAGTCCACTTCTGGGTCTGCTGGGGAGCATGATGGGCCCCCCCCCGTGCCCTCCCAGCTCAGTGACTAGTGCCTCCTGGGTTGGGGGGGGGCACCTGGGGTCCCCTTGTGGCCAATTGCTGAGTTGGGGGTGGGGCCTGCATGCTTGGTGGCAAACCTGGAAGTACAGCAGAAGCACTTCCAGTCCACTTCCAGGTTCGCCCATGAACATGCGGGGGGGAGGGGGCCGCATTCCTCTGGGATGCTCCATCTGCCCCAGTATTGCAGCGTTCACGAGCCGCACCTGGTACCTCGAGGTATGTAGAAAAAAAATTGAACCTGCGTCTATGGCCCAATTGCTGATCTCTGAATCAGCATCGAATCTTCAGATTTGGATTCAGCCAAATTGAATCGGGGACAATGATCCAAATCAGCGAATCAAATCACTGTGCCCGATTTGGGTCAAATCTGAATCCGAATCGAATACGGCCCGTTTTGCACACCCCTAGTAATTACCATGCTCCAGCAGACTCCACGGTCTTGTGTATCAGCGGCCCTGCACTTAAAAATGGTGGCGGGCCAACAAGCTTTAGATAAAATGCCTCCACTGCCATTTTTAAGCTCAGGGCTGCTGATACATGAGACACTCCAGGCGCTTTAATTAGACCTACTCTAATTAAAGTGTTCTCCCCACCCCCCTCCCAGAGCAAGTGTAAAAATGCCCAAATTAGCCTGATCAGCCACTCACATGCTCTCAAAAACCAAACCAACCAGTGATGTCATGATCATCTTCAAATTCAAAGAATGAACAACAACAACCTGCAAATAAGTTATAACTGTACTAGTCTTTAATCAATAATACTGATAATGCTAATTCAATTTGGCATGTACAAATATTCAATCCTGATTTAACAAAATAATCAGGTATCTTTTTTCACCTCTAATAAGACATGAGTATCAAGACTGATTTTCTTTACTTTTTTACTTATTTTAATAAGGCACACTTCTGGACTTAGGAAGAATTAAAATCAAAATGTTTGATTATTGTGCATCTTCATTTTGTAAGCAGTTTATAGTCCCTAGGCTAGATTAAAAAGCCCTAAGGAAGTAGAAAGTACAGCAAGAACTCAGTTAATTAATCTGAGAACTTTCTGTGAGGAATAAAATGACCTAATTCTATTTTTAAAGTAATTTACATTGCTTAGAAGGGCTCCCAAGTGCTCCAATCAAGGTCAGGGCTAGGTACAAGTAAAGAATGACAGTGAAAAATGTCATTAAGGTAAAAGTGGAAACCATGGGACAAGAGATTAAAATATTGTGACCCTTTAGACAATCTCTCACCCACCCACTGCTAATTTTATTCAGGAAATTGCTCCCAAGCCAAATGGGATGAATTTAAAAATATAATTAAGTCAGGTGGACCTAATTTGAGATCTAATTTTAGAAATAGAAATACACTGTAGAACTACATACTGTAGTAGTTATGTATTGTATAGTAGCAAAGTATTCATTCAGTTATAGCCAGCAAGGGTGGCTGGACTACCTAATCTAGTATCTCTCTAGTATACCAGATGTGGAAAAAAAAAGTGTATTGTAATACTAATGGGACTTGAAGAATGAAAACACTGCACTGAAAATATATCAGCACAATTTAAAAGAAAAGCTCTTAGGTGATATCTTAGTACTTACAGTTTAACTAGTTCTGGTCCATAAATTTCAGCAACCAAATAACAGATATCCTGAAAGTGAAGTTTTTCTGGAAAACACACATGTTAAAGTATGTGAGCATATGAAATACAGCAGAATTTGCTTTATCAAGAGAAATACCATGCAATTCTTGAGAAAGGCATGTGGTCAGTTACTAGACTGAGAAAACATATCTTTCTAACTAGGGTTTGACAATTACACCCTGTATCATTAGTCAAGCCACCCAGACATGTTGCATTTAGTTAATATTTGTTAAGTGCTTTGAATATGAATGATGCATAATGTGAATGGACACTTGCTAAGAATATCTTCTAAGCAACTTAAGGGCCAAGTCTTTGCTATCTTATATTGTAAGCCAAAAAAGGAAGCATGCAAGAACAGATACATCAATATGTAGAAAGGTATGCATGTATTTGTATTTTGGCCAGAATTATGTTAGTGTCTTTAAGTGTTTATGCAGGTTTAAAAAAATAAGCAGGAGTAATTATACTTTAACAATATTTGTTATGTTCCTTTAAGCAACATGGCTTTTCTGGATGGCAACTTTCATTCTTTTAAACTAAATGAATCATACTACATGTCAAAGTATATTGTATGATATACATTGCTCATGATTTTTTTTAATATGCTACTGAAAAATTATGGCACTTGGGCTATTTTATTAGCATTGAGGAAAGAGAAGCGCACTTCTGAGAGGGAGTCCTGAATTTGAATGCAGTTGCAGAATAACAGTAAGCTCCAGTCTTGCAGTTCCTAGGAAGGAAAGCTAAACATGTCCCACCTCTGCCCCCCATGATGATTGCAAACTGGATTCAGCAACACACTTAAGCATTGTGTTAAGTCTTTTTCTATTGGAAGTGTACTTATTAAACATGTTCCTAACTCCTAGGGAAGTCACTTTAATGAAAGGTAAGCATATGGTAAAAGTTAGATTTAGACTGCTGAATTGGAACTTTACTTTAAATCAGTCTCCTACATCTTACAGCTGTCAACTGAGTATCTGTTTTTTGCATATTAATAAGCAGTAAATCATGAGTCATAGCTAGATGTTAAAATGTAGGTTCATTTACACAGTTGTTTGTGTGGTAGAAACAGCAATATATAGAAACAAAAACAAAGAACCATATACTCCTAGTACCCTGTCCCCGTCTTCAGCTAGTTTTCCCTTAAACATGGCATTGCAAACTCAGTGGACCTCTAGTTTAGCATCTATAGTTTAGACAACTGAGTACTGAGAGACTGGCTACCTAGGCACATCCACTTACCTTAATAATGCCTGAAAATTAGGTACTTGGTCCTAGCATGATCCCGATAGACAGGTTTAGGCTCCTAGGATGCCTACACACTCAATGGGAAGTCTTGCATATTTTCCAAGAGTGATTCAGATTTCATCACCCATGGTTTGCATAAAGTGAAGGGGGAGAGGTAGGTGCTTCCAAATGGCAATTTAGACAGCCCAGAGGCTTTTAGAAGAAGCCAATAGGACAATGCTAAGTCCAAGACCCCAGTCCTTAGTCGAATTTGGGTGCTACCCTTCGCTCGTGATCAAGAACTTCTAGACAAGGGTCTGATAAACTTTTACAAGCAGCAAGCTGGAGCAACCCAACTCCAGTCCAATGCAGGCTGAGCAGCTTTAGTGGCATGTCCAAAGCAGAGGGCTTCCTTATGCCTATGTTGGAGCAAGGCATCTAGGGAGCTAGATGCAAGCTGTGCCCAAGCTGCTGCTTCTCTTCACCTCCCTCCACCCCACAAACTCCCAGGCTGCACCAGTGCTGGGCAACTAGAAACTACATTTATGCTGCCACTGCTTCTCCCCATTCCTCCTCTTCACCACCCTTGGCTGCAGCATGGGCATGGCTGGAGGCTGCCCAGCCCCAGCGCAGCTCCCCACTAGCTGGAAGCTGCACTCATGCTGCAACCACACAGTGGGGGCAGGGAGTAAGGAGAAGCTCTCTAGCTCCAGTGCGGGCATAGGTAAAGTCACCCAGCCCATGTTAGACCAGAGCCAGGAGGGCAGAGGGCAGGAAAAAGTGGCAGTGACATGGTCACAACTGGAAATTGTCCAGCCACAGTGCAGCTGTTTGCTGCCCGGCCCCAATGAGTGTGAGGACAAACAAAACCCTCCAGCTCAAAAGGCTGGATTTGTTGACCCTTAGACCTCTTATGAAGGTAGGCAAACAATGAGGGCATGGGGATGTCTGGGAAACTATTTGCACAGTCACCCAGTGCTTCATAGTAGTCATCCTAGAAACCAGGGAAACCTCAGTCCAAGGCCTCCACGAACTGAGGTGATTCAGACCCACATCTCCCACTTCCCAGGAGGGTGCCCTAACCATCAAACTACAGAATAGACTGGTGCAAGGCACTCTCCACCCTTGCCTACTGAAGAAGCCGGGCTACTGGATAGTAGGGCTGTGCGAAATTTTGCTGGCCATTTTGTTCCAACACTGTTTTGACCAATTTCAAGGTTGAAACAGCAAAATTGGAATGAAACAAAGGCCATTGAAATAGCCTCAAAACTAAATGAGGCTGGTCAAAACATTTTGACCATAGGCTGGGGATGGAAAGTCAGTCCAGCTAGGCTGACTTTCCATCCCCAGCTCAAGATCCAGCAGGGGGCGGCGAGGCAGCCTAACTGGGCTGCTTCCCCATCCCCTGAACTACATCACACCGGGGATGTGCGATTGGGAAGCAGTTCAGTTGGGCTGCCTCCTGTCCCCAGTAGGATCTAGCACTGGGGAACCCAGCGGAACTCAAGACAGCATCGAAACAACCTTTCTGTTTCAACAGAATGGAACAGCTGTTTCGACTTGAAATGAAATTCGAGACAAAACACTGTTCCATTGAACCCTTGAAACTCAAGGTGAAATGGAACAGTGCTGTTTTGCAGAGCCCTACTGGATAGTCAAGAAGCAAACATCATAGGGCATGTGAAAGAGCTCAATTTTGTAGCTGACTGGTAAGTCATCTAGTTGAGAATCAATATGCGTCTAATGTACAATACATAAGAGTCCTGGGAGTAGGTACTGGAACCCAGGACTGTCTATTTACCCCTGTCCCTTCCTCTGAGGGCATTACTGGGCTAGACTCAGCATATCTTTTGCTTGCTTTCTTTTAGGACCCATTACCCTTGCACTCCTTTCTGCCTGGTAGCACAGCTTCTTCACTGAGAGGAACACAGCATGCCCCCACACAAATTTTTAATTTAATTATTCCATTGTTATAAGAAATAATTCACCTGATGTGAATGGAGTCTCCTCAGTGAAAAAGATACACAAGTGAAGAGAGAACCAGACTCCAAAAAAATGTAATGACATGGGAGTAAATGCGTAAGTAAGTACCTTGCCCAACAACCTCTTAATTATACTGGGCTGCAGAAGGCTGCAGCAATTGCTGTAGCTCATCTATCTTATCCCACATCAGATATTTTATTTCAGATCAAGTCATTAGCCCTATTTCCTTAATTCCTTTGCCACATAGTTTCTCTCTCTTGGATTTTTATAATCAATCTGCTGGTTAAAAACTGGTCTCCTGACTAGAATTAAATTCTGCTATTATCCTCTTGAAAGGAAACATGCACTGAATGGCAATAGTGCCATGTCTGATATTATCCTTGATTAAAATGCCCTTGGTAAGGCTTGCCAACATGGCAGGTGGCTCAAGGATCCTGTAAGAGAAGATGGCTAGCTTCCCCAATATCTCCCATAGTGGAGGAGAGTAGACTGCTTACTCTAATCTCCTGCTGAGAAGACAAGCCAGCTTGTTATAAAATGTCCCTTGCCCAAGGACAGCCAACAGACTGCCTCAATCTTTTTAATAGCAAGGAGGGGGTGGTTTGCACTGCCATCTTCTCTAGAAAGTAGCCATTTAGCAAGTCAGCTAGGGAGACATTTCTATGGACACAATTCCTTCTGAGCATAAGAACCTTAATGTGCATATATATCCAGTAGGATAATCGAAACAAATAATGACTGGCTCCTGAGGGAAGAACAAGGAAATAAAGTCTCCCTGGATTGCACATATTACATTCAGCCTTTGGTTTCAGGCAATATATCCACAGCCAATATTTACAGCTATTGCCCTGAGAACCAGCTGATATTAGTATTCAGGCACCTCTCTTGCTCAGCTGTATGCATATGGATACAAAAGGATCAGCACACACAGAAGTGTGTTGTGGAATGAAAAGCTTGCTAGTGAAAAGAGGTTCAGGGAAGAAATGTCTATTTTCAGACAGAGAGGTGCATGAATGGACTTGGAGCATTCAGGAACAGAAATTGACCTTAAACCCAAATAATTGTCAAAATCAACAGAAGAAAAATTGGAAAAGGCAGAAAAAAATTAGTATGCTTCAAATGATCCAGCGTCAGATAAATGTAACCTTTTAGCAGTCTTCTTTCTGCTGTGATAAAACTCTTGAAGAGATACGTGTATAGTTTTCACGGCCACAGAGAAGCAGGGTCTGGCTGATTTCCAAGGTATAAATATTTGCAATAAAGATGCCATTAATCATTTTGCCACTGACCTTGGTGTTTACACAGAAGCAATGCCTTACACAGAAGCACAGTGACTCATAAGCATTTCATAAAGGTGGCTATACTGCTTTGGGTTTGGGACTTAACATATGCAGATTAGTGCAACATGTTTGAGCATGACACCACCTGGCATGCTTTGCAGACATGCCCTTAGTGGAGAAGAAAAGAACCACCCCGGGACTTAGGTATTCCACACTACTGCACTTTAAATTCACATTTTAATGGATTTTGCCATTCCTCCCCTGTGCAGACAAGTCTTAAGTGTCTTACACCTGACATTCACTCTCTCTGCCAGTCTTTGTAATTTTACAAAACATTACCTTATATTTGAAAATATTTTTGTCTTCCCAGTTGGTGTGTAAAGACCCAAACAAATACAGGGGAAAAGTGACTGAGTATACAAGTAAAACAGACTATAGGACTATAGAAAATACAGACTATAGAAAATACCACCAAACATACAATGTACAGAAGCATGGAGATGTATGTCTATTTGTATGCAGGCATAATACAACTCACTTCAATTTCCATATATCTTTGGGATGAAATCTTGGCTCCTCTGAAATCAATAGCTTTATGCCAGTAACTTTAGTGGGAGCAGAATTTTACATTTGTCTTCAGTTGCATTAATCTTAAAGGATGTACTAGTGCAGTTAATCATTTTAAGACTCGAGTGTGATTTTTTTAATTAACAGTGAAATACAGTGGTACCAGCACAACATAAGGTATATTATTTGGGATTTACCAGGTATGTAGTTGCATAGTCTCTCCAAAGCTGCTTTTGCTGTTGAGTTGTGTAACTGAGCAAGCTGCTCAATTACTGATGTAACAAGCACACACCCTGCAAGTAACCACAAGGAAGAGATCATTGTAACAGCAGGTCAAGGTAAGGTAAAATATCTGGTGTGAGAAAGGGATCTCCCTGGCTATGTTGACACGAACCCTCAGACAGTTTGTTTCTTGGGAGGATGCCCATGGCTGATGACATTTCTTGGGGAGGGAGAGGAGTGGGGATCTATTTCTATTGTTATTCAAAGTGCCACTTACGAAGCAAACAGTAGGGCAACAAATGGAAAAGCCTGAATTTTACATAGCCATATTTGTTTTGTATTTCTGGACAAAGGAGTTTCTGTGATTGATTTCTGTCCCTGTATGCATAGAACTGGACCTCTAAAGGTGAAACCAAAAGGGGAAAAAAGAAAAATATTCCCATCATTAATTAAAACAGTACTGTAATCACTATTTTGTTACTTTCTATACCTATAGCAATATATGCCCATATCTGATTTAATTGTTATATCTGGACAGATTGCTCACAAGCAGATACCAACACAAGTTGAAGGGTAAATTCTGTAGCGGCATCAGTTTGTTGCAGTGCCACCTGGCCTGATTCTGTACAAAACTTCCTCTGAAGACAGGGAGGTTCTGCACACAGAGAGCTTGCTAGATCAGAAGTCCAAATAGCTAAATATTTACTAAGGGTAAAATAGTTCCTCGGTTCACTCTTCTCCCTTTGTGTAGCTGAACAGAGTTCATTTTCTGCATGCTGGACAAGTCAGGGACTGTTCACTGCTGCTCCAGCCCTGGAGAAAGCAAGGATATGGTCTTGGCACCTTCCCTGCACTAAATATAAAGGAAAGGCTGGTGCACCAGAAGAACAAACGATTCCATGCCAAGAACATATTTCACTTTCATTGTAAGGAAGGACCACCGTTGAAAAACTGTACCATTTGGGGAGCTAAGGTATCTTCGAAGATCCTAAAGGAGTGGGGGTAGCTCTATAACACACCTTGAGTAGAACTGTGGTTAAAAAGCCAAACTCTAACCCCAAAATTAAATGTTTAATCTCTCCTGCAGCTCTATACAATGAAGCTGTCCTCTCTCTCCAAGTGAGGACTCTGGTATTATATAGGAAGCTATATTTGATAATGCAAAGTCTGACCAGAGTAATTGACAGGGGTGGGCAATTATTTTAGGCAGAGGAATGATTTTTGCCAAGCCATTAAGGGCTGCATGACAGGCAGCCAGGGGCAGATAAGTATTGATTTTCTAAATTTTTAGGGGCCCTGCGAGCCAGATAGAATGCCTTGGTGGGCCATATCCAGCCCGCAAGCCGCATTTTGCCAACCCCTGAATTAAAGTGTGACCTTGGTAGCACATCATGTGTTACCAATTAGTTAGTCTGGGAGCCAGAGCTAGAAACCACTAAATCCATCTGTTGGGATTCAACATAGCTGGACTAATGTAGGACCACAAGGAAGGTGAGATCGTAGGTTTTGCAGTGATGCTGTATTGAGATGAAACCTACCTGCAAAATTCAGGTCTTATTTCCTTAAAACATAGGGTAATTTACCACTAGCAGTTTTGTCTGGCTTATTTCTTCTGGGGGAGGGAGGGCCCATAGCAGGGAGGGACGCACTGTATTGACCCTGCCATGACATGATATTCAACCTAAAAAGTTGTTCTTTTCCAACATAAGGGAGATGCCCCATGTGGACCATGTTATAAGGTGAGGGTGGAGGACAAAGACACTCCAGTTGTAACTTGTCAAAATTAACTTCTTTATTAGAGATTAATAATTAGAGATTAGAGAAAGAAAGTCCTTTCTTAAAAAGTAATAATGCTATATAGAGGTAAGAAAACCTTTACTCTCATATATAGTAATCCAAAGATACCAGTGGGAATAACAATGAGTTCACCATCTCCTAGCAGTCATAAAAACCTGATTCCCCACACTTATTAAACAAAATCCTTGACAGGACTCATTTACAGAATGTGATTTAGAAGACTTGTGGTAGCAGTAAGTACCTGTAGCCCACCAAAAATGAGAGAATAAGTGGAGATGGATGCCAAGAAAGAAAAACAGTAGCACACTTCAAGGGATAACACTTAGGTAAAAGCACACAAAAGAGTTCATAAAATAGAAAACTGACTGCAAGGAGTTTGATATTTTTAAAGAAATATAATTTATTTATGTTTTGTTCATTTTTGTTGTGTGTGGACCTTAGTGGAAAAGTGACCCTTTACAGGAGACAGGGACGAAGATGTAGTAATGAAAGTCACACCATGCATTAGTAGTATAAAGGAGGAAATGTGAAGATGGGAGTGGGAAAAGGACACACAGCGTGGCAGCAAGGTCAGCATTACTGGCTGAGGAAAGGGCAGAAGGGAGATACATGGTACATGACAGACCACAAAATTTAAAACGTAGCCTGAAGCAGAACTGAGCAGAACCTTGAAGGTAAGAGCAAGAGGTTTAAGTTGATGTCAATGGAGTGGGCCCAGAAAAGGAATAACCTGACCTAATTGACATATTTCAGGCATAGATATAGCTACAGGGAGGGAAAAAAAGTCTCCTCAAAATTACATTTCCTCCTATACACTGTTGTTAAAATTGCATAGATGTTCATTTGGAATGTGAGCCTCTCTTTCCTCTTGCTCAGCAAGCTGTCACTTTGAGCTGTCAAGGGTGACAAAGACTGCAACAGAGGAATAATGTTCAATTTGTCTTTATTATATAACACAGGGCACAGCATTGCTAGTACTTTGCTATCTAAGCTCCTGACAGCACACCCTCTGTATCTCCTGCTTGGTATATACTCTTCCACTTCCTAATTAACAAAGCATAAAGCTGCACACTAGTTTTTCATTCAAAGCACTGCCCTGTAGTGCTTTGTTTCAGCCCTAGTCATGATTACAATTACAGTTATCTTTATGCATCCTCTTGTACTCTACTGGACGGGAAGGAAATAACTGTTACTGGGCTTACAACTCTGTATTTTTTTCCTTCTGTTTACTGCAACTGGGGCAATATGATACCCAGCTCATATTGCAACCTTCAGTTACAGCACCAACCACAGCCTGTTTGTGGTTAAGCAGGAGGGAGAAGAATGAACACCATGTATGGTGTCACTTCTCTTGTGCTCTTCATAGTTTTACTCTAGAACCCAAAAACCAAACTGTGCAACATAGCTGTTTTATATTTCAGATGCAGCAGCCTGCCCATAAGGTTAATGCAAAGACATTCATTTAACTTTGCAAAGTTACAAAAATGCAAGTTAAGATTTCATTTTGGTATATTCTTCATCTCAGGGTAAAACAGACTGATAGATAAAAATTATCATAATAAATCTCTCACCTCAAGAAAGAATGACACATAATGCAGGTATAAACAGGAAGTCAAGAGCAATATGAAACTTCTCTGTGCCTTAGATCACTCATTTGATAGAGTGATCATTATTACTGCATCTGAATACAGTAACTAATATAATATCTAAAGGGCATGTCTACACATGCAGTTAATACGACTGAATATACTCTGGCTTAATCTGAGCTGGAATAAACTAATCCTGATGTCACCATCTACACATGCATTTAAGCACAGTAATTTACTGAGCTGCTGGATAGCACTTGTATCTGACAGGACTATCTGGCAGGGCAGTAATTTAGTCTACTGAACCCTAACTGCCATGCACATGTAGATGGTGATGCTTTACTGCACAGCAAATTAAGATGCTGCACAGTAAATCATCTCATGTAGATGTAGCCAAAGGGCACTTTTACATGTGCTCCGGGGGTGGGGGAGCAGTGCTTTAATTAAAGCGGCTCCAACAGCCTCTCTGAAACACCACCCTGTCTCCTGTATCAGCATCCCTATGCTTAAAAATGGTGGTGGGGGCACTTGAACTAATGCTTGTTCAACCAGCTTTAGTTCACGCACCCCCATCACCACTTTTAAGCACAGGGATGCTGATACATGAGATGCAGGAGGCTGCTTGAGTGTGGTAATTGCCATGCTTCACATTAGAGCAGCCTCCATGCTCCTGTATAGACACCCAAAGTGTTTAATAGTAGACTCAGATTACTTCTACAAAGCTCAGCAGCTTGCTTCATGTTTTGTCCTGGGGGTGCAGATGGAGTAGAAAAACATTTTCTTTCTCTTTCTTCTAATTCTGTTTTGAATCCTTGTCCTCAATTATCAAAAAAAAGTTCCTTTAGAGCATGTTGTGAAGTCAGTCTTCTCTTCTCGCATGTCCTTCTAGAAGAGGAAACCCTTGACAGAGGATTTGTCTGCATGTTGCCCTGTGGTAATGTTGTTCCTATGCCATGCTTTAGCACTTCCTTTTGAAAGTACTAAAGTATGGTACAGTAACTGTCCGTAGTGTGCTATACGTAGTGCATGATTATTTTTAGCAGCTACTTCCCCATAGTGGCATGCTGTAATCCGGGGGCATGCCACTATGGCGAAGTAGCTAGTCGTCACATGTAGACACCCATGGATGCTATGTCACCATAGTGATATGCTATGGTGACATAGTGTCACATGTAGTAAGCTATGGACTTCATTAACACCATAGTTCTAGCTCCAGAAATAGGCCCCTGGTTTTCACCTGGGCTATTGTTGACTGCATTGTTCAGAGAACTTCAATGATCTATTTGGGTCATGAAATAGATGTAGTTGGACCATGATCATCTGAGGGTCTGCCTTAAACAACAGCAGTTGGCCTTAAAATGGCATCAGAAATTATCTGTAAACTACTATGGAGTGATTGTCTGAAGGATCCTCAGAAGATTTTCATCCAGAGTGCATTTCCATCTCCATTGTAGTAACTCCTGTTAATACATCCCAATATATTATTAGGGTTTGGGTTGGTTTGTTTGTTTGTTTTACAATATAGAACTTTTGACATATTCAGTTTCTATCTGCTATTACCTTCATGTTCTATTTCATAATGGTTTGCAGGGATGGTTTGTTTTAAATCCTGAAGAAGACTGGCTGCCCACCTAAGTGCTTGAGCATTATCAAGTCTTTCCACATCAGCATGTGTGAAATGGTGTAGTTAGATGGGCCACATTCAGAAGAATTTGAAATCAAGAATGGTGTCAAACAGTGCTGTGTCCTAGTTCTGATGCTTTTTGGGATTTTCTTCACTGTCCTACTCAAATATGCATTCAGTGGCTGTTCAGAAGGAGTATACCTTTGGACCAGACCTGATGGGAAACTCTTTAACCTTGCTTTACTCAAAGCAAAAACAAAAACCCAAGAAGTTCTCATCTGTGAAATGCTCTTTGCTGATGATACAGCAATTGTTAGTCATGCACAAGCAGGACTATAAAGTCTCATAGATCGCCCTTCTCATGCTTGTGATGAGTAGTCATGGGTCAACAAGTTGACTACTCTCCCAAAATTAGAATAAATTATGAAAGCCTGGAAGTGGTTGAAAAAAATCACTTACTTGGGCTGCACCATCTTGCCAAATCTTGGCTTGGAAGCCGAAATTAATGCTTGCATTGGAAAGGCATGCAACACCATGGCTAACCTTCAAAAGAGCGTTTGGAAAAACAGAGCGGTCACTCTGTCGACATAGTTGTCGTTGCATACTTAGCTCTTTATTGTATGCCAGTGAAACATAGACTCCTTATGCCAAGAAGAAAGAAAACTGAACAGTTTCTACTTTTAGTGTTGCTGCCTTATCCTGGGCATAACACAGCGTGACAAAATCTCCAACTTTGCTGTTCTGGAATGGGCCAACACAACCAATTTGTTTGCATTTCTGAGACATAGATGTCTTCATTGGTTAGGACACGTGAAGCGTATGAGTGATGGCCAAATCCCAAGGACATACACTATTGTGAGCTGGCCACTGGCAACCATCATCTTGTATGGCCCAGGCTCCATTTTGTTGGTGTTTGCAAGAAAAACCTTTGTCAGCTGTGCATGGTTGGCCAATACTGGGAAGCAATACCTTCAGACAACTGCAAGTAGAAAACCACCATGAAGCAGGGCCTATGTTGTTTGGAGATGGAGAGGGTCAATGATGATCTACAAAAGAAGTGTCGGAGACAGGCAAGACAAAACAGTATTTGTGTTATACAAATAAACGTTTTGCCTATTGCTTTTAATCTTATGTGTTTTTTGAGTTTTTCATTGCCTTAAGAAACTCCATTTTGTATTGTTCTGTAGCTTGACATAAGTGTTCGACCTTTATATGCTGTATGTGTGAGAGAATGGGTGTGTGTGTGTCTGTGAAAAAGGAAAACATCAGTTGGCAACTGGATAAAGAATGCAGACAGATAAAAGACCCAAAGAAGAAGAATCCGCACCAGAACAGCAAGATAACAACGGCAATTAACCTTCAAGGAAGAACACAGTGATAACACAGCAAAGCTGAGAGGACTGGGTGAATTCACAAAATTATAAAAGATGGGGTGAGACATATTGATTTTGGGTCTTGTTCTGCATGTCATCTTGGAGCATCAATTTGTCTAATGATATGGACTGGCAGGAGCCCGGCTCCTACTTGTGATCAATTTGGCTGGCCACTAAGTTGATCCGAGTACTGATAAGACTGGTAACATATACCAGTGCAAAACACAAATTGGGGTATGAATGTGGGGGTGTGGGGAGGGGTGTGTATTAAGCACTTAATCAGTAAATGCAGCATCTTGCTTTATCCTCCCTCATAAGGTCTCACTTTTGATTTGAACAATTGGCAATTTGTGTAGCACTCAGCATGCCAGTGCAAGCTCAACCAAGTTTGTACTTGCAATATGCGAGAGGGTCTGTTTGTTACCCATCAGACTGTGCAGCCAGTCAAGAAGCTGTGGTGGTACCTGCTAACCTACTAAACGTGCAATACCCATTGTCTCCCGAGACCTATGGCTGCCAATGAATGAATAAATGATAGGACTGTTGACATATTCAGTTTCAATCTGCTATAACCTTTATGTTCTATTCCATAATGCTGCAGCCTAGCCAGTTGTGCCCCATTTTGTGTTTGTGAAACTATTAAAAAAAATTACCAGTCTTCCAACATTTAAATTGAGACTTCTCATATAAATAAAATCACTCAGCTGTGTAACTGTCTGGAGGGTCTAGGATAAGGATAGAATTCCAATCAGAGTTAAATCCAAAGTAGTTCTGTTGACTTCAATAGGTGTAAATAGCTTGCAATTACATTTTTTTTTCCTAAAAATCTTGTTGGTCTAATAAAAGATAGCATCTCTACTATAAGTCCTGATTGCCTTTTTCTGTGGACCAATACGGCCACAACCTGGATACCTGACGCATGGAAGATACCAATTTTAGCTGATTTTTTTCATGAAATCTTCATATTTTCCCAAGCAGGAAGCAGTGGTGACCACCTGGAACCTGAGATCCTGCTCCTGTCTTTGTTTCAAGGTAATTTGCATCATCACAGATCCTCAGAGGAGGTGAGAGGCTCCATACCAGCTATGAACTGACTGCCCAGAAGAGTTTTCCATCTATTGCATCCTCTTTGAAATCCTACAAAATATGAACTTTCATTTCTACCCAGGAGAACTTTTAGCAATCTTTTCTCCAATGCCAGATGAAGGGTGTTTGTGCCCGAAAGCTTGCAATTATTATTTTTTTGTTTGTTTTTGTTGAAAAAATCTTGTTGGTCTAATAAAAGATATCATCTCTACTACAAGTCCTAACTGGTGTAAATAAGTAGACTCTGGCTTGGAAAGTGTACAGTCCCCAGGACAGGGTTTGGGTTTTAGTGCACACTAATATATCATATTTTTACACACATACACAGTCACACCCCTTCCTCTAGGCTTGGCATCAGCATGACAGTTTGCTTTGGACTACATTTGCTATGTTAACATTGCACAGTAAGTAGACAAAATATAAAAAATATTAACAAATCTTCATAAGTCTTCTATAGTTCTTAACTCTGTTGGCTAAAAATGGAAAAATCATTAGGTAGATAAAAAGGGAGGAGAGGGTGTCAGCTGTTTTTGAAGACCTGGTGAAATCACACTGCTTTTATCACTTATAGTGGTGTCAGAAAGAATATTAAAGTGTTTTAATACTCTGGGCTTCAGAAAAAAAAGTAAGTTATTCAGTTCCAGAAAGCTGTTTACAGATTGTTTTTAATCAGCAGATTGCTTCATTTTATTTGTTTTTCATGTTGCATAAGCAGAGTATGGCAAGTTATATTGATTCCATAATTAAATTTAAAAACTTGCATTTTTTTGCACTTTTGTATGATTTTTTCATAAGCAAGATTTAAGAAATTGGCTTTTCTGTGGGACTTAATAATTTTCAACATCTTGACAGGCTGAAGAATGTTTTCTTTAGCAAAAAAATGCATTGGTATTATAATGCCTATCAGCCATTAGAAACTAGACTGGCATTAATAAAATGTCTGTCTCTTTCAGTCATAGTTTCTCCTATCTGCTATTAATTTATGAGATGATAAGAGGAAACCATACCCATTTTGCTCAGCAGCAGTAATCTGAAAATTCACATATCAGGAAACACTTCTCCCCATGTATTTGAAAATAGTGTTTATTAATAAAACAACATTTTCACTAGTCTCGAAAAAGAATCACATCCCTCAAAAATAAAGTAAGAGCAAGAGACATTCATAATTTCGCCACGCAGCCCCTGGCAAGCTGAGCAGCCTATTTAACTTAATCCACTTCTGCAGGAAATGTATGAAAGAATCTAACATTAGAGTATATTTATGGATGCTGAGAAGCAGCCAGGCACAGTTGCCTGTTTGGTTTTCAATTTTAGATAAAATTTGTCTGAAGCCAGAATGTCATTAAATGAGTTTCCTGGCACCCTATGCAAATCCCCAGCCTTCAGCATTTTTGAATGGGAACAGTTTGCCATCTTTTACTCTTGATCTAAGGTGCCAGACAGTGGAGTTCTTGCTCACCCTTCTGCCATACAAGTTAACTCTTAGCCTCCAGTGAACTCAACCTTTCAGAAGGGCAGTTTAGTCATGAATCTAAACATTGGGTGGCTTTGTATGCAGATAGCCTGCATCACTATGCCAGCTCTGAAAGCTGGATGGCCACTGACCTTTTCTCAGACACACAGGAATAGGAAAGAAATATAGACCTTACCCTATTGTTCAGCCCAGATAACGGCCTTCCACAAATACAAAGTAGTACTTTGCTTGTCAGTGGGCACTGGACTGCACAGTAAAGTCATTTAGTATTTGCTTAAGCAAGTACTAAATGACTGTACAGTAACTGGAGCTACAGCACAATCCTGATGCCGCACATATTTTTTTCCCATGCTACTCTGCAGTTGCATCAGTGTCACGGTTCGTGCCCACCAATGCTACATCACCATAGCAATGAGCTACAGCCATGTAGACACACCCACTAGGTTTTTTCCTCCTTGGAGCATCTCACTAAAAAAGGTGGTGGATGGAGGAGAAGCTACAGTTTTGGCTTCTCAGGCCCAAGTTGCCTCCAGTGGGATTGGCCACTTGTTAATAAAGGAGACTGTTGTGCCCCATGAAAGGGTACTGCAAGTTACTGGCTATTTCCAGCAAGACTGGGACGTGCCAGGCAGCATTCCTTCTTCACTACAGCTGAGTTGTGAGGTGGGAGTCTCTGTGGAGGAGTCAAGGCACGTCCTTGCCTTGAAAGTCTTTTTTTTTTTTTTCAGTGAACATCATTTGGTGAAAGGCAAGTTATTTGGCCCTCCAAAATACTTATTTGAACCAGGGATTATGGCTTGGACTTTGGATGGGTTTCACCCAGAGTATACAAATCCCACTCCCCCTTCCTGTCTCTGTGAATCCAAGCAATCTTTACTCGCTCTTCCACTTCTGGAAACAATGAAACATATAGCAGCGTATGCTTCCACTGTTGTTTCCATTGGACATGCCCATTTTCATTGAACTCATTACCTTATTAATATATTGATCTTACTTGCTGACTGAAGAGGTCACAAATCAAAACAGGGAAATCTATTTTGTGTGGTTTCACTGCTGCTTAGGCAGCTGGCCTGAAGCAAGGGGATTGTATCTTTTCACTGTACGATTAAAGGAGACATGCACAATTGCAGTGGGGGTAAGGCAGAGAAATTCTGAACACTGCAAATGAATGTTGGGACATCTGAAATGTCAAAGGGTGGAGGTCTCATTTCCTATTCAGGTGCAGTGACTTCTTCAGAGGCCAGGCACGTTCTGGCAATCCCTTCAGCACTGGGCAGTCCCAGCTGCAAAGTGCTGGGCATGGGTGCCAATTCTGCTCCAAGGCTGCATTCTTGTTTGTATATCTATCCTGTCAGAGGCAAAACTCCATGCAAAGAAGAACCAGTTGCTCACTCCACTTCCCCCTTTCCACCTTCAAACTGTTGATTACTCAGCCCTGTGGAGTGCACATGGAACAACATCCATGTGATCTCCAGTGGGTATGAGTGAGCAGGAGATTCAATGCTTCCCATTTCTGCTTTTTGCTAGGATTGGTTTTGCTTCTTCCAGCTCAGAGCATTCAATCCTATTTAATCAATGCACAGACCTCCATGAAATCCAGTTCAAGTATGATGGAAAATATAAACAGACATGGATATACAACAACCCCTTCTCTTGCTTTCTGTCCGTAGAAGAGTGACCTTTTGCAAATGTATAACAATCCCCATGTGATAAACATTGTAAATTTTTCCTAATATTATATATCTCTATCTAGATATCTATCTATATCTATCAAAATATAGATATATGTCTATATCTAGATATAGATATATGTCTATCTATCTATCTAGCTATATATATATAAAAGAGATCTTTATCAGACATGATGAACACTTCTCCCATTTCATATGATTACCTAATAGCAGGGTTGCATAGGCAAACTAGGCACATGCCTAGGGCCCTGAGCTATGTGGGGCTGGTCCTTCCCTCTGTCACCATAGCACAAATGATCCCAACCACCTCCCTTCCTTTCCCTTCCCCTCTCCTCCACCAGCCTTCTCACCATGGCCACAGCCCTGAGCCCCACTTCTTGCAAACACCAGCAATGGGGTGGGGAGCGGGGTCTTGATCAGCCAGGGGGCCAAGAGTTTGTTTGCCTAGGGCCCACTAAAGGGTTACTTTGGCCCTGCCTAGTATCATACTGCTATTTCTCACCTTTCCATACATCTCTTCAGATACTATGTGCAGATGAAGAGACTGATGTGATGAAGAGACCATACAGATGACTATATATGGAGCTATCCCAAAATATATATTCCTGTAATTAACTTCTGGTAACAAGGAATCCCAGCCCTGTTACTATTCAAAGACTGAAGAACAAGGGAAGAAGACAGGGTTCCTTTAAGAATCAGATTTTTGTAGCCCAGAGGGGAAAGATCTCAGACTACACAAATTCTGCCCTCAGGACAGGGCGAACACCCTGGCCCTGGGGCCTGCAAAGAGAGAAGCCCCATCCTGCATAGGCAGCAGAGAGCAAAGCCACAATCTCAGCAAGGTATTTCAGGATAGGGAGAAAGAAGTCACAAGAAGCAGTGGAGAAACAGGGCAGAGGCTGTTTAATTAGAAAAAGCTGAGCAAGGGTGTTACCCCACTAACTAGGTAGCAGGCTGGAAGGAGATAGACCTGTGACAGGATTAATAGCAAGATCAGATGACTGGCAGGGGTGGAACTAGCTTGTATATAGGCTTGCCTACAGAGCCAGGGGCTATGTAGTCTTAAGGGTGATGCAGGCCAGAGTTGAAGAGGGATTGAGGAATTCAGGAGGTGTGCGCAAAACTGGCTATATTCAATTCAGATTTGGATTCAGCCCAAATCAGGGACAGTGATTCGATTTGTTGATTCAGAACACTGTCCCCGATTTGATTCGGCTGACTCTGAATCTGAAGATTCAACGCTGATTTGGAGAATCAGAGATTCAGACACAGACACAGCTTTAAATGTTTTTCCTACGTACCTCAAGGTACCAGGTGCAACTCGTGAATGCTGCGATGCTGGGGCAGATGCAGCATTCCACAGGAGTGTGGGGGCTCCTCCCCTGTGCTCAGCGGTGAATTTCCGGTCCATTTCCGGGTCCACCAGGGAGCACGTGGTGGGGGGGTACATCCCGCCTGCTTAGCGTTCTGCCATGGGGGGCCCCCGAGTGCTCCCCCGGACCCAGGAGATACCAGTCACCGAGCTGGGAGGGCACAGGGGGCCCCCCAGCATACTCTCCAGTGGACCCAGAAGTGAACCGGAAGTGCTTCTGGTCCACTTCTGGGTCTACTGCTAAGCACACTGGGGATCCCCCTGAGCTTCTGTGGGACACTCCATGCACCCCAGCATTGAAGTGTTCACGAGCCACCTGGTACCTTGAGATATGTAGAAAAAACATTTGAAGCTGTGTCTATATCTGAATTGCTGAATCTTTTCGAATCTCTCTGAATCAATTCGGAGGGTTCCAATTTGATGTGGAGAGATTAAAGGGTCCTCTGATTTGATTTAGATTTGGAGATTCAGACACTGAATCGGGCTGAATCTCTGCTGAATCAAAGGGTCAGGGACCTGGTGTGCTGAGGGGCTGAAGCCCCAGGAAAGCCTTCTGAGAACCAAGGGTCTGAAGGCATGAGAGGTTGAAGCCAGGGAAGAGGTCTGCTAGGGGTCTGGTGGACAGAGTGGACTGAAGTTTGTCACAACCCAGTGATTTTTGTGCCTCGGCACTATGGAATTTCCTGGCCACATGAGAGCTCCTTTGCACGGCAGAGTGTTCTGCTGCAATTGAGAGCCTGCGTGCAGGAGAGTTCCCGCCAATTTGCAGTTTCCTTTGCAGGATGCATTTCTTCTTTGCAGCACAGAAATGCACGGTGCAAAGAGTTCCCGCTATTCGGATGCAAATTTGTGCCCCGCTATTGGCCAGTGCTAAATTATTCACACGTGGCGACTAGTAATTGGCTCACTAGCCGTTTAAAATTCTGCGCGACTTCCACCCAAGTCGAAGAGCTTTGAGCACGCTGCAGAGTGCCTCTGAAGTTATCTGACTTGCGGCTGCCGATCGATAGACTGATCACCTATCGATCTTTCTTCCCGTCACCGAGCGCAACCCCGACGTACCCCTTTCCCTGCTGGCTTCGAATTGCGGATGGATTAACTGGCTTGGGCCCCGCCAGCTGGAGCAACTCGTGTGGTTGTTCCGGCGACCAGACCACCTGCGTCGTGATTGCAAGTGGCGTGAGTAAAGTTTTTTGCAACCAATAAGTTGTGTCTGCCTCTCCATTCACCAGCCCGCCCTGACGTACGAGCGTAACTCGAGTCGGCCCTGGCCGTCCGAGACAAAGTTGAGAGAGCAAAGGGTGGGATGATGTTCAGACAGGACCAGGGGCCCAGGGAACGTTGCAGCTAGGAACAGCCCTGCAAGGGTCGAACCCCAGTGAGCTACAGTACAGGTAGAGGGAGAAAATTTGGTAAAGAAAGCCCTGTAAGGCATGGGTGTCACTATGAGGGAGGCTGGAGGACATGATTAGGACCAGTAGGACCAAGTCTGGTAACTGAGATATGGAACTTCTGAATAGCATCCATCAAAGGTGTGGCAGGTGGGATAAGTGGAGGACCGACAGGCAGGGTCAAGTCAACTCAACAGCAAAGAGTGCTACCGCCACACAGAAGTTGGAGCCATTATACTCCACATGTGTATGTCCTTATTTTGAATTAATAGTGTCCTATTCTGACTTAATTGAATCCATTTCCAAGCCAATTTCTAATAAATTAAGAGCATTCACACAGGTTGCTAATCAAGAATAATCAATCCACTTTAAAACCATACTTTCCTTTAATCTGTATTAAGTTCCCCATGTAGGTAAGCCCTTAATGTCTCAGCCATTTAATTAACATTACCTGAATATATTGGTAAATCAGCTAAGAATTAAGGCTAACAACATGTGGATTCAACTAATACAACACTGGTCTAAACCACTGTCCTTAATCTGACTGCACTGCACAGTAATGCAATACTTGTCTAGCTATTAGGGAACTCCATTATAAGAGGAAGCTTTGGGATATGGAGGAATATCAGAAAGCAGCAATAATATATATGTCTTGGCTGTCTCATTTGCTGTAGCCCAAGGGTAAGGAAAGAGAACTCAGTAGAGGAAGGCCTGTGACACATGGGTATGGCTATGAGGGAGGCTGCAGGCCATGATTATGGGCAGTAGGGCCACAATTAATACAGTGTATAGGCAGAGGATCTGAAACTGAAGAATGTCTGCAGAGAATTTGTTACCTGTTGACTTGCTTAAACATAGTGGGTCAAATTCATTTCTGAAGCCAAAAAGGAGGGAGAATGAGTGCAGTTGTATGGAGCTGTGAGAATACCAGCTAAAGTTCTGCTCGGCATTGTTGGGAGTCTTGGGAATCTGCCATTGACCTCCTAAGTGACTCTGAAGAAGCCAATCCAACCTCCAAAGACCTCAGCTTCCCCACCATAAATGGTAACAAAACTACCTCTCTATTCTGTGTTTAAGTGCAATGAGTTCCTTAGATTAAAGCATCAGCTGAAGCATTTAAAATTATTAATAAATAGGAATTGTCCACCTTTTCTGCTCTGTGACAAATACACAAATGCAAATACAGGCTATTCCATGGCAGGTGATAGTTATTTTCCACGAGCTCCTGCATATCTAGATCACTCGCTGTGTAATGGATTTATATAGGCTTTGCTATTCTAATGCCTCACCTACCAAACTATCCAGAGGCTTTGTAGTCTTAAAGATAAAATACAGAGGGATTTGATTTTGGGAGCATTTGAAGGAAAATAATTCAGATTTTAGTTTCCAATTCCATTTTTATGTGTAATTATATTTCAGAAAGATACTGATCTATGTAAAGATTATTTTAGGTACCTACATTTGAAAACACTGGCTTATAATGTAACATAAAATATTAGGAGAAAATATACTTTATGTAAAGTATTCGCATACTTTTAAAATTTACCTTGGATTTGAGCTGTGCTGCATGCTGCAATATGCTGCTAAGCAAATTATTAATATGAAGATTGTCAGTATAACGCAGTGTAGGTGTGGCTCAGTATGTTATACAAGAAACTGAAGATACACATTGGTTGCATTTCTTGCTCACCATGCTGAGTACTGCATGATATCAGAAACAAAATTGTTCTGTTCCAGAAGATGCTATCCTTATTCATTTTCTCCTTTTGATACTGTATATAGCCTCTTATAGGAATGTGCTCCTTCAGTTCCCACACCAAAAGGTTTACAATCATAAAATGTTACAACTGACAAAACAGAGTTGCAAATTTATGACTTCTAAAAGCATAGAAACTCATTCCTTTTGAGTATATGCTGTACCTTCTATTACTATATATTGTGATAACTTATTTACATGGGTGAAACGCAGTCAAGGGACTCAAGCAACTTTTCATGATCATATTATTCAAAAGAGCCAAAAGGTAATTTTTCCCAAGGAGAACGATGCCTTTAGATGAAGGGAAACTTCAGGAATTTCAACCTATAATCAGTAATATCTTCATACATGCCCAAGTGCATGTATAATGGTACACATACCATAGTATGTACATAGATCACATACACTGATGTATCATATTTTACAGAACACATTTTGGACTATAAATTACATTTTATGGCCACAGACTTCTAATGAAATTTAGGGAATGAACATATAAACATATATATACATCCTGGCTTAATCTGCCTTTACACCTGTGTATATATGGAACAGATAAATGATGTGCAGCCCTACACCAGTGTAAGTCACTCCACTGCATAATAAGACTGAAAAATGGCAGTCACTACATCAGTTCTGGCTATGGCAACATATGGGTCACGTGTCTGTGACATTAGGTTCTTTGGTCACTTTTGAAAATGAGATTTACCTTTTTGAAAATGTTTTGAAAGTTAAACATCCCTGAAAACAGGCTTAGAATGAAAATATCTCTTCAGTTTTTCTATACTGTCACTTCCAAAGTGGTCTACACCTAGGATTAATATACACATTATTGTATCACGTATCCAAAGAAAACATTTGAAACTTACACTGAGTATTGACTAAATCCTGCTCACACTTCCTCCTTCCAGAATGATTTAAATGAGTAGAGTTGCCATGCCTTTACATTGGTTTACCCAATACCAGATTTTACCCCAGACTTTCAGTCTCTAATAAATGGTGTTATTACAAGGGTTCTACATATAGCTTTGTGCAGCACTCACTGGACAATCAATTGTGTGTCAAACCGCTTGCCTAGACAAGATAACACGCAGCTATTTTGTTACAAAAAAATTACGAAAAGCCTCAAATCATGTTTGGCACGTGCCAAAAAGTTGCATTAAGGTATTAAGACTGCAAACAGTATTCACCTTAGATCTAGAGCTCGCTACTTGACAATATATTATTCACTCCTGTATCCATGCCATAAAAAGGACAACTAGACAGAGACAGACCATTTAAGTAATTGTGTATCACAAATCAACAGGGTTAGTAATTTACACTTTATAATATTGGAAAGTTTGGAATCAAGTGCTTGGATTTCCACCTGTAAGTTATTGGCATTGAAAATACCTCTGGCTTCAGTAGGGTACCCTCTGCTACCTTAGAAATTATGTCCTCAAAGGTGGGTGGAAGAGGTTATTAGTAGCAGTTGTTGAAAAGAGAAAAACAGCATTATATTGGGTCTGAAGAAGGTGAAATTTGTCTGTGCTGCTGACCCATGAAATGTCAGTCAGCTGGTGATGATGATTAAAAGAGATTCTGTAACTTTCAAAGTCTCTCCAGTAGGCACCTGGCCATCTATTTTTGATGATTTGAACAAGCATTTTTATTTTGCAGAGTTAAGAGAGGTGTCGGTAACCTGTTTTGGTCAAGCATCAAGCTCTGTGGTGTTATCCGAATGATTTCTGTGTCACTATTGCCTTGCAAAAAGTGCCCCTTTGCTTCATCAAAAATGAGTACTCAGTGCACTGACAGAATTTGGCATGTCTCTTCAAAGCGTGAAGGGATATCATAGAAAAAGGTTCAGTGATTCTGGGGATTGGATGAGCTTTAGATATTTTTCCTTTCAATTCGAAGACCCAGTGCAGCCACCTGGGAATCAGATACAGTCCTATGGTTGTAAGCGTGAGATAAGTAGAGAAATAGAATGAAGGCATTATGTAAAAAATGGGAAAAGGACTGATTTAAAAATCAGTTCTTGTAAGCAAACTAACTCCCTTACCTGTCCTGCTAACAAGTCAGAGTAATAAAAACGAAAGAATTTTTAAAAGACGATTTTTCTCAGCTTATGCTGCTTGTTTGCTATTTGGATTGCTGTCAGCTTGGACAATAAAAGTCAATTAAATCTATTTTGATTTTTATTACAGTTTCACTTTCAGGTCTTCAGTACTGCAGGGCCTGTGTTGCAGATATGCTTGGATAATGTTTAATTATTTTTTAAAAAGACAATGTTTTTTTTTTCTTCTTGTTGGTTTGTTTTGTTTTCAAAAGCTGGTTTTTACAAAGCCTAAAGATATTTTCTCTTGTTTTCCTCAATTGTAACAAAAAAAGAAAAAAAAGTTTAGATTGAAAGTAAATAGCTTCCCCTTACATAGCGTGAAACAGCAATTTTCACATGGTAAATACGTGGCTTTTATGTCCTGAATGATCTAAAAATAGGACAAATAAAACATGCTTGATCATAAGGTAAAATTATGTATGTTTTGTCAGTATAAAATGATTTAAAAATATACACAGCACTGTATTTTTCTTGATTGATCAGTTCTCCTACCTACTGCATTTCACACACAGAGATCAAAAGTGCCCACAGCTGATTCTGACTTGAGCATTTATCAAACTCACTACACCTTGGGACTATATCGGCTGAGGCTATACGTCCAGACATGTTTGCTAATGGAGACATGCTTCTCCAGACTCAAAAGGATGATATTTGCTCCACCCCTCATAAAGACAGCATAATATAATATAGGTTGAATACCCCAGGGGAGAGAATGCACCATCTCAGCCTCTGTAGCTACTTATTCAACCTGCAAGCTGGAAAAGCAGCTGCAATCCCTGTGTGCCATGTGTATGGAGAGGGTAGTGAAGGCCACTGGAGAAGCAGGGGTGCAAGGCTTCTCCCCTTGCATTTTGTTATGCTTCCTCTTTGGTAGGTACTCTTTCATGCAGTATACACAACTTCCCCAGGAAACAAGGACTTGTGTAATATCAAGAAACTTTGCACATACCCTTCCTACCAAGATAGAGCTCAACATATCAGAAAGCCCCGGGTCCCAAATGCAGTTCTATTTCTTAAGACAGTTTTGCCAGGAAAAGCCCCTTTCAAAAGAAACATTTGTCTTCCGAGGGGATACTAGAGGAATTCCTCATCTTTATGATAAAATAAAACACAGCAATATTCATTCAAGCAATTATAATTATGAATAGCTATTGACATCCTGCTTTCAGTTGCCCAACTAATACATGAGAACGTCAATATGTACCTCAAGCATTACTCCCTGCAGAGGAAAAATGTGAAGTTTGGAAACAGCAGCTCCAAACCTACGTCATAAACACTCCAGACCCTTTATTAGACTCAGAGAGTTTTAAGGCAGTTATTTCATGGAAGAGTGCTGCAGCAGCCGTAGATGCTGTGATAGATTAGGCATGATTTATTCTGTCTCCAGATTTCCTTTGTTTGCCAGCGTCGCAGCTACTGAACTAGTAAAGGGAGTGAGCAAAACTTGAATACATACCAATGCAGGCGAGGCCTTGGTGGCTCCCACTGGTGAGGAGGGGCTCTGTTTGGTGGGCACTGCCAGGCAGAGCAGAGGACATGGTGTCCTTCAAATGAACTATGAGGACGAGGGTGAAGAATATGGGAAGAAACAGTTGCCCAAGCCCCCTCATCCTCGGGAAAGAGAGAAAGAGCCATGAGGCAGAAAGAGAGGAGTCAGGGGCACACATTCATTCCCCTGCTAACCAGGCAGGGACTCACACACCTGTTTCTTATTCACTGTCAGGGGAGAGAGAAACTCTCAGTTATGCCCCCACACAGGTACTCAGGGAGCTCCTTGTTCTCCACCACTGAATCCCAACCCTCATAGGAAGGGACAGTGCCCTATTACATACATGCATGGGGGGGAGATACACAAGCAAACAGTCACCCCCACCTCATAACTGTCTCCCCTTATTCCTACACACTTGTGGTTACCCTTTTCTCTCTCCCCCACCTTTTTTCCTCCTGCTTGTCTTGGAAAAGGAGGAGGCTTGTATAAGCTGGGCTCTGTCGTGACTCGTAGCAGCAGCAGCAGATGACTAACTGATCCTGAAACCACAGCAAATGCTAGAGCCAGTTAGAGTTAACAGAGCAAGATACTTCTCTACACAGCTACTGTTGCAAAAAAAAGAAAAAGAAAGAAACCTTGTACTTCTGCTCCCGACCTCCCCTACGGAAAACAGTAGAAAAACCCAAACCATTCCACTGATCTCTCAGGTTGCACCTTCCACGTTGTTAGAAATAGGGAATATTAATAATAATAGATAATACCCTCTGAGTTGGTGTCTCGCTCACTGTAAATGGCACGGTTCTCTGTATTCTTTTTCCTCTTTACTAACAAGTGTAGTTTGCTTGTTGTGGGGGTGGGAATTAGATTGAAGGGTGCCCAGCCCCGTATTTCACTAGGGCTTTCAATTCTCCTGAAATCTAATCATGAGGAAAGAAAAGAAAGCAAAGCCAAGTTGCCATGGAATGAGAACAATTGGATTAAAAGTAGCTGATGGTTTCAAACCAGACATGGACACCTCTATTCTCATCAATGTTTGCAGAGTTTGTTTACATGGACAAGTTTAAAAACCCCCCCATAATTTCCTGCTTTGACTGTCAGAACTACTGAGGGGTTTGTTGCTTTTTTTAAAGGAGGTTTGCAAGAGGAATTCAAATAAATGCTGCCTTTGTCTGAAGTAAAAAAAAAAAAAAAAAGTAAAACGGCACATTAAAATGATAGAACATTACACATGATACGTCCTCAAATATCTTAATCAAAGAAAGATGGTCTTTGGGGTAAGACACTTATCATGGACTAAGGAGAACTGGGTTCACCGACTTCCTGAATGCCACTGGATAACTTATTCTCTGTATGCCTCAGTTCCTCATATGATAAACGGGAATGAATGCACTCTCTTTGTCCTGTTTTCTATCTTGGCTTATAAATTCTTACACCCTTTCTCTTGCTATATTTTTGTGCAATTCGGAAGGTATCCAATCTAGTTTGGGGTCTCCAATACAAATAACTTCAATAAATGCTGATGTCCTTTTATATGGGAACCATCAACAAACGCTGGTGTCCTTTTATATGGGAACCTTAGATAACAGACAGCTCAAGAACTGAAAGTTTCCATTGATTTTAAGGAATAAAACACAGTATCCTGTTGTATCAGGTGCTGATCTGATAGCTGTGGGAAAGTTGATTGAAAAATGTAATCTGAAAGCATTTCACAGCAGATTGTAATTTGCATTCTTTAAACCAATCTTCAGGACTATAAATATATGCTCCTTGTCCTTAAAGAACATTAAAAAGAAACTGAATGTAATAATTGTAAAATTGTAATTTGAATTCTTCAGACTAGTCCCTGCTTTTCTTGGAGCTGGCAGTCAGGAATAACTAGGAGTTTTGGCATCCTGGGTGGGGGAGGAAGGAAGAAGCGGGTGCTGCATGCTGTTGCTTCACACAGGGACTGCTGTAGCTGCTATGGCAGTGCACGCTCCCTGAACATAGTGCCGGCTCCCAAGCAGATGCCATTGCGGTGCACCCTCTAAATTGGTATCCTGGGCTGATGCTGTGCTCGCTCACCCCTAGTTCTGCTACTGCTGGCAGTCTTGCCTTTCCTTTGAATAACAGCCAAACACATGTTTTTTCACATGCCAGACCTATTGAAATCTGCTGGGTTCCTCCCCACCACATCGTTAAAAGCTCACTATAAAAAGACAGTGACAGCAACTCTGCTAATCACCCGTGAAACTTTTTCCACTTACATTCGAGTTGGTTTCTAATGAGGCTTTGACATCTGGGACAGGGCACTTGGTGTGCTTCTCACTTTAAGAGAAGAGGCTGCTGGGAAAGCAGCAGGGGCCAATTAGGGAATCACTTGACTAGGAGGGGACTGGGCTTGAGCTATGTAAGCCCAGGGGTCTGTAGCTCAAGAGGGATGGTTGCCAGCAGGGTTGGGGAGCCTGAACATCTCACTGGGAGTAGGGGCAGGGTCTAGGCAGACTGAAGGTCAAGGTCAGGGATCACAGCTGGAGACCAAGAAGCCCAGAGCCCAGGAGGGGTGTCTGACATAAGGAAAGAGTAGTACCCAATGGGAGTGGGTATTGGGGAGAATGGAGCAGAGCCCACGTTTAGGCTTGCTCTCAGACCCTTAGGCAGCCTTCTTTTAATAAAACACTTGCATCAAAGGTGTGGCGGGGGGGGAAGGAGGGGAGGGCATCCTAGAGTTGGAGCCAAGCAGGGATTGTATGGCCCCCAGGGGCCATCACGGCCACCCCTGGAGCACAAACGTGCTACAATGTCCTTTAAAATAGTGGATATAGATTCACGGGAGGCTCCCCAGTACCTATATTTTTAGAACTGCGCCTATTTTATATCTAGAACAGTGGTTCTCAACCTTTGTAGTATAAAGGCACCCTCCATAACTTCTGAGAACTGAGCAGCACCCCATTTCTAAAACTAATTTATTTTTATAGTGCTTAGCTCCTTGCAGAAGGGCTGGAGAGTGGGAGCAGGGAAGAGCCTGAGCCTGCATGCATCCCCTCACACCTGCTTGTCTCCTAATATATTGTGGTACCCTTCAAGCTCTCTGGTTGCTAGTCACTGATCTATAGCAAAATACAAAAATAGAGAACAAGATTCAGAAAGTTCATACATAGAACTTTGTTGGCCAGATCATCAGCTGTGGCTGGTGAGCTTAAACCATAAACAGATGTTAGCTCTCTCCTTTGCTCAGTTTAGTTACCTAGCAGGATAACCCAGAAATCCATGTACCAAAGATCTGAGTGATTGTTTTCTCTACAGTTCATGTGTTGTGAAAACTATCGAGCTAATATAAGAACCCAGACCTTTAAAATATATAATCTGATCAGGCAAATAAGACATTAATGTGCTCAGTGTTGAAGTTAAGATGAACATTTGACTCCTCAACATGAAACCTTTCTACCTCTTGCAAGTGGCTGCTTACAAACATGGAAGAAAAAAGAAAACAGAGCTTTACTTTCAGATCCGTGCATCCCCAAGCACAGTGCATGCTCAGCTTTAGATAAAAGCACCAAAAAGCCCTGCAGAAGTGTGCAATCTATACAGACACTGGGGAGTTGGGTCAAACTAATGCTCTTCCTCTTCCAGTAAAGTGCTGTTTTGCTTTTTGTTTTTTTTCATGTCTGTCAGCATCCAGGCTAGTATTAACCCAGATGCTCATTTTCCCCTCCTACCAAGTGTATTTTGAACCTAACAATGGTAATAGTCCATACTTAAGGTTGGACGTTATGGCCTTACTCGTCTTTATGATCTCTGTATTCATTTTAGAACAACAGACAAAGAGCAAATTACATTGCATAGTTCTAAATAAGAGTCTGAATTCGGTTTAACAGAAGAAAAATGCCTTAAAATTCCTTCCAAACTAAGGGACTCACTGAGGCTGTAAACTCTTTGGAGCAGGGTCTGTCTTTTAGTGATGTTTGTATATAATCCAGGACAACGGGGCAGCCATTTGTGACTGTGACAGCCTTACTACAAGTTAGTGCCACTTTACTACAAATAAATAATAAAACAAATAGTATGAGCTACAATAGGCAACATCCTGCCTTCCACAGAATGCTAAGGAGAAAGCTTGCTGTCTGAGTGACACCTCCTGGAGTTATGATACCTTTGCTAACTAGACCATACCTCCTGTTCCTCCCAGCAGCCAAATTTTGGCTGACACGTGTGTGAGTGTATTTGTTGATGGAAGGAAAGCCTCTCTGCACTCTTGTGCTCCTCTGTAAGCTGAAGATGATTGTGCTATAGCCACCTTTAGAGGTTTTTGAGACTTGTTTTCCAGGTCTGAAACCCAGTGACTCTGATCTGGATCCTACACAGGCTTTCTGAAAGCCTGATGCACCTCTTTTCTGTTGTTCCTGATCACATTACTCTGCTTTATTCATTTTACCAAGACTATTCATGGGAGTAAAGTGATAGGATCAATAGCTAAAATGTGTCATTCCTATTTGAATGTTAATATAGAATCAGTGACAACAGAGACACAGGGCATGTCTACATGGCCTCTGACCATGGTAGGAAGCACAGCCTGTCCAGTGTAAAATTAAGATGATAGTATTTATCGCACAGAAGAGCTGTGAGGATAACTACATCTGAAAAACTATGAAATGCTGAGATCCTGTGGTTGAGGTTTCAGACACTGTAAGGCTGGAATCCACTAATTTAGTGTGCATGCTCCAGCCCCATACTGGAGCACAATACTCTGCAGGAACATACACAAGTGCTGAAGTGGAGGTGGGAAGTGTTTGGAAACTTGCACCCCAAGTGACACCAGCAAGGCAACAGATAAGAGCTCCTCTGCTGTCAACCTTACCCTGGACCCCTTCCAGTAGGGTTGCCAACTCTGTTTAATCTATTCTGGGAGGGTTAGGGACAGATATTACACGTAAACCGGTTTAAGTGATCAGATACTGGTTTAAACCTGTAACAGAGCAGCTGTTCAGTGCACATAAACCAGTTTGAGAATGGCTGAAAGTGGTTTGAGATAAACCTGGTTGAATGTAGTATCAGACTTAACTGATTTGGCTCAAACCAGTTTAGGCAATCTCTGTCCCAGACTCCTTGCTGGTTTAAGATAAACCAGACACCCCCAGCATCCTAGCATGCTCTCTGGGCTGGGCAGGGCTCTTTGCTCCACAGCAGGGCTGGCTCCTCCCCTCTGCTTCCTGGCCAGAGGTCTGGCAGAGGCTGTGGGCTGCTCCCCCCACTCCACTCCCTGATAAGCATGAATTCCCCCCTCCCCACTCTGCCTTGCTGAGGAGATATCTGTGTATTAGCTACCAGACCACATGCTGGCTACGGTCTGTGCTGAATCAACAGGTAGAATCAACAGGTAGCTGGTAATGTCCCTCTGTTGTTTTCTTAACTGGGAGATAAACACTGTTATTAATTCCCAGCTGGCTAATCACAGCATCTTGCCAGAGCCTGGCTACACCCCCCCTGGCTACACTTCCATGCTGTGGAAGGAAGGGAGGGATGCTCTAGTGACCCCCAGCTTCTAGTCTGAGCCACTGCATTTCTGCCATGAGCCTGCATTTCTGCCATGTCTGTTCGGTTAAAAAACTGATTTAGTGTAGCCAGGTTAGACTATCCTGCAAAGATTGAATCAATTCAGGCTCAGGCTTTTTGAATGTCTGTCCCTAGCCAATGAAATTAATGAGTCATTACCTCAGGACATTGCTATTACATTTTTAAAACCCACTGGCCTACTGTATAAATTGGATTTGACATTTAATATTTATTTTAATGAATGAATCATTTATTTCCCGGGTGACGGTCAGCAGTTTCCTGGAGATTTATATCTAATTCCTGGAGACTCCAGGGAAATCCTGGAAGTTTGGCGATCCTACCTTCCAGATGCTGGTGGAAGGTAGTGGTCTGGTCCAACCTGACTCCTAAATAAGTAACAAGGTAACTATGTTCAAGTGTCTGGTTTCCAATCTTGACTTGTTTTCTTTCCTCGTTTGGTTGTTATTTAGATGGAAGCTGTTGCCACTGTTTTAGCGAGGCTGAGCTGGAGATGCTATTTATGGAAGTAGCCGGCAAGTGTGTTCATGTCTGATGTCAAAGTGGATTCAAATGGTTCCCATTGTTTGCTTGATTTGGTAAGAACCAAATCGTTGGCATAACCATACTTCTTAGACTGGGTGTCAGGCAGGTCAACCATGTACATATTGAAAAGCAATGGAGAAAGTACCGAGGCTTGCAAGGATGCCATTCTTAAGGCTTCTGGGGTGGCTTTCCTGTCCATTACTGTTCTGAAGCATGAGCATAATAAAACTGACAATTGTTTTGTCAGGTATCATTTGGAGGAGCTTGTAGTAGAGGCCATGGAGCCAGACAGTATCATATGCAGCAGTTAAGCCCACCAGGACAGCACTGACCTTCTCCCCAGCCTCAGTGCCTTGAGTCAGGAGAGTTACCTACTCTACTGTTGACCTTCTGCGTTTAAAACCAACTTGCTCCTTAGACAGCTGCAGATAAATTAGAGGGTGGACTCAGGCATAAATCATCCATTCCAGTAGCTTGTATGGAATGCACAGGAGGGAGATTGGCCTATAGCTCTTTGCATCATCATTGAGCTTGTTAGGCTTTAGTACTGCAACAACTGTGGTCTTTCTCCAAATGTGAGAGATAGTACTACATTTGATACAGCTGGACCAGTCAGTAGATGGCAAGCATCATTGGCAATTCTTCACAGTCCAGGATAACTGTCTTCCACAATCGCTTTATTTGTGGTTCCAAACGATGGAGCCACAGATCATCCAAGATGGACAGACTTTGTTGCAAGTCAGGCACATGTTTCTGTGTGGGATGGGTGGGCTCTGGATTCTTGATTCGGTCCATGACATGCTATTTCTGCCACTCCTGCTTTTCCTATTATCAGCATAAGGGCTCAAAGTATTGAGATCCTTGCAGCAGACTCTTCCTCCATTTGGGGTGGTCCTAGGCAATAGTCTCCCACAAATTAATGTTGCATTTTTTCAAATTGGCTTTAATGATATACTTGAAGCACTTTCTCTGCCCTCCTCTTAAGCATTTGCCTTGACTGAGCTGGGAGAAAAAAAATTGCTTTGGGAATCTGGAGTCAGACATCTGAATGATGTCGCCTGGCCAGCAAAGTTGATGTTGGATGATCATTGCCTTGATGCTCATGTTGTTTGCTTGGAAGAGAACACTAATGTTGGTGTATCTATCTTTCCCACTAGATTCAAAGGATCTTCCACAGGCAGCATTGATGGTACTTCTACAATGACTTGAAGTGTCTCTTGTACATTATCCACGTTTCAGCTCCATACAATAAAGTAGAGATCATGACTGCTTGATAAAGTATGAACTTGGTCTCAGATCTGATGTCTCGATCTTGAAATCCTCAGGTGTCTGAAGGGTGGACTTGCACTTTTAAGGTGATGTTGGATTTCTTTGTTGATGTCAGTCTTCTGTGAGAGATGGCTTCCAAGGTACAGGAAATACTTAACGTTCTCCAGAGTCTCACTGTGAATCTGATTTACCAGAGCTGGGGACAGCTTAAGAGCTTGCTGATGAAGGACCTTAGCCTTCTGAATGTTAAGCGTCAATCCCATTTTCTTGTATGACTTGGTAAAGATGACATCAATTGCCCAAAGGTCTGCTTCCAAGTGAGCACACACTACAGCATCACCAGCATAGTGGAGCTCAATGATTGAGGTTGGGGTGGCCTTGGTTTTGGCTTGGAGTCGGTTGAGATGAAACAGCTTGGCACTCAAGAAGACATAAATAGGACATGGGTTTTGCAGGACCAAGAAAACTTGGTGTTGTACATTTGTTATTGTATTTCAGTAACGCTTCTGCTTATGTTACTTTATGTGGCTCTGTATATCAGTTCCCAAAACCTACTGTAAGCAGGGGTAGGTGGCTGATGGCAAAAGCACTGAGCACCAACTACGCTTGTCTCTACTCAGCCAAAACCTGCTGCTAGTGGCTGTGACACGATTAAATCTTTAACTGCAGAGCTTGCAAGGAGAGAGAGAGTGACACTGAGGAATGGCCTGTGCCTCTCCTGAAGGTCTCTCAGAGAACCAGCTCCTAGCAGCCATTTCAACATCCAGCCTGGAAGTCAACTTTCTTGTCTAAAACTCACCTCCCAATTCTGTGTGGCTAATTTTTTGGGACAGGGTGCATGCAATATGCTGTTAAACATGGTATTTGATTTGTAAAGTAGGAAACTAGTCCCTCCTTCCTCTCATATATATGCACAATTTTATAATTATTTTATCATTATTATTTTGGGAGGTCAGTTTTATTTGACATATCATTTCTTCTTTTTAAAGAATCGGCATGCGTCTCCTGTTCCAGAAAAAGGAAAGAAAGAAAGAAACCCCTAGAGAACCAATCACCTGGGTGCATTTCCATCTTTGTATTTTCATAGCATCGCTCTTAATGCCCTTTGACTCCCAATTTCTCACTGGTTCATTGCCCTGGTTATTTTTCATTACTGCTCTCACATTTTCTGGGACTGTCATAATCATCTCTGTGGTTGGTGCATTATCATGGCATAGATGAACATTTCTAAAGCCCCATGTGGATTTTCTACAGAGCTATATCCAACTGAGTCATTCCCCCTGCCCCAGTTTTCTTATCAGTTTCTGCTTGTGGTTCAGGTTATGCATCTATTTCAGACTCTCTTTCAATTTCCCTGTCATTCAAAGCTCCAGGGAAAGCATTCAAACCAATATTTTTCTACACTCATATCTGAGAATTTGTTCCCAGCTATTACCAACCCGTAGATGAGATGATCATCCTTTATTCTGTAACCTTTAATGAAATTAACTGTCTCAGCCTGAAAGAGCTGTTGATATGTATTGCATTTGGAAATGTAAATTGCTGACATTAATCAGTTCAGTTTCAGGTATGACAAAACATGTGATCTTTTGAGATCTTCTAGAATAAAGGACTAGTATAAAATGTTACCATGCTAACAAAATATGCATTGCCTTTTTAGCCAGTCATCTTAAAGTTACTTACACCAGCATAGTCATACTGTAATAAAATCATGTTAACAACCATAAGTACACAGTACCATATGTTTGCAGGGAGTTTTACAGAGACTCTGCTCCTGCATTTAGATCCATTTGGGCACAAGCTTTTGCCTACCCTGTGGTTACTAAAATGTGATTCTGCTTTGCACACATGAAAAGCATCCAGAAGAATAAAGGAGTTTGAGCCATTGATGAGAAGATATAAAAAGGGAACCTTTAGAACAGGGGTTGTCAACCAGGGGTATGTGTACCCCCCAAGGGTACTTAGAAAGGCCATAGTGGGTACGCACAGGTAGGCTGGTGGGCAGGGATGGAGCACACCCAGGGGCACAGCAGTGGCGTTTCCCCTGGTGCATTCCCAGGCTTTGCCTCTTACCTGGAGGAGGGGGATGGGAAGGGAGAGGGACGCGCCGGGTGCCACTGGCCCCATGCAGCACACCATGGTGCCTCCCTGCCCCCCACCCCAGCTCAATTTCCTGATTGGCCGCTACCCCCTTACAGCAGAGCTGTGAGGGTCTGAATGGGGGGAGTGGGGGAGTTGGGGGGAGAGTGTGTTTTGTGCCTGCCCCTGGTGGTGCATGACTGGCCAGGTGTAAGGCCCGTCAGCAACCTGCGGAGCTGTGAATGGCCCAGGGAAAGCGGTGTGATGCATGACTAAGTGGGGCAGCAGTGGTGGTGGCTGCATGCGAGCTCCTCCCCATTCGGGCCTCCATCCCAATGCTGCCACTACATGCACCCCTGGGAGGGTATGGGGGGCAATAACCCCTGGATCAGCATGTGGGGCAGGGAGGGCTGTGGGCTGCGGGCTGCTGCAGACTGGGGCTGGGGCAGTGCTGGGCTGTTCCCAGTGGGGGTGTTGGGCTGGGCTGGGCTGGGCTGTGCTGGGAGGGGGTTGGGGGGCTACAGCTAATTTTGGGGTGGCTGCAGCCCCTCCTATAGCCCTGCTCCCAGTGTCACCACCACCACCAGCCCCAAGTGTAGCCCAGCCCAACCCGGCACAGCCCTAGCCCCAGCCTGCAGCCACAGTCCACCCCATCCCCCGGTGCAGATCTGGGGGGCACATGCCCCTCATACCTCCTGGAGGTACACATAGTGGTGGGAGCCACTGCCCCCCTGTGCAGCTAAGTCCTGCGCCCCGCTGTAGTTCTGCAGAACCTTCCCCAGTCACAGCCTCTCTCCCTCCCTCACCTCATCACTCCCTCCCTCACTTTCTTTGTGACTGGGCTTGGGGGCGGGGGGAGATTGAGACCCCCACAGTGCAGGAGGGAGTGAGGCAGGTGTGAATCATTCACCCCCCGTCCCTCCCACCCCACTCCCTCCTGCACTGTGGGGGGTCTTGAACCCCAGCCCCACTCCCTCCCTCACCACCATGGGGGGGTGGGCAGATTGAGACCCCTGTGGTGAGGGTGGGAGTGGGGCAGAAGCAGGGACTGGGGTGAGTGGGGCACTGGCCAAGCCAGGTGGTGGGACAAGCAGAGGCCCAGGGTGTCCCTTGAGCCTCGGTTTATCCCACCACCTGGCCCGGGCAGAGCCCCACTCAATCCAGCCCCTGCTTCTGCCTGTGCCCTGCTCCCTCCCTCATCATGGGGGCCTCAATCTGCACCCCCATAGCCCTTTCCCCTCCCTCCACCCCTTTTCCTACAGACTAACCTGTAGGGGAGGCATGTGTACAATTAGCCACCTCAAATCATTCTTTCTTTTTCTGCCTATGCAGCACCTGCCTCAGCGCCACTCCCTCCCTCACTGTGGTGGGCCTCAAATTGCCCCTCCCCCACTTAAAAACAAGACAAAAATATAAAGGGGTACATGAGATGAAACTTTGGGACAGAAAGGGTACACTTGTTAAAAAAGGTTGAAAACCCCTGCTTTAGAACATGAATGTGATATAAATAAAGCTGGGAATACTGGGGCAGATTTTTCACTGGCTTGCAATTTGTGTTGTGACTTACACCTCTGCAAAGTGGGTACCAAGTATTACCAACTCAGAATGGCAGCTATTTGCTCCTATTTTACACTGTTGTAAACAAAACTCATAGGTTACAAGGCACCAGAACAGTGATTCTTAATCAGGGTGCCAAATAGGAATCCATACTGTCAAAAATGTTTTGTCCTATTGTGGTTTCTCCTAGTTCTCTGCAAGGGAGGGTTGCTTTGTTATTTTTCTGTAGTCAAAAAACTAGTGAAGGAGCTGGCATTTTCTGAGGGGTACCTTGTGTCTAAAAAGGTTGAGAACCATTGCACTAGACCAACAAGTCCATTGAACTGATTTCTTAAGAGCTACCAATATAATATATCAATTCTATTAGATCAGGAACAATTTAATAGATTTCATAGTCATTAGGGCTAGATGGGACCTCGCAAGATCATTGGGTCCAGCCCCCTGCCCAAGGGGCAGGAAGTCAGCTGGGGTCAGATGACCCTAACAAGATAAGGATTCAAATGCAATTTGAAGGTGTCCAGAGTAGGTGTTTCCACCACTTCTGGGAGGAGTCTGTTCCAGACTCTGGAGACTTGGACCGTAAAGTTTTTCCTTGTGTCCAGTCTAAAATGGTCTTCCAGCAGTTTGTGACCATTGGACCTAGTTTTCCTTAGAGGAGCCCTGGTGAACAGATGTTCTCCCAGGTCCTGATGTATGCCCCTGATGTACTTATAGGCTGCCACCAAATCCCCTCTGAGCCTATGCTTTTCCAAGCTGAAGAATCCCATGTCTCTTAGCTTCTCCTCATAAGGCTGCCTCTCTGATTATGTGTGTGGCTCTCCTCCACACTTGTTTAAGCTTCTCCATCTCCTTTTTAAAATGTGGAGCCCAGAATTGGATGCAGTACTCCAGCTGCAGCCTCACCAAGGCTGAGTAAAGCAGGAGAACGACATCTTGGGTCTTGTTTAAGATGCACTGGTAGATGCAATCCAGGGTTTTAATTGCTTTGTCAGCTGCAGCATTGCATTGGTGGCTCATATCATCTTGTGGTCAGTCATGACCCCCAAGTCTTTTTTGGATGTAGTGCTAGTGAGTGAAGCAATGCCAAGCCTCTAGATATGGTGTGGGTTCTTTCTCTTGAGGTGGAGCACCTTGCATTTCTCTATATTGAAGGTCATCAGGTTTTCGTCTGCCCACTTTGTGAGCCTGTCTAAGTTGGCTTGAATCCTCAGCCTATCCTCCAGTATAACCTCACTTCCCCACAGTTTGGTGTTATCTGCAAACTTAGCCAGTCTGCTTCTGACACGTGAATCCAGATAGTTAATAAATATATTAAAGAGTACTGGTCTGAGTACTGAACACTGCAGGCTGCCACTGGTCACCATGCACCATCATGACTTGTTTCCATCAACCAGCACTCTCTGGGTCTGACCATGGAGCCAGTTCCCCAGCCATCAGACTGTGAAGTTCCCCAGTTTTGCCATGAGGACAACATGGGAGACCAAGTCAAAGTTTTTTAAAATCCAAGTATATGATGTCAACCTCACCCTCCCTATCCAGGGTTATTGAATTGAGTATGGAATTATTTCAATACTCTGTTTATTGCTGATTGTCATAATAGAAAATGTTGGCTTAGACAGATAACATAATCTTAAAATAATCTTTAGTTAAGATTGCAATAGCACAAGGACTGATTACATTTTTCCATCTAATCTTTACTTCATTAATGAAAATAAAATTAGCAGTGCTTTCTAGTCTTTGTCTGATACAGGATATGTATAGATGAATGATAATTATCCCCATGGTACGGTTTACAGAACAGAGATATCGGAAGGAGCATTTTTCATGTAAACTTAAGATGATACCACTGTTTAAATGTATTGTTTGAAATTTGTAACTGGAACTCTTGTGCTTATAAAAAGAAAACATAAGGAATGTATGTAAAATACTTTCTTAATGGTATGAGATAATCAACTTACAGGGTTTTTTTTTTTAAGGAGATGTTTTCCTGGTTCTCACAGGTAATTTAGATCTGCAGAGCTAGGGACAGAAATTACACATAAACTGGTATAAGTGACTGGAAACCAGCTCAGATCTCTAACACAACAGAATTGCAGTGCACGTAAACCAATCTCAAAATGTCAGAAACCAGTTTAATATAAACCTGGATGGATGTAGTATCAGACTTAAATGACTTAGGTTAAATCTGTTTATTGACTGTCCATCCCAGATCCCCTCTGGATTCAAGTTAACTCATAGTCCCCCAGCTTCCCAGGATGCATTGCACCTCCCCCATAACCCCCCACCCCCCTTGCAGGGTGGGAGAGTCAGCCTTGGCCAAATTGGCTGCCTCAGTTGAGCAGGGAGGGATGCTCTAGTGCCCCCTGGCTTCTGGCCTGAGCCACTGCAGGCATATGACTGCATTTCTGACTATCTGTACTTAGCCCAGGTGCACTAGACAACTTCCACCAGCAGAACTGTTCTGCATGGTGAGTCACATCCATATTTAAATATACAGAGGCAGAACAAGTTGATATTAAGCCATTCATTAGACAAGTCATTAGTCATTCAGCCATTTGCAGAGCTTCCATACAGGCATGTGGATGTGGACAACGTACACGTGTGAGACATGGACAATATACAGGAGACACCTCAAGTCGTTGGAGAGGTACCATCAGTGCCGCCTGTGGAAGATTCTTTTAATCCAGTGGGAAGATAGATACACCAATGTTAATATCCTCTCACAAGCAAAACACCATGAACATTGAGGTAATGATCATCCAACATCAACTTTGCTGGGATAGCCATATTATCTAAATCTTTGGCTCCAGATTCCCAAAGCAAATTTTTTTCTCCCAGCTCAGTCAAGGCAAATGCTCAAGAGGAGGGCAGAGAAAGTGCTTCAAGGATGTCCTCAGGCCCAACTTGAAAAAATGCAACATCAACATCAAAATGTGGGAGAACAAATGGAGGCAGTATCTGCTGCAAGGATCTCAGTACTTTGAAAACTTATGACAACAACAGGAGATGTAAAAGTGGGAGTGGCAGAAACAGTGTGTCGTGGACCAAATCAAGAATCCAGAGCCATCCATTGTGCATGGAAACACATGTCCGAGTTGCAATAATGTCTGTTGATCCTGGATCAGCTTCATCAGCCATCCTTAGACCCACAGATAAGACAATCATGGAAGACAAGCATCCTCAACTGTGAGGGGTTGTGCTAGAAGAAGACCAAAAGAATGTTTCCATCCTTTCAAAAGTGAAGATTTCTAATCCAGTGTCCTAAAGATACTGTCTTTCACTTCATTTGCCCCCACAGTGAGAAATGTTCTTCCTGCTCCCAGGGGCTACTCATGTTACAGTTTCTCCTTTAAAATATAAAATTGTCATTGTATGAAAGGCATTGTCTTCCAGTTTGTGAGTGAACACACTCCTGTCAAACGCTAATTCTTAGTGATTACTGTTCTTTAGCCATGCTTAGTGCCAAAGAAACTCATTGGGTATGTCTACATGTTGCGCTACGTCACCCTATGATGTGCTATGGTGATGTCGTGATCTTGTGATTCTACATGTGATCAGCAGCTACTTCTCCATAGTGGTGTGCTCCCTCGTTTTAGCGCATTGCTGTGGTGAAGTAGCAGTGAAATCTAACCAGGTGCCACACACAAGGCACAGTATGGGCGGTTACTGCGCCATGCTTAATACTTCCTTATGGAAGTATTAAAGCATGGTACCATAGCAACATTGTCGTATGGCGAAGTGTAGATGCACCCATTGTTTATCATTTGAGAGCCACTATCATATTGTGTAGCCCTGGCCCTTTAATAGCATATAAGAAATACATTTTTTAGCAAATACCACAATACATGTAGATAAAATAACAATAAGACTAATGCGGCTTGGCATTACTTATACATAAAGACTACACATGCCATATCAATTTAATAAACTCAGGAAACCATGCATGACAACCCCCCCCCCCCCCCCCCCCCCCCCCCCCCCGCCACACCCCAACACATT
>NW_005842396.1:1197313-1200656 GCF_000455745.1 Alligator sinensis | reverse complement strand
CCCCCTCACCACCACCACGCGCAAACCCAGTAAGTACTTTAATGCCTGTGAAGCTGCTCCTGGGTTAGTCCCCTGTATATGGTAGAAAAATATATTGGGAAGGGATCTCAATTCCCATATCATTGGTCCACCTTACAATTAGTTCATTCTCACAATACCCCTGCGCATTGGGAATTTTTAAGATTCATGCATCACATTTTCTTCCTTGCTTCCTGTTGACTCATTAGCTTCACAACCTCTGGAATTGAGGTTGTTTGCTTCAGAATTGCCATCATATATTTTTGTCTATAAGGTTTACTATGGCTTGCAGTAGCAGAAAAATACTGCTTGCATTTATCAATTAAATATAAACACTGCTTACCCAAACATTTCCCTGATTTCTCAGATAAGGTAGATGGCTAGAGTTCAAGGTAAGCTTGATAAAGTTAATCTTCTTTTAAGAGGGCTAATTTTGGAGATTACAAGCCTGAATTTTCTCTCACAACCCAGGACTAACCCCAGTGGAATTAAAGTAGCAGTATGATCAATGTAAATGAGAGAAGAATCAGGCACTCCATCACATTTCCCCAGTCCATCAATTCCTTCAATAGAAAATATTTCCACTTGGTTTCTGCTACTATTGCTTCTGTTAAAATCATTAAATCAAACATCAAGATACCGTTCTTTGTGCTCTGTGGGATAGCTGACTGGTTGACTGACTCGCACACTCATTATTAGCCTTCTGCGGTCCTTTTCAGCTGATTTAACTAGCTAATTCAATGAAATATAAATAGTGTTTCAAACAAAAGTATACCCTGTTATAATACTTTTCTAGTACCTTTGCTACTCTTGTTGTAGATGCATAAAAAAGAGGTATAATACTTTTCAATGAGTTATTGAATCCTTTTTGAAATGTGATATATGCTTGGTATGAGGTTATTAAAGTGTGAGAAATATAGGCATATGCATTAACAAAGTCTAGCCAAGTAAATTGTTCTTGTCTGCTTCTGCTTCATAAATCAATTGATCCAACATGCTAATGTGTTCCAAGATTTCTGAAAGCTGGCACTCCTTTTTTGCACAGACAAGTCCAAATACATACTGACCATAATAAGAAGTTTAAAAAAATTGAAGCTGAAGGTGACTGAACACCAAGGGAGCAAGAGGAAAGTCAGTGAATCTCCACCCTGAATCCTCTGCTTGATTCTTCCTGAATATATCCATGCAACAGGCTTAGCTTGAAAAGCAACTGAGTATATTAGGCTATTGCAAATGATCAGTTTGTAGCATACCTAGAAAGAAAGAAATGGGGATGTCAGTTCCAAAAATAAAAGGCTTCACCTTGACCTTTTATACATGGGTTATTTACATCTCACAATTCGTTTCTGGCTGACAAGCATGCATCTAGATTAGAGCAGTGGTTATTGTACTAACCACAAATATAATTTGCTGAAGGTAGTAATTATTGAGCAATATTGTGCAAGCTTTGGCCTTCTGTTCTCATGCATTTGGTATCTGCAAGATTGTACCTACTTTATCTTTGATTCAACAGTATTTGACTTGTTCATGAACCAGACCATACACCCTACTAGTCCTGCTTACATTAGCCTGACTCAAATAATGTGTGATATAGTTTTTATTTCTGGTCTTAAATTCTGCTTACTTCGTTCACATACTTTAGTCAGCAGTTTGTGCCACAGACGGATGAATAGACCGGGGACATCACCAAAGTTATCTGTGGTTATATTATTTTCCCTCACACCTCTGGCTAGAAAAAAATCTACAGAATCTCTATTTCATTGCTTTTTTCACCTAAAAAAAAAAGGAGTTTTTCACAAAGAAAAAAAAACTAGGACTTACACTGTATCCTAAAAGTCAACAATTTTGGGGGTGTCCAACTGAAGACTGTATTTACTTGCACAGGTTTCCCCCAAAAATCAGTCTTAAGTGGGGTGCTTTATTTTTTTCTTCACTGGAATGGAAGAAGGGAGACACTGTACTATAATGGCTGCAAGGATGGCTCCCACTTCCCTGGCCCCAGAAAGAAGCCACTAAGAAATTCGCAGTAGTTATTGTTTGAACATTGTAGCTTGTGCAGGGCAATTGGTCTATAGTATCTCGATAAGGTTCGTGATGTGGAACCAACACTATTATTTACAAGAAATTATTAAAAAGTATTTAAAGTAAAGAAGTATCAGTCTTGCTACTGCCCTTGCAAGGGCCTGAAGCTTAGCCATGTTGTTTTCCAGTCACGCCAAGAAGTTTGTACTGTTTCACCCAGATTATCTCCTGGGATACCACACTTCCTAAAACCCCTTAGGCTTCCAGGAGGACTTACTCTACATCACAGTCAGCTACAACTCTGGAAAAATATTTTTCTTTATATTCTACCTTCTGAAAACAAGATGTATATCTTATTTAGGAGTGTGTGGTATGTAAGAAAATATGGTAATTCCACAAAGCAGTGAGTTGTGACATTTCTTATTAATTGACTAAGGGGCATTTAAATGAGTGAGGGTCATGGCAATGAACATCAGGGCTCCCTCAGGATAAAACAAGAAGCAAATACGCACCAGTATGGTAGCTGCCTCCCAACAATGAGAAGAACCTAAGAAATGTAAAGGAGAGCTTTACAGAAAACAAAATATAATCATAAAGGTGCGTTCACCAGCATTTACTACATATACTGCTAAAGTCCTTATTGGTTTGATAGCTGGGTTTAATTTCTAACAATTTATGTGGTATCAGATTCCCAACAGGGGATTGATTCTGACCAGTGAAGAAACAGAGTACTATCTGTCTACATCAGGCTTGTACAACATGCGGCCCACCAAGCCATTTTTTCTGGCCCACAGTGGCAGTGGTGTGGAGTGCAGAGCCACCGCCACGGAGCGTGGAGCCACCGTGGCAGTGGCGCAGAGTGTGGAGCCGCTGCTGCGGAGCACAGGGCGGCGGCAGCAGTGCGGAGTGTGGAGCCACGGCAGCAGTGCAGAGTGTGGAGCCGCAGTGGCGGCAGTGGGGCTATGATGAGGCAGGCAGGGCCAACCTGTGGGCCCCAGCTGGCAGCAAGGGGAGGGGAGCTGCTTATCCCTGCGGGACCTGGGGGAGTGGCCCTGCGTGGGAGGCCAAGCAGCGGCCGTTGGCACTGCTGGCCTGTGCCTGCCTCCTCACCCACCTGCTTCAACCCAGCCCCGCTCCCCTGCCCTGCTCTGCTCTGCCCCACAGCAAGGTGGTGCCTGCTCCCCCAGCCTGTCTCCCCCCGGGCGCTGCGGCTCTCCGGGCCCGGCTGCCCATGCGTGAGGCCCTGAGGGGGCCACTTCTCACGTGCTGCTGGGGGGGGAGGAGGCCAGCCGGGGCTGGCCCG
>NW_005842396.1:1192561-1197217 GCF_000455745.1 Alligator sinensis | reverse complement strand
TGCTTCTGCTGGCTGGTGCAGACCTGACCAGCCTCCTCCCATCCCCAGCAGCACACGGGAAGCCGGCTTCAGCTGTATGCTGCTTTTTCTGGCTGGTGCCGACCCTGTTCTACCCAGGCAGGTCCTGCAGCACCATGTCAACCCAGGCATGGCACAAGCAGGCTGGCCGGGTCCCCAGGTTAACCCTGGCCTGGCCCCGCAGCTTCTCCAGCACCAGGTCAACCCAGTTGTAGCCAAGCGGCTCCTGCAGCCCTATGTCAACCCGGGCATGCATGCCATGTCAACCAGCACCATGTCAACCCCTGCAACTTCATTGGTGTCAAAGGTCATGTGATATCACTTCCTGATATGATACTACTTCCTGCGATGTCTTTGAATATGGCTCGCTGGCCCACTGGGTGATAAAAAGTTCATGATCCGGCCCCACAGTCAAAAAGGTTGGGCACCCCTGGTCTACATAAAAGGTGTTGTACAAGACAGGAAGTGTTAGGGGACACAATTTTGCATTGAGAGCTCCTCTTAATTAGTTAAAGCGGTAATGCCCTAGAAAGTAAGTTGTAGATTAATGTCTTATTATCAGGATGAGGGGCATGACTTAGAAAGAGTTTGGGTGAATTAACACATAATAAATAATGTGGGTTGAACCGATGGCCAGCTGATTAGCTATCTAGATATTTTCAGATACATCCATTTTCTGCCCAAGACCATCCTCTTCTTAACTTCTCCATTTCTGGGGAAGCTGTAACTTTCAGGGCTGGGCACAAATGTTTGCTCAGTGTGGAGATCTGTGGTTACAGATTGTCAGACTCTGTCAGGTATGCTCCATCAAGGACTACACAGCTTAGCCTTCCCTGCCTCTGGCTGAGCAATCAAAGATACCTTAAAATGAATCTGAGCATCAGAAAGTGCTGAGCTCTGGTCCTCCGAAAATCAAATCTCTCCAGAGTGCTTTATGTTGGACACCCAAAATGTCTGGTCAGCCTGCTTTATTTGGGCACTTCATATTTCTGTGTACAGTATAACCTCATAAATCCAGTTTTCAAACTGGTGGGGAGTAGCGGTGGGCAGCCATGGAGTGGGGGGAGGGGACGGGGACAACTAGTGGCAGTCGGTCCCAGAGCAGCGGCCACACACTGTTTCAAAAATCTGAATTTTCAAATTTCCAGCAGGTGCTAGGTCCCAAGGATGCCGGATTTATGAGGTTATACTGTACAAGGAAATTTCTTTAAACTACACAGGGAAGTGAAGCTACTATCTAAAGCAGGACAAGCAAAAGAAGTTTACATAAGACAGCAAGAAAACTTATGAGAAAAATTTCCTATACATATAATCAGTGTCATTTCCTTCTTTTCTTGCTCTAAATCTATTGGCATATACTATTTTTGAAAATAATTTACAGTGATGAAAATTTCATTATTTATGTGTCTTCATCATTTCATTCCTTTAATCCTAGATACATCAGTTTCTTTTGATGAGCAGAGGAAATGAATACAGTCACTGGAGATAAAAGGAATCTGTAACTTATCTAAAATTCAGTATCTATGTGTACCAAACAACTATCTACGCTTCCAAAGAGATGGCCTGTTTCTGCTCCTATTACACATGCTCAGGGACTTCCTGAGGCAGGAGAACTTTAATCTTCACCAAGGAAGTAGGAGTGCATAGATAGTGGATCAATCTACTCCCCCATATCTTTTTGTCCCTAGCCAACATTATCTGCTCGGCAGGGCCACATTGTTCTCTTTAAGCTCCTGACCCTCTTCTAGTAGAGAAGCAATGGAGTTTAATCAGTTAGGTCTGGATGATAACTTAAACTGATTAGTGTTGCTGGGGACTTGAAAGGGGACTGTCCTTATGGGATGTTCCCAGACCTTGGTTTTAGTCCTGTAATGATACCTGTGCTCTTGCTATTGCACCCTGAGAAGTGGGGAGCACAGGGTTTGCTCCCATTATGCCAATCAACTAAGCCAGTGCATGAAAGGGGATAGCCACCCTCACCTGGAAAGGGAAAATAATAGATAATAATAATAGATGATAATAATACTCTGCTCTAGCATTTGATTATCACTGAGTCTGTATGTGCAGTATGACATTCAACCCCCACTCAAGAGAAAACTTGAGCAAAGAGGCCACAAGCATGTCTGGGGCAGGGGGAAGGAGGGGAAGATAGATTTTGGAGTCTATTATGGATATGCTATCTGAGGCTCTCATTTGAAGGGCTTTCCTGCGGAGCAGCCCCTTTGTAGACCACTTCTGCAGCAAAGAGGGCTTGAGTGTTCTCCTGTGCTTATTCTCCATATATATTAGGGCTGTGCAAAGCTTTAGTCCCCAATTCGATTCGGCGGAAATTTGGCCCGATTCGGTGGCCAAATCTCCAAATTGAATCAGGAGACCCTTTAATCTCTTCAAATCAAATTGGAACCCCCTGATTTGATTCAGAGAGATTTGGAAAGATTCGGAGATTTGGCCATAGACATGGCTTTAAATGTTTTTTCTACATACCTCAAGGTACCAGGCGGCTCATGAATGCTGAGATGCTGGGGCAGATGGAGCATCCTGCTGCCAAGTGAATTGGAGGAGCGGTCCCCAATTCACTTGGCAGCAGACCCAGAAGTAGACCAGAAGCACTTCCGATCCACTTCTGGGTTTACCGGGGAGCATGCAGGGGCTCCCCCTGTTGCTCCCCCAGCTCAGTGACTGGTGCCTCCTGGGTCTGGGGGGGCACCCGGGGTCTCCCCATGGCCAATTGCCAAGCCAGATGCGGCACGGAGGAGCCCTCCAGCGCGCTCCCTGGTGGAACCGGAAGTGGACCGAAAGTACTTCCAGTCCACTTCTGGGTTCACTGCCAAGCACACAGGGTGGGGGTCCCACACTCCTGTGGGATGCTCCATCTGCCCAGCATTACAGTGTTCACGAGCCGTGCCTGGTACCTTGAGGCATGTAAGAAAAGCATTTAAAGCTGTGTCTATGGCCGAATCACTGATTCTCTGAATCAGCATCAAATCTTCAGTTTCAGATTTGGCTAAATCGAATTGGGGACAGTGATTCAAATCAACAAATCAAATCACTGTCCCCGATTCAGGCTGAATCTGAATTGAATATGGCCCATTTCGCACACCCCTAATATATATGTTCTGATCATAAGGGATAGAGAGAAAATGAACACGTCACTCTCACCTCTCTCAAAAGTTCTGTGGTGCTGAGCCAAATTGGGATGGTGTAAGATTATTGCTTGCAAATAAATGAATTATTCACTTCCTCAACTCCTTCTGAATACAGATCGGACAAGGAGGACCTATTTAGGATTCAGAGAAATTTATAAGATTTCATGCTGTCATCCTAAAAAATGTCTGGCAACCCAATACAATCACATCTTTTTTTATTTTATTTTTTTTAATTGTGGGAACTTACTTGTGTCTCTTTCTTTAAATGTGGTACAGGCACTTACAATGTATGAGAAGAGTGATGGAAAGCAAACTTCAGTCACTAAAATTTTATGTGGTAATTGCCACAGATTGCAAGTAAATAACTTATAAATGATTTTCCATCTCATCATTATTCTGCACTTGGCTCAGTTTACTACAGTCAGTTAGAAGTGATACTTCTCCCATGGGGCACTGCCTCTTTATCTTTACCTTCTTTTGTGGAGATGATTGCCATTTCACATTGCCTACTTATAGGTACCATTTTCAAATACTGTCTGATGTTATGAGCTGTTCCTGAGGTACCAAAAGCTTTCTTCCTGCATGAAAACACACTTACTTTGGTTGACCTAATGGTTAACTTTTTGTGTGTGTAAATAGCTAATCATTTTAAGCAGCTTACTTCTATTTAGGGCACTTGTGACATGCTGCAGAGCAACACTGACATAACAGAAATCCTACCCTTTGGCATTTTTTAGAAAAGGTCACTAAGACAGGCAGAATTATTGTCTGTTTTTGCTGAAAGATGATGAAGGATGATGACATTTTTTGGGTCACATTAAATGATAAAAAGAATTGGAGCAGAAGATTTTTTTTTAACTCTAGTAAAGAAAAAATCTTTTATTCTGTATTTTATCTATGTATACCAAATATGGTAAGAACCATCATAGTACCTAAGGCACCATGAAATGAAATTAATACCAAGCTTTGTATCAGTTCAAAGAAATTATTAATTTTAAATGCCTGACCTTACTAGACTATTCCAAACCCCCATCTCATTGGAGGTGACAAGTGCTCAGGATTTGGTCCATACAATTTTATTACAAATATTGATATTACTATGGGTTAGCTATACGGGCATGTTTCTTTTCATGCTCTGATCCTTTTCATCTTGTACTTTTATCAACTCCCTTCCATCTTTACTTTTGCTGGCATTCCCACCCAGCGGTCTGGGCAGAGCTGGTAGTTTTGGTTGAGGCTTGAGCTGTCTGACTTTCCAAATTTCATACCATTCCTGACGTCCCCAGATCAAACACAGCCCGGATCAAACTGGGAATCACTGATGCTGGGGAAGGCTCTCCCAGACTGCAGAACAACAGCTAGCTCTGAAGAGATGATCAGATCAAAAAGCTCTATTACAGCTCTTGTAGGATACCTGAAAAAGTACTCAGAGCAATGCACTCAGAGCATTGTATCCTGTACTGCACTGGTCACTGAAAAAGCACAAGCATCT
>NW_005842396.1:1136351-1192530 GCF_000455745.1 Alligator sinensis | reverse complement strand
GAGTGTCCAAAGTGAAGCAGCTCCCCTGGCAAACTTCATTGAATTCTTAGATAACATGCCCTTTTCTGTCTTCTCCCCTTCTATACCTCTGCATTTTGTGTTGAGGCTCTTAACTTCCCATAAACATTCATTTTGTTGGGCACAGAGAAATCCATTTCCTTTTGGTTATCCTCACAATGTTCATTCAACACATCTTCTTACATTTCCGCAGACAGTTTGGGCAAAGCATGGACATCCCTGTTCTAACAAAGCAAAGGTTTCTCGTGGGCTCTACAATGGAACAACAAATGTGCCTTAGTGGAATAAATTTCCACCTGGGCTGAAAAGTCACAAGGCAAATTCAATGCTCACAAACCTTGGAGGGCTTGCAGACCAGTGGATTCTTGTGCTCAGATTGTTTCTTCCAGGCTCACAGAGAACATGAACTCCTTTGCTAAAAGTAGGTCAGTTTACCGGCTAAGTCTACCTCTGAGTGAGCTCCACTTGTCTTAGTGCTTATCCAAAATTGGGCAGTGACTTGGAGCATGACATGACAGCATTGCCCCTGGCAGGGTAAACAGTTCTGAGAAGACCCAACCAAGTGTGAACAAGAGCAGGCAGGGGACTTCTATAGAGTCAGCACCTCGGGTCCTGGGATAATCCCTGCAGGGAGAAGAGAGGTCAAGCAGCAGAATGAGTCCCAGTAGCCGCAAACCTGGCAGGGCATACCGAGTTCTAGACTCTTCATTGTAACTTCTCATTTTAAAATATTACCTAATTGTTTTGTTTTGCTTTGTTTAAAATTATTAAGACAGACAAGAAAGGCAAAACTCTCCTTTTAGGGGACTGTGTCTAAGGCCTCCTGCTTTCACAGGCCAGTGAGACTGTGAATGAGCTGCAGAAGCCACCCATGGGCTGCAGGATTTAAACTTTCATTTATTAAAAAATAGATCATTTGTCCTTCCAGGGACACAGGTAACTTACCAATTGAATCTTGATTCAACACTGTCTTCCCAGATCTGAGATATAACCTGAAATAATGGTACATCTGAAATATTGTATTTACTTCTATCTAAGATAAGGTTTCCCACACCCACTCAGTGTGGGAGAAAAGGCCCCTTGTCTTAGATTTAAGTGCAAGTGGGGTCAGGAGGGTGGAGGCAGTGGCAGTGACTGTGGCTCCAACCCTGAGCCTGGGGTTGGCGTTAGAGCCCTAGCCACTGCCCCACTGCCACTTGTCCCCAACAGCCTCTGCTCCCCTACTCCCAAACTTTGCTTCTCACCCCTGCTTGCCTTCCCCTTGCAGCTCCAACTCCTGCTGGGCCCTGCTTTGGCCAAGGGCAAGAAGCATGGAGCACCTGCTGCATCCAGTTCTAGCTCAGCCCCAGAAGCAGCAGCCGCTCTGGCCCCAGCTCCAGTCAAGGCTGAAGCTATTGCCACCACAACTGCTGCTGTGTGGCCGGGCTGGGCCCACATGCACACCCTACGTGTTGCCAATGCCTTTAAGTCCACATTCATATCAATTACTCTGAAACCCAATGACAACATAAAACAGAAACAATGCTAACTATTCAACCACTAATAGCTTTAGCAGAATCATTCAGCTAACGTTATCCATTGCTCTTGGATGCAGTGGTAGACTCTGGGGAGTGTTCAGTCTGGTAGCTAGCTGCGGGCAGAAGTTGCTGGGGCAGGGGAAAAAGAGAGTTCAAGCCCTCCCCTGCCCTGGCCTTGTGTGGAGAAGACCTGTTTCCCTGTGCAGACCTAAGCAGCAAGCCTTCCTGTTCCTCAGTGGCAAAAGCCCCTCTGGATCCATGACTGGTTTCCTCCCGACATCATCTAGAACGCAGTCATGTAAATGATCAATAGAAGTTCTTGTCAGCATCAAATTCAACAAGCATTTCAAACCTGAGATTTCACTGAAAAAGCCCTGCTCCTTCCCCCCCTTCACTGCCCAGCCTTTCACTGCCCAGCCATAGGATCCAGGAAGTGCAGCCCCACACCTGGCAGTGTATTTGGGGGCAGGGGGCCAGCTAAATAGTGCTCCCCCCTTACTCCTTCTCCAAAGTCTTTACCAAAACAGGCACAGTCCAGGGCCCAATAGCATATCTTGTGGGAGGGGAGTGGGGGGGAGTAAAAGAGGCACTAGGGATGGCTCCCAGGGATCCTGTACCCTGGGAATTGATGCCTGAGCTGACGCTGCTACCGCAGCAGTGGCAGCAATAGCAGCTGCCTTTGATGTGTGGAGGGCAGCAGCAGGTAAGCCTTTGCTCCTTCTCCCTTCTCCTCTCCCCACCTCCATTTTCAGTGATCGGTAAAGGACACTGAAGATACCTCTCGCTATACTCAGTAGACCACGTTGCCTGGGCTGGAGCCCTTGCTCTGCACTTGACATGCTGCATGGCCTTGGGCAAATTACTTCACCCTTCTGTTGTCCATCCCACCATTTGGTCTATTTTGATTTTGACCTCTGGGGAAGAGACGGTGTTTGCCTAGCACAGAGGCCCTGATTTCACTGGGAACGTCTAGGCATTGTTGCACTACAAAAAATAATTCTAATAGCAAAGTACCTGGTTAGACTAAGGATTATCAAAACCTACATTAACTGCAGTGGTGAAAACAACAAGCCAGGCTTCCTCATTTCTTCTCCCTTCAAATACCTAGGATGTGGGAGGTATTTAAGAGTGAGGTGTAAAAACTCCTATGTCCAGGAGTGCTCAGGGTTAGTAGTGCTCAGCACCTCACAAATAACTTGGCATCATGCAGGATCATGCTCTGAAATGCATAAATCAGTTACAGATGCTTTAACCAGGAGAATTATTTTGCGAGTTCTTCCCCTCCACCAGAGCTATACAGAACAAACAATACATTGTAGTGTGTGCCAACCTTATAAACTATTAATGGTGTCTTTGTCTCAAGTACAACAGGTTGCTCACGACACATCCTGATGGCTTATAATGTGGGGGGTTATAGGAACAGAACAAGCTTTTATTCTCTTTCAGTATGCAGATGAGGTGCAATGCAAGGGAGCACAGTTCAGGATGTAGTCACTAAATATCCAAGCTGAGATCATGAATCATTCATGCCCTGTCATTCTAGCCTTGTGCATCTTCTTGATAATCCTAACATACATGGATGTGAAGAATATTTATTATCTAAAGTACTATATCAAAATCAAATCATGTTGCTTTGCTACTAACATTCCTTTAATTTAGACAACTCTACCTAACCATTGAAAAATTGCTAAATCCTATTTCTCATCCCAGAAAACTTCAGAAATAAATTATGGCAAGGCTGAAAGTCCCACTAGATTAGTAAGTAAAGGTACATTTAGCATTTTCAAAATAAGGTGCAGGTGCGTGAATAAATCTGGTACAATATGACACTGCAGCGCTACTCATCTGAAATATATGCGACGTCCTGACCATGGAATATAATTTAGCACAAGCTAAATGTGGTTTTCTTTATTTTTATTAGTCACAGAGTGCTGTATGTACACGTCGCACATTATAAAACATGCCGGAAGACAGGGTCTCGGATCCAGAGGATCTTACAGTATTTTTAGTGTTGGACTCGAAAGAAGTCTGAAAGAAATGCAACTTAACTGAAAATAGCTCTGTAATGTGTTAAGATGTCAGCAATAGGGAGAAGGTTAATGCTCTGTTAATTAATGATTATCTCAATATGCAAATAGTAACATAGCTATTCAAGGCTCTAGGCACCCTAATAAAGAACTGGTTAATATGTTAGTTTTACCAGCACTTAATAATTTGAAATAGGAATTCAGCCAGCCAGTCACCTAGAAGGCTTCTTTCCATCCTCTCGTTGTCGAAAGCATATCCTGAGCCCCTCCAGAAAGCGTAGAGAACAGGGTAACAGTCCTCTCTTCTTTGAGATGTAGTTCAGATATGGACTAGTGTGGTTCTATCCAGCACGTAAAGAATGTCACTGCTCACTTCATAGAAATCATATTAGAAATATGTCAAAAGCAGCAAGATCTTTTAATTCATTCAGGCAAGGCCTTCCTTTGAAGTTCCTCAGAAATACAACCCACAGTGAGAAGTACTGGTGGCAGTACATCATGCGCAAGCAGACACATTGCTGAAGGCTTTTGCATGGAAAAGCCTGTAGTTCTGACACTTACAGAAGAATTAGTGCATTGGGCAGATGGTGCAAAGTCACTCAAACAGTCTTCCCCTTGAGGGTGAACATCAAGCAAGCCAGTGCTCTGAATAATCTGTCAGGGCTTTGTTTTTTGAGTGATCAGTGCTAAAAGGTCTAGCAGTGCTGTTTGTATCAGTATCCCCTTGATCAGTGGCTCCATTTTCTTGTAAAAGTCAGAGACAAGGATTTAAGACACACAAAAGTGGGTAAGAAGAGTCACTTTTTTCTCTATTTGGCTTCTTTACAGGATTAGTGATTGCTGTAGAAGGCTCGGTAAAGCTAAACTGAACAAAGAACTAAAAAACTAGAAGGCAAGTAACAATTCCTGATGGCAAGGGCTGGATTGAACTACCAGATGTTTGGCTGCCAGCACAGAGAGCCATCTCGATTAGACAGGCTTCTCCAGCAAGCTCAGAGGATGTATTATAAATATTAATTTATTTTCCAGAAATGTATTAGGTGCTCATCTAAACACAAAATGAAGGCAGCTCCTGCCTCAAGGTTCATACAATCAAATAAGGCTAGGTACAGACGTTCACTTAATACTGGGAGAACCCCAGGTCTCTTTGCAGAAGCCAAAACATTCAGGTTTTTTCTCCTGCAGAAAAAATGGCCAGCCCAGGAGAAAAACCTGAAACAACCAGGGTTAAGTCTCTCCTGGGAGAGTTTCTCCTGGAAGGCTGAATGTCTGTAGTCTTTCCCCCTCCCCATTTAACTCCTCAGGCAGGGGACCAGGAGGAGTGGAGTTGGGGGGAAAGGCTCCCTGCCTTTCTAAGACTGGTGTCACCCCAGTTTTGAGAAGACATGAAGGAGGGTGGGGTAGAGAGGAGAAACCAGACTGGGGAAAAACCAGACTGGGGAAAGCCTCTCTGAGTTTTGCTCCTGGCCATGCTGGCTTTTAAATCAGCTGAATGGTGGGGGTGCGGGGAGGGGTCCAGAAGGGAAGGGAGCAATGAGGCACTCCCCCCCCCCCATCCCTTACCCAAGCCAGAAAAGTGCCCATCTTGGAGAAGGGGCTAGGGGCTTTGTCCCACTGCTCCCTTCCACTCTTGGACCATTTCAGAAGAGGAGAGGAGCAGCCCTCTCTACTCCCTGCCTCTTCCCCAAGCCAAGAGTCTCAGAGAGAAGGAAGCTCCTTTTCCACCCTGTTCTCCAGAGCCTGGTCTGGGACAAGAGCAGGGAGTCTTTTCCCACCACTCACACCCCAGGAACCAGGAGGAGTGGAGCAAGCACTCCTCCCCTTGCCTTCCCCAGATCAGGCTCTTGGGGGTCTAAAAATATCTATATGTAATCCTACTCTACTCTAAAGAACAAAGGCAAGTGGGTCCTCATCACTTTTTATGATTTAGTTGTAAGCCTAAAATGTCACAAAAATAGATTCATTAATGGTTTTCAAGGACTTGAGTAGGAGGGAATAAGATTGCACTGTCACATCTAAGCATTTTAATGTCTAATAGTTGGAATAGCATCGGGCCTTTTGTTTTTTGAGGCTGAACATTTATTTTCAAGGGAGACACCAACACCTTGGGCTTCTTTCAAAATCCCAGCTGTAATTGGTTAGGTTCACTTTTCAATGACATGGAAAAATCAATTCTTAATGAAGGATTTATGTACAGGAAAATGGTGGCTGGATGAATCACAGTTGGGAGAGCATTCCTCGCTGCTGCAGGTGCTATAGTAAAAGATAGAGACGGAGGAGATGAACAAGCTGGAGGATGGAATTGTTGGCAGAGTACAGGGGCAGCAGTATGATGAGAGATGAAGGTTGGGATGATGTTGTGTAGGGCCTTAAGGGGAGGGCAAGAAACACGTGTCTCCATTCCCTTGCATCGCCTACAGAAATTTACCCCATGTGTAAAGTAGTTGTAAACTGGATGAACAACATCACCATTTCCATTTGTTAGACTCTTACTCCATTTCAGCTCAAGGGTGATTAACTACACAAGTTCATCACTTGAGAGTGGATCTAGAATTTTGAAAAGGCAGGTAGATGTGGCATGGTACATCATGACATATAAAACAACACATATTCTTCTCTAGTTAAAAAACAAACAAACTAGAAGCTTTACTAATATGCAAGGGCTTGAGGCTGTATTACTCAGTTTATGAATGAAGCAAAAACAAATAAAACTTCACTGGAAAGAATTAAAAGCAATCTGTGAAATAGGAACTTCATTACCAGGCACAGAGAACAATAGGCAGAATTGCAGAACAAAGAATAGCTTGATTGGTGGAACATCAAGCCCAATAAAAAGAAAAGAGGGTGGTTGACACCTGTGGAATGAAGAGTTTAGAAGGGATCAGTTAGATTTTGAGCCATGAAGTCAATTGACTCCCCAGCACTGCCCGACTAGAAATGCTGCCACCACAGCCAGGCAGTTGGTTTTAAACTTTGGGTAGACCAAGAATCAAAATGAGTGGGTTGGAAAGGGAGGGCGGTACAAGTGCATCAGTGCAGTAGAAATGCACCCTCCCCCCCTCCCCCCACTCTTGCAGATTTGCCCTCTGTCCAAGTTTATATTATTATGGAGATGCCAGCAGTTCTCCATAATCTAAATTTCATTAAGATTAACATTGCAATCCAGAGGTCAGTTTGCTGGCCTGGATGAATAATATATTTTTTATCCTCCTTAATGTGATTATATTTATTTTTCAGTTCACAGTGGGTGCATCTACACTTGCATATTTACTGTGCAGTAACCAAAATTACTATGTTGTATGTGCTTGCCCATACTTCACAGTAATTATGGTGACTTATGCTGACTTGAACATACATTTGATACCTGCATCATACAGGTGTCAAATTTATGCCCCATTAGTTACTGTGCAGTAATGCATGTGTAGACACGTTACTGTGGAGTAACCCAGGGGACCTCCTAGTTGGTCTGCCCAGCCACTAGGGGCCTGGCCTGAGCCCAGCTCCAGGGCTTGTGGTTGACTGCCTCTCCTGGCTTCAATTTGGGACTAAAGTTAGTCCCTAATTCTGGCAGTCATGTGGCCAGAGGCTAGCTCCCTCCAGTGGCCACAGGGGCACATGGCAGGCTGCTCTAACTTGGAAGTAATTTAAGCCCAGGTTGCCTGCACATGTAGATGCTAGCTTATTCCCGCTTACTGCACAGTAAATGTAAGCCAGTGTAAATGCACTTGTAGACACACCCAGTGAGTATGAGTATTGTAAATAGATGTATACTACTGACTTGGCTCCTCAAACTGTCTTTATTGATTTTTTTTATGGGTGAGTCTAACTTTTCTTTAGAACCTTCTAGCAAACAAATTCATGAAGTTTGAGAACTAAACAGTGAATTGCAGATGATTCCAAAATCAAAGACACTTGACACTTTTCCTGATACAAAATTGTGCTTAATGAATACATAGTCATAATGAATTCACACAATGAATGCATAGCCATTCGTATTTACACTGTAAAGTTTCTTGTACAGCATTTGCCCATTAATTGTGTCAGAAGATATACACAATCACCTCATAATAAACACCTATGGGACATGGAGAAAAGATTATTGAAAGAGGATGTTCCCTATATTAGCATTTATCAATTTGCTCCAGCATTGTAATGAAAAAAACAGTTCTTCTGGGGGGGATTATTAAAAGCAGGGCTTTGTTATAAACAAGGTCTGTTATAATGATAGTGTACTGTAGTTTGCTTAAATAGTAGCAGACAATCCATCAAATCAGTTATTTTTTGATAAATAAAACTAATTCTTTTCGAGTGAAGCAGTGAAAGGTAGGATAGATGTGCACCTTGTAAACTAACTAAATTAGCTGGAGCTCACTTCATCAGATGCTGTGAAAGGATGTGCACAGAGCAATATATAGAATGGAGAGAGTGATTTGAATGCAAAAGGCAGGAAGAGAGGGTAGAGAAAGGAGGGGTGGGGGCAGTGCTGAGAGGCAAACAAAGAACCCATTGGAACAAAGGGCTTACAAAAACTAATCCAGATATGGGATAAGAATCTGTAGTCCCTGTTTAAATGATGCTTAATACAGTCCAGTCTATGAATCATTTCTTGTTCTGCAATTTTCCATTCAATTCAGTTTTTAAAAGTTTGCTGCCTAAGAAGAGCTACCTGGAGGTCAGTGATGGAGTGTCCAGGGAGGTTAAAGTGTCTTGCCATAGGCCTTTGTGTTTTTCTGGAGTTGATGTCAACTGGCATTCATTCATTCTTATGTAGGAACTGTTGCATCTGTCCAAGGCATTGTAAGGAAGTGATGGCATATGTGGTGCTGGTAGGCAAATGAACCCTAGATTGTATAATCCATGTTACTATATTGATGAGGGGGCATAGGTGGAGGGAGAAAAAATTTGGGAGGCTGAGTGCATGTGCATGTGATCTCTTTTGGTCTTCTGCTTATATGCTGTCTAGTATAGCCGTATCAAATGCTACACGTATAGTTTTGGCAAGCATAACACAATTACAGGTAAAAATGTTATTCCTATAATGTATGTGCTGATGCTGGATTATGTAATGGATGCTGCACAGAAGGAGCCTTTAGGAGGCCTAAAGCAAAGGATAGGGACTGAGTATCTCAGGTGTAGAGCCGTACATACAGCCAGACTATGGAAACTAAGGGCCAGGTACAGACATTGGTTTTCCAGTATAAGTGATCAGAAACTGGTCTATAACTAACAGAACAGAAGTTTGGTACACACAGACTGATTTAAAAATGGCAGAACCCAATCTAAGATTTTGCCAAAGGGCAAATGTGTGTTCCGTTTTCTACCTATCTAAACTATGCTGCTTACAGAAAACCACATAACTTAGATCGATTTCTCTTTAGGCTTTTTGAATGTCTGGACCTAGCGAAGGAGTAAGTGGAAAAAGTGTGTAAGCTCTGTTTAATAGGGATGTGCGAAGCGGGCCCTATTTGATTCGAATTCCACCCAAATCAGGGACAGCGATTCAATTAATTGATTTGGATCACTGTCCCTGATTTGATTCAGCTGAATCTGAATCTGAAGATTCAATGCTGATTCAGAGAATCAGCAATTTGGCCATAGACACAGCTTTAAAAGCTTTTTCTACATACCTTAAGGTAGCGGGTGTGGCTCGTGATTGCTGCAAAGCTGGGGCACATGGAGCATCCCACAGGAGTGCAGGTGAATCCTCTATGTGCTCAGCAGTGAACCTGCAAGTGGACTGGAAGTACTTCTGGTCCACTTCTGGGTCTGCTGTTGAGTGTGCTGGGGAGCCCCCTGTGCTCCTGTGGGACACTCCATGCAAAACTGTATCAGACATGTTTTTATCCTCTTCCTTCTTTACATAGAGCCTCACTGCAATACCTTCGCTGGGCTTCAACTCTACAACACTTGCTTGGTTTTGGCCAGTAGCACTGCAAACTGACAACTCCTGTGATGTTTCCTCCCACACATGGACTGTAAGCAGGAAGTAAATGGAAATTAGAAGGCCAGCATAAGGTTCTCAGAATGGTAAAATTTACTTGCCTTTTCCAGGGTGTTTTAAAAATACATAAACTATTAACATCCACAAAAGTCATGGAGAGAAATGATGTTACAGTAAGACATTGAGATCAACTCCTATTCAGAACACACACACAAAACTAATTTTGGTTCAGTGGAAATGTTTATACTTTGAGAACAAATTGCTATTACATACTAGAGAGGTCCATTCTCATGTCATGTCAGGATAGGTTTATCTTAGAGTTGCCAAACTAAACAGCATTGGACCTGCTCTGCTCTTGGATGGAAGACCACTATGGCCTTCTTCACTTTCTACGTAAAAGTTAAAATATCATGTAAATATGTTATTAGCAGAGACTGGAACAGTCGACAACTCATTTAACCTTGACCTTGGGAAGCCCTGAAGAAACTAATGTGCCTGGAGCAGCATTTTGAAGACAACTTCTTTTAAAAAGGCATGAGTTCTACTCACATGTATTGTGTACAGGACTCTATACCAGTCAAACTGCTTCTGACATTTCTGCTGCTTGCACTCTCCCACATTTCAAATGGCTTTTATATTCTATGTAGCAGTAATTTCACTCTTATATCTGTATTAAGGTCCCTGGCAGAGCAGGGCCACAGTGAAAAAGAAAATCAGGGCCTATTATGGTAAAGTCCTTAAAGTAGCTGAAAGAACACAAATCAGATGACATTTAATGAGTAAAATGACGTAGGTATTCATTAGTAATATTCCAAATTACCCAGGGAAAGCCAGTAATTGACAGAATTGTATACTCATCTTGAGGCTGACTGAGCAAAGCATTTTAGTATATGCTTAATGTTAAACATGTGTGTAAATCCCACACTAGTCATATCCCTGCTCCTGAAGAGAAATAGATATAAACATTGATTTAAATGCTTTGCTAATCAAAGCAATAACTGGCACCTGAAACACTCATTGTGTGAATGTTTAAATAGCATGGTCATCCAGTGAAGGACCACTGAATGGCGGTTGTCTTGCCTTAGCAAGCATTGGGGGTAGAGAGGATAACCTTGGCCAAAGTTGATGGAAGGAAACAGCCTTAAAAAAAGCATCACCCATTCGTTTCAATTTTCCAATAGCCATGCAGAGGTCAGTGTTAGTACATTTAACAAAAAACATTCTGTCAATGTGGGTGCATGTGCACATATGTATGGCAGTATAGGAAGAATGCGTCTTTTCTTGTGTTAATTGGTTAGCCGTCCAAACTTGCATCCCACCATCTGACTTAGATGTAGGCGTTTAAAAGGAAGATTTTTTAAAATAAACCTCTCCAATAGGAAGAACAATTAGAGGAAAAATCATGTCCAGTCTACTTAGTTTTAATAGATGAACAACTTTCACATGCCAGTTACCTTGTGTCTTATCCATCAAGTAAAGAACAGCAGAAAAAAGAGGAGGAGAGGAAGACAGGGAGGCTAGATACAAAATCATTCCTCTACCACTTGGTAGATCAATACTCTTGTATATTAATCAAGATAGATATTCTCAACTTTGTAAGGCAGGAGGGTCATTTCCAACTCATGTGGAGTCACAGAAAAACACAAGGCTTTTGCAGAACAGAATGTTGTAATCGAATTGTATAATGACTGCATCATAGCAATGTGCCACCCCATGCGGATGTATCATCATGCTCCTAAGAGTCAAGGTGTTACAAGGATGAAGTTTTATGGATTTCTACAGGTATATTTTGGGAAAGGGGATAAAGAATCTCAGTGGCCCTACTGGCTTGTTGCAAGTAGCATAATGAGCATGCTTATGCATTCACACACTGCTTGCTTTGTCTGCAAAAAGCCAGACTAAAAAAATATACTCAGGTAATGGATTCTACAAGAACTCCATGCTGAGCCGCATACTACGGTCTGAGGCCATGGAGCCACAGGTGGATTATGTCTGAATAATACCGTATTTTCTTGCATACAAACATACTCTGAAATAAGATATACACTTTGTTTTTGAAAGGCAGAAAGAAGAAAAAAGATCTTTCTTTGCAGTAACTAGCTACTTAGAAGCAGCTAGGGAGGCGAGCCTGCTCATTGTTCTACTCCCTATAGACTTCAGTTTCGCTTTTGCCTGGCTGAAGCTTAAGCAGCAGAAATTAAAGTTACTGTACTCCCTCACATATAATGCACATTATAACCACAGCAATTTCTAGCAGCTGGTTGTGGGAGGAAGGGAGTTGTGCGTTATATACTATAAAGATGGTATGTTTTCTGATCAGGCCATTTCTGAACAAAATTATGGGTAGTGCCAATCCAGCTGTATAAAATGCAGCCATGGAAAACCAGCCAAAACATGAAAAAGGAAAGAAAAAAAAAATAGAACTGAAGCAGTTTGCTGGAAATCCGGAGACTCATCACTTGTTTCTTGGAAAGAGAATATTATTTTCTCTTCAAATCCTAATTTATAAAACAGATCTCTAGATTAAAGAGGGAATTATGACCCCCCCCAAAAAATCGAGGGCACTAGAGAACTCTTCCTATGACACACACTACTTTCTCTTGTCACAGATCATTTAGTATTTTTATGTCTCTACTTATCCTTCCACTCAGTTTGAAGCCTCTGACCCTCCAAGATGCATACTATTATTATTATTATTATTATTATTATTATTATTATTTTGGATTTTCCTATGTAAAATCATTTCCATTCAAAAGAAAAACGACTACAAAACCAGAGACTAATATTAGACTTCTGTTACCTCCCTCCTTCTCTCCGTCTCTCTGTATGGTTTTTTCAAGCAATTAGCCATTTTAGGTTTGAAAATTATGCAGGTCTCGAACAGTATTTTTTTTCTGCTGAATTGTGAATGCTGCACCTTGAAAGCTTTCTTGCTCATAACACCATGTGCAAAGAATTTGCTATGTTCACTCTCATTATTTTAAATGAATGGGAAGCAGCGGATTCTTATTCATTTTTACATGTTAACTTTTAAAAATTGTTGTGAATTTTCCATGGTGAAAGGAGTGTGTGGGTGAGCTCTGAAGATGGAAAAGGCACGATGCTCTTTTACTTAGGACCGTTTCAATTGATCTGATAGTGCTTTTAAATTGGGTATAAATGTTATTGCATATATCTTAAGGGCCTTCCCTATTGATGAAATGCTGCAAATACCCTGCAGTGCAAAAGAGTGACTCTTTGGTGTCTGTCTACCAAAAATATAAGAAAGGGACAGCTGCATTACAAACTTTACCCTCATCTTCTTGGAGGTGTCATCTTAATCTGGGAGTAGAGAATATCTTAACCGATCAACCTTGCTGTAACTGCCCATTCTGAGAATAAAGTTTTTCTCTTGTGGGGGGGGGGGGGGGGAGGAGGATAGACACTTTTCCACTAGCAACAGGACTGAGATTATTACTTACTTGGGTTGTTTTTGATTTTGGGATGACAGGTATTTACTTTTTTGCTGCACTTACATTTTTTTTAACCATGGGTCAATCAAAATTATTTTAGAGCAAACGGTAAGCGATGATATGCTAATTAAGCCAACTGAAATGCATTCAATAGGATATATGGGCATATAAAAACATGTCATACTCCAAGAAGCCTCAACATCAGCTAGAATGTTGTCATTCAGTCCATACAGTCTAAGGCTTTATTCCTAATTCTGTGCCCAATCTGCAATACTGTTCCACAATCTAGAACCCATTACCAGTTATTTAAATCAGCCAGGGCCTTTGTTTCTGACCCTTTTTAACATGATTTTTGTTATAGCCCTGTTATAGACTTCAGTGTTTTAAACAATTTTTCCCCCAAGATTGTGGCCCATAGCTCTACATGGATGATATAGAAAAGACTGAACTATGTAATACCTTTTTAATTTCATTTTTCACAAATAGCAGCAGCTACCAGATGTTGAGTGCAATTGGCAGCAAAGATAGGGAAGGAGACAAAGCCTAGAGGAATGGCAGAATAGGTTAAGGATTACTTAAGAGAAGCTAGATGCTTTCAAGTCAGCAGGACCAGATAGGATATAGCCTAGGGTACTGAAGGAACTAGCTGAGGTAATTTCAGAGCCCCTAGCTATCCTTTCTGAGAACACATGGAATTCAAGTGAAGTCCTGGATAACTGGCAAAGGGCAAACAGTGTTAATATTTAAGAAAGGGAAGAAAAAGGATAGAGGGAACTACAGACCAGTCAGCTTGGCCACTATACCTGGAAAGGTCATTGAGAAGGCCCTCAAGGAATCCATCGTGAAGCACCTAGAGGAGAAAAAGGTGATCAGGAACTGCCAGCAGGGGTTCACCAAGAGCAAGCCATACCTGACTAATCTGATTTCCTTCAGGTCAACAGGAAGGGGCCAAGCAGGATCCTGTAGATCAAAACATGGCTCTACAGATGGTGTCGCCAGCAGGGCTTTGGCTTTTTCAACCACAGGATGTTGTTCCAAGAAAGAGGATTTCTAGGAAGAGATGGGATCCACCCGACTCAGAGAAGGAAGAACATCTTCACAGACAGGCTCGCTAACCTAGTGAGGAGGACTTTAAACTACATTTGCTGGAGAAGGGAGACCAAAGCCCTGAGGTACATGGGGAAGTGGATGACCTCTAGGAAACACAAGCAGGAGGGGGCAACAGGAGAGGCCCTCTTAGTCTTAAGAAAGTTGGGCAATTGGCTAGTTACCTCAGGTGCTTGTACACGAATGAACAGAGCCTGGGAAAAAAAAAATTAAGAATTGGAAGTCTTTGCAAAGTCATGGAACTATAACATGAATGGAATACCATAGACTTGGTGGGATAGCTCACATGATTGAAGCACTGTCATGGATGGGTACAAACTGTTCTGGAAGGACAGTCAGGGGAGAAGAGGAAGACTTGTACTTTATGTAAAATTGCTGTTTGATTATTCAGAGCTCCAGTATGAAGCTGGAGGAAGGCCTATTGAAAGTTTCTGGGTTAGGGTCACAGGACAGAGCAACAAGAGTGAAGTCATGGTGGATATTTGCTATAGTCCATCAGATCAGGTAGATGAGGCTTTCTTCAAACAACTAGCAAACATTTCCTGATCACAGGCCCTGGTTCTCATGAAGGACTTCAATCATCCTGACATCTGCTGAGAGGACAATATAGCAGTACCCAGGCAATTCAGGAAGTTTTTGGAGATCTTTGGGGAAAACTTCCTGCTGCAAGTGTTGGAGAGGCCCACTAGGGGCTGTGCTCTTCTTGACTTGCTGCTCACAAACAAGGAAGAATTGGTGGGGAATGTAGAACTGGATGGCAACTTGGCAGTAGCAACCACAAGACAATTGAGTTCAGGATCCTGAAGAAAGGAAGGAAGGAGAATAGCAGAGTAAGAACTCTGGACTTCAGAAAGGGAAAATTTGACTCCCTCAGATAACTGATGGGCAGGATCCCCTGGGAGGCCGGTCTGAGGGGAAAAAGGAGCCCACAAGAGCTGGTCGTACTATAAGAAATCTTACTGTGTGCACAGAAATGAACCATCCTGGTGCGCAGGAATACTAGCAAGTATGGCGGAAGACCAGCTTGGCCTAGCAGGGAACTCCTCAGTGAGCTGAAACACAAGAAGGAAGCTAACAATAAGTGGAAACTTGGACATATGACTAGGGAGGAGTTATAAGAATATTGCTCGGCATGCAGGAATGAAATCAGGAAGGCCAGGGTACAATTAGAGTTGCAGCTAGCAAGGCATGTAAAGGGTAACAATAAGGGTTTCTACATGCAAGTCAGCAACAAGAGGAAAATCCCTTACTGAATGGGGGGAAGCAACTTATTGACAGATGATGCAGAAAAGGCTGAAGTACTCAATGCCTTCCTTATCTTGGTCTTCACAGGCAAGGTCAGCTTCTAGACTACTGCACTGGGTAGCATAGTTGGGGAGAAGGTGAGAAACCCTCAGTAGTGAAAGAACAGGTTAGGGACTATTTAGAAAGCTGGACATGTACAAGTCCATGGGGCCAGGTACAATGCATTCAAGGGTGCCAAAGGAGTTAGCTGATGTGATTGCAGAGCTGCTAGCCATTATCTTTGAAAACGTGTTAATCAGGAGAGGTCTCAGATAATTGGAAAAGGACAAAGTGATCATCTTTAAGAAGGGAAGAAGGAATATCCAGGGAACTACAGACCATACAGCCACACCTCAGTCCCTGGAAAAATCATGCAGCAGTTCCTCGAGGAATCCGTTTTTAAGCACTTGGAAGACAAGAAGGTGATTGGGAACAGTCAGCATGGATTTACCAAGGGCAAGTCATGCCTGACCAACCTGATTGCCTTCTATGATGAGATGACTGGCTCTGTGGATGCAGGGAGAGCAGTGGATGTGATATACCTTGACTTTAGCAAGGCTTTTGATATGGTCTCATATGGTCTCCCACAACATACTTGCAAGCAAGCTTCTTGCATGTACAGGTTGGATGAAGGTTGGTGTAAGGTGGATAGATAGTTGTCTGAATCATTAGGCTCAAAGAGTAGTAATCAATGGCTCAATGTCTAGTTGGCAACCAGTTTCAAGTGGAGTGCCCCCTGGTTGGTTCTAGGGCCAGTTTTGTTCAACATCTTCATTAACTATCTGGAAGATGGGATAGAGTTCTGCAAACTCAACAAGTTTACAGATGGTACCAAGCTGGGGGGAGGAGTAGATACACTAGAGGGGAGGGCTAGAATTCAGAGAAACCTCAACAAATTGGAGGATTGGACCAAAATAAATCTCATGAGGTTCAATAAGGACAAGTGCAAAGTCCTGCACATAGGACAAAACAATCCCATGCATTGGTACAGGCTGGGGATTGACCAGCTAACCAGCAGCTCTGCAGAAAAGGTTACAGTGGACAATAAGCTCAATATGAGCAAACAGCATGCACATGTTGTGAAGAAGGCTAATGGCATATTGGGTTGCATTGGTAGGTGTGTTGCTAGTAGGTCAAGGCAAGTGATTCTTCTCTTCTATTCTGCATTTGCGAGGCCACATCTGGAGTACTTTGTCCCGTTTTAGGCCCACCAGTACAGAAAGGAAGTAGACAAATTGGAGAAAGTCCAGAAGAGGACAACAGAAATGATTAGGGGGTTGGGGCACATGACTTCTGAGGAGAGGCTGAGGAAACTGGACTTATTTAGTCTACAGAAGAGAAGACTGAGGAGGGCTATACTAGCACCCTTCAATTACTTGAAGGGTATTTCCAAAGAGGATGGAACTTGACTGTTCTCAGTGGTGACAGATGACAGAACAAGGAGCAATAGTTTCAAGTTGCAGCAAGGCTAATTTAAATTAGATATTATGAAAAAGCTCTCTTATAGGAGGATAGTAAAGTACTGAAACAGGTTACCCAGAGAGGTTGTAGAATCTCCATCCTTAGAGGTTTTTAAGACCTGGCTAGACAAATTTTTGGCTGGGATGATCTAATTGGGGATGGTTCTGCTTTGAACAGGGGGTTGGATGAAATAATCTCCTCAGGCCCTTTCCCACCCTATGTTAAAGAACAATAAACATCTTCAGTAATCAAGATGGGATCAGAAGAGGGGCATATTGAGGTACTGTGGGTCAGAATACAAGGGGGTCAGGGTGAAAGGGACTTAGTAGTGGGAGTCTATTACAGACTGCCACACCAGGTGGATAAGCTAGACCTGGAATTATCAAGGCAGCTCTCAGAGGCAGTATGCCTCTCAAGGGACATGGTTGTCATGGGTGACCTTAATTACCCTGACATCTGCTGGAAGGAGCAGTCAGCTAGATCCGACAGTTCACGTAGCTTCTTAACCTGCATGCAGGACCTTCACCTAACACAGGAAGTATATGGTCCCACTAAGGGAAATGCCTTACTGGATTTGGTGTTTGCTACCGCGGATGACCTAGTGGGGGATCTGCAGATACAGAGTAATCTAGGAGATAGTGACCACCAATTCATCACGGGGGCACAGAAGGGAACTGGTGAGTATTTATTCACCAAGGCGCCCCTGGGGGTTACAAGAAATAATGGCCATAAGCTAGCAGAGAGCAGGTTTAGATTGGACATTAGGAGGAACTTCTTCACAGTTCGAGTGGCCAAGGTCTGGAACGGGCTCCCAAGGGAGGTGGTGCTCTCCCCTACCCTGGGGGTCTTCAAGAGGAGGTTAGATACCCATCTAGCTGGGGTCATCTAGCCCCAGCCCTCTTTCCTGCCTATGCAGGGGGTCGGACTCGATGATCTATTGAGGTCCCTTCCGACCCTAACATCTATGAATCTATGAATTGTTAGAATGCACTACTCATCAAAAGGTGGGGAAGATAACCAGTAGGGCAGAAATGCTAGACTTCCAAAAATCTAACTTCAATGAGCTCAGGAGGTAAGTAAGTGAGGTACTGAAACACAAGAGCTTTGGTGAAATGGGAGTCCAGGAAGGATGGTCGTTCCTGAAAGGAACAATCCTTTAGGCACAGAAGGGGACAATCCCATTGCACATAAAGTGGGGCAAATGGGCCGAGAAACCCTCTTGGCTGAACAGGAAAATCCAGGAAAGCCTAGGGATGAGAAAAAGAGGCATAGAGACAGTGGAAGCAGGGGGTAGCTATCAAGGAGGATTATAGCTACTTGGCTTGCACTTGCAGGGAGTCAGTTGGAAAGGCCGAGGCAGCAATGGAACTCAGACTGGCAACAAAATTTAAAGACAACAAAAAGTCCTTTTTCAGGTATATGGGGAGCAAAAAGAAGGCGCATGGTAACATAGGACCCCTACAGGACAGGCTACGGCAATTAGTGGATAGAAGGGACGAAGCTGAGCTCTTCAATGCATTTTTGCATGAGTTTTCCTGAACATGGATAATGACATATCTCCAAATTGGACTATAGACAAGCACAGGAGGGACACCAGCCCACCAACGGCTAGCATCAACCTAGTGAAGAGACACTTGGAGGGGCTTGACGTGTTCAAGTCAGCAGGCCCATATGATCTTCATCCAAGGGGGCTGAAAGAATTGGCCAGTCATAGCAAAATCACTGGCAGGACTGTTTGAGCACTCATGGTGCTCAGGACAAGTCCCAGAGGACTGGAAAAGGGCCAATGTGGTCCCTATTTTCAAAAAGTGGAGGAAGGAGGATCCAGGTAACTATAGATTGGTTAGTCTCACCTCTATCCTTGGGAAAACCTTTGAAATAACTATCAAGGATTATTTTCGTCGGTGTCCAGCAGGAAAAATAATGCTGAAGGGAGACCAGCATGGATTCATAGCAGGTAGCTCCTGCCTGACAAACCTTGTTTCTTTTTATGACCAAATCACAAACTACTTAGATGCAGGAGTTGAAGTGGATGTCATATACTTGGATTTAAAAAAAAGCCTTTGATACGGTGTCACATCCCATTCTCATAAAAAAACTAAGCAGCTGTGACTTAGATATTTCATGGTCAGGTTGGTGCTGAATTGGCTAATGGGATGCACCCAGAGAGTGGTGGTGGATGGGTCAGTATTGACCTGGAAAGATGTGGGCAGCGGGGTCCTCCAAGGCTTGGTCCTTGGACCAGTGTTGCTCAATATCTTCATCAGTGGCTTGGACAAGGGTGTGGAGAGCACACTGTCCAAATTCACGGATGACACCAAATTATGGGGCAAAGTGAACACACTGGAGGGCAGGGAATGGATTCAGGCAGATTTGGACAGGGTGCAGAAGTGGGCAGAACAACATTGGATGCAGTTTAACAAAGATAAGTGCAATGTACTGCACCTAGGGAGAAGGAATCACCAACACACTTACAGACTGGGAGATGACCTTCTAAACAGCACAGCAACAGAAAGGGATCTTGGAGTTATAGTTGACTCAAAGATGAACATGAGTCGAAAATGTGACAAAGTGATCAACAAAGCTAACTGCACTCTATCATGCATTAACAGGTGCATCACGAGTAGGTCTGAGGAGGTGATACTTCCCTTCTATGCCACATTGGTAAAGCTGCAGCTGGAATATTGCATCCAGTTTTGGGTGCCACACTTCAAGAGGGATATGGATAAACTTGAGAGGGTCTAGAGGAGGGCCACTCATATGGTTAAGGGCCTGCAGGAGAGGTCCTACGAGGGGAGATTGAGGGATCTGGATCTCTTCAGCCTCTGTAAGAGAAGGCTAAGTGGTGATCTAGTGGCCAAATTCATTGTGGGGAGGGGAGGGAGAGGAGGGCAGCAAGGGACAGGAGATACTGTTTACCAGGGCACCCCTTGGAGTAACTAGTAACAATGGCCACAAACTGACAGCAGATTTAGACTAGACATCAGGAAGAACTTCTTCATGGTAAGGGTTACCAGAATCTGGAACAGGCTTCCAAGTGAGGTGATGCTCTCCCCTACCCTGTGTGCGGGCCGGGAGTGACCCGAGCCCTTTTTCGTGCTGCACGCGGGCTGTGGCCAGCAGCCCGGGCACGCTGGGTTGCAGAGGGAAGGCCGTCGAGCTGGAATTAGGCACAGACGCGTATCGGTAGTTTTAAAGATTGTTTACTTACACCGAGATGGCAGTGGTGCAGGCTGAAAACTTGCTTAAGTTGCGGTTACAGACAGGAAAGAAGAGAGGCGGACAAGAGTTCTAGACTCGTGAACTCTAGCCCAATCCGGCTGAAGGCTCTGAACACGCGAGACTGTCGTCTCAACCGAAGAAAATACTCGTCCGAAAGAGCTCTTAATAAACTCACACGAAGTTTGCTAGGCTCCGTGGGTCCTTCTGCTCACTCATTCACACGGAGTTTGCTAGGCTTCGTGGGTCCAGTTCTTTTGCGCGCGGGAAGGGATACGTCTGGATTGCGCTCAGCGACGGGGAGAGGCCAGAGGCTGATCAGACCTCCGTTGCCTGCTTTAAATGCACTGGGTCCATAAGGATCCGCAGCGCTTAGAGATCTTCACACAGCGTGAAGTCTCCTCCTCCCTTGTTCGTGGAGTCCTCCAACTTGGGCTGAAACCACTCAAGTCTTTTGTACGGCTAGCAAGCCAATCACTAGCCGCCACGTGTGAATAATTTAGAACTGGCCAATAATGGGACTCAAATTAGCATACAAATGGCGGGAACTCTTTGCAACGAGCATTTCTGTGCTGCAACAAAGAAATGCACCCTGCAAAGAAAGCTTCAAATGGGCGGGAAATTCTCCCTTGCACCGGGGTTCTCTTTTGCAGAAGAAAACTCCACTGTGCAAATAAGCTATAATTTAGCGGGAACAATTTAGCAGTGCCAAAGCACACAAAACAAAAATCACACCCTTTGGGTTGTGACACCCTGGAGGTCTTTAAGAGAAGACTGGACAAACACCTGGCTAGGGTCATCTGACCCCAGCGCTCTTTCCTGCTCAAGGCAGGGGGTCGGACTCGATGATTTACTGAGGTCCCTTCCGACCCCAAAAATCTATGAATCTATGAAAAACCCAAAATTCTAAGATTCTCTGATTTCCTTCTGTAATAAGGTGACAGGCTCTGTGGATGAGAAAAGCAGTAGCTATAATACACCTTGAATTTAGCAAAGTATTTGATATTGTTTCTCATTACATTCTCATTAACAGGCCAGGGATATATAGACTAGACTAAAGTACCGCAAAGTTGGTACGTAACTGGTTGGATCATCATACTCAATGAATAATCATCAATAACTCAGTGTCTATTTGGGAGTGAGTATCAAGTGAGGTTTCCCAGATGTCTGTGCTGGGTCTGGTATTGTTTAATATCTTCATTAATAATTTGGATGATGGATTGAGTGCACACTTAGAAAATCTGTGCACAACACTTAGTTGGTGGTGTTGCAGATATTCGGGAGGGCAGGGCTAGGATCCATTTCTCCTGAACAGACTGGAGAAATGTTCTGCAATTGATCAGATGAGAGTCAACAAGAACAAGTGCAGTCTTGCACCTGGGACAGAATGCACAAATATAGACTGGTGAATGAGTAGCTAGGCTGGAGTACTACAGTGACAGACCTGGGGGTTATAGTAAATCATAAACTGAATACAAATGAATTCTATGCTCTTGTTGCAAAATACAGTAAAATAAAATAAATAAAGAACAGCATACTAGGTTGTATTAACAGGAGTGTCACTTGCAAATAAAAGGAAGTGATTCTTCAGCTCTGTTCAGCACTGATGAGGCCTCACTTGTAGTATTGTATCCAGTTCTGGGCCCTACACTTCAAGAAGGATGTGGACAGTTAGGAAAGAGTAAAACAAAGAGCAAAAATGATAAGGGAACTGGGAAGCAAGACCAATGAGGAAAGGCAGAAAGAACTGGATTATTTAATCTGGAGAAGAGAAGACTGAGGGGGGATTTGATTACAGTTTTCAATATCTGAAGGGTGATTATAGAGAATGGAGATGAACTTTTCTCTGTGGCTGAAGGGGACAGAATTAGGATCAAAGGCCTCAGGCTGCAGCAGTGGAAATTTAGATTTGAGATTAGGAGTAGCTTGCTAGCTGTAATGGTGGTCAAGTATTGGAACAGACTACCTAGAGAAATGTGTAGAATCGTCATCCTAGGAAGTTTTCAAGAGCAGGCTGGACAAACATTTGGCTGGGATGCTTTAGTCAGGGATGATCTTGCCTTGAGCATGGCTGGACTAGATGATCTTGTGAGGTCCCTTCCAGCCCTACTTTCCTATGATCCTATGAAATTAAGGCTAAAGATTTCCCCCTTTTCTCCTTTACCACCATTTGCCTACTAAACCAATCCCTATCCAAGTACAGTAGGTACATTGCAATTACAACCCTATAAAGGCGTGTAATTTAGTACCCACACAGGATCATAGGAAAGTAGGGCGAGAAGGGTCCTCATGAGGTCATCTAGTTCAGCTCCCCAATCAAGGTAGGATCATCCTGACTAAATCATTATAGTCCAGTGTCTGTATAACTTGCTCTTGAAAATTTCCAGGGATGGAGATCTCATAACTTCTCGAGTAGTGTAGTGTGTTTTGATGTTTAAAGACTCTCATAGGTGGACTCAGAGATTCTTCTTTCTCCCATCTAACAGGCATTGTTCTCCCCCACTCCCCATTTTGCTGCAGCAGCACAGACCCTGATTAAAGCTTTGAGGTCATTCTAAAGTAGACCTACATAATAAAGAAGAAAAACATGCAAGCTGCTGTTGTTCCTGACTTTTTAATTTTGGAAGAAGGATGAAACAGTCTCAATAGAAAATTGTTTTCCCAGATCCAGAGAGCCTAAACTTGGTGCTGATAGGAATCCACAAAACTGGAAAATAGAGCATGGAAAAAATGTCACAGTTTTAGCTTTTCAATACTGTGTCTTTGTAGCCAGGAAGCGTACAGATATTCCAAATGTTGAAAAGCTAAAAATAGCAACCTTTAAATGACCACAAATGTATTGGTTTGCTTTGCACTTACATTTCTCAAAGGATCCTTTTCAGAAAGACTCATCTACCCCTGCAATGCAGATTTTTAGACATGCCAAATGCAATTTTGTCACTGAATAAATAAATAGGAATTGCAAATTAGACAGTTATGTTGCTACTGTCGATCATAAGGTTAAGCTTATCCCCTTTTCATAGTTTCATAGTTTCTAGGGTCGGAAGGGACCTGGGCAGATCATCTAGTCCAACCCCCTGCCATGGCAGGAAAGAGTACTGGGGGTCAAACGACCCTAGCAAGAGGTCCTTGCACCAGAGGCCTCAAACGACCCCAGCAAGAGGTTCCTTGCACCAGAGGCCTCAGAAGTTGCAGAAACAACAAAGAATAAATGGCAACATCAAAATAAAAACAACGTTCCAAAAATCATCACAACTCAAATTTTATTCAACAGCAAAGTTGAAGGGAATATTGTTTTTTTCGCTCCAGGGCAAATGTTCCAAATGGAAATTAAAAATAAAAACAACATCCCCCAAAATACTTCACAACGTAATTATTTTTCATTAAATATCTTTGTTTGGCAAAATTAAAAAAAACTAGAACCCGTACAAAAAAATTTCCCCTGCAAATTAGTAACACTGTAGCAATGAGAATGATGTAAACCTGGATGTCTGGCAGCTTTAATTAATCTGCGGAAACTGCAGTTTAAATTTTGGACCAAAATGAAAAAGTAATTACCTTGGTATCAACAAGCCAGGTTTAGAGGCAACCAAGGTTTAGAATTCACTATGGTAACAGAATACAGCTAGTGGTTTCATTCACAATGTGCGCTAGTAATCTGGGAAAGGAGAAGGACTTTTTAAGAGACAGCAGGAAAAGAAGTTAGAAGCTGTTGCAGCATTACAGCGTATGGTACAGCAAAAACCTGCAGACTACTCATTCTAGGAAACAATCACTTTGGGTGAGGTACAGATGATGGAGATGATGTTGCCAATGCAAAGGATGGTGCTGGTGATGATGGTGCTCAAGTTGAAAGCAGTCTATAATTTTCATTATCGGATAGGAATCAATTGTGAATGGACATCTGGGAGTATGAAGGGGAATCTCTCTCTCTCTCCAGCCTCCGTTTACAGTAGCTGCTTCTCCTCTCTATCTCTCTACTTCCAGTTAAAGCACTCTCAGTGCTGGGTTTGGTTTCACAGACATGCATTTGGGAAGCACTGTCCATATTTGAATGTCTATTCCAGTATTAAAAATTAAAATGTTCCTCTGGGGGGGCATTTTGCAGTGGTTGTCTTCGCCTTAGCCATGTCCAAGGGACTGCAATTAGAAGTGAATTAAAGCAATGTAGGTTCTGACAAGCAATGAGGGAGATGGGATCAGAGAGAAGGAAGAATGCAGGGAAGGGGAAGGGAAGCGAGTGTTTTTCTTTACACCCCCAAAGCCAAAATCCAAGGTGCGTTTGTGTTTTTTCATACTTTGTTAATCTCTCCAGTTATAATATTTCCAGTTTAAACGTGAGTTTCGACAGGCATCTTCAGTTACAGTCGTAAACAAAATCATAATTGCTGGGCTCCTTTGGGATAGGTGGGGGGGCATCAGGAATCTGTATGTTTTCCAAGTCGAGGAGACGAAGCTTTATTTCCATACTGAGCAGCGTGTCCAGGTCATTTCGTGTCAAATCGCTCATCATATCCTTCCCAAGAAGGGCATTCAGCCCATCAGTCCAGACACAGTACTATAGGGGAAGACAAGAAGTTCAATTAAGTAGCAGCTTAAACTCCTCTCCCCATACAAAAAATAATTAACCCATCAAGTCATCTCCTCCCCCAGAGACATAAGAATCTTTCTAAAATTAGACGTAGAGTCTTTACAATGTCTTTGATTCAGTTTAAGGCATGTTTATTAGCTGGTACAATGAAATAAACCTGTTGGGTAGAGGCAGTCAGAAAACAGGAAAAAGAGCTCCATTTCAAATATGAAATAAAAGACAAATCCTCCAATTTTTTTTAAAAATAATTTGTGCAAGTTTCCTCATTTGCACACCAAAAATGACATATTTTGGTTTCAGTTTTCAGAAAATGACAAGGTTTTGGCCTTTCAAAAAATGTTATAGTGAAACTTTTTCCTGACATTTAATTGACAAAAAATGCCATTCTTATAAAAAGAATTGGCAAAACTTCCAGCCATATATATAAATCTACAAATCATAAAAGTGTGTACAATAAAGCAAGTCACTTCTACCTAAAGGTCAACAGCAAACATACAATGTATTTTCATATAAATTAGCTCACCTAATGGTATATTGTGTACATAATTTATATAGCCACATACTGCATGTAAGTGAGGTTGTACACAAACACATTCATCTGAATATGAATGAAATACATAGAGTGCCTGGGTACATAAATATTTATGCATGTGTGTATGCCTAAAGAACATTGTACGAGTAATGCCTCATTTACATGTAGTAATACACATGGTGCTAGTTACCCCTTGCTGACAGAGGATGAAAATAGATCTATTTTCACTCATATGAAGTCAATCAGTGTTCTGTTGTTCATAAAAATTAAATGTCAAGAATGCTAAAAACCGTTGCAAATGCTGGATTAGCCCACAAGAGTCCTCTTCTTGCACCATTTTTTGTTAATAAGAAATGCAATCTCACTCTGAAGCTGACAGCTTGAGATAAACATTGATTGAATAACTGTTTAAATAAGCAACAAACCCACAGGAGATTGGTGAGCAAGTCAACTTCTAGCGAATCAGTCTCTTCTATTTATTACTAAAAGCAATTTATGCCAGTATGAACAAAAGCACTTGAATGAGGTCCTCTAAAAATAAATATTTCAATCATGGAAGCGGGGGGGAGAGAATTAAATCAACTATAACTGCATTTTTATCTTACAAACTCTTCTGCTAGATTTCATTCCAAAGAATGGATTTTAAATTTAGCTGGCCATTTGCTACAAGATCTTACCAAGCTGAAAGACAGATAAGCTGCCAAAGAGAAAAAGAATACTTACAGGACTGTGAGGAAAACAACATACACTCTGAGAAAAATAGAGTGAGTTTTTAAAACAAGATAGGAAATACACTTCTAATTCCTAGGCAGACATCTTGATCCCATTTATCTAATGGTGAAACTTTAGTGAAGCAAGAATGTCATCCTTTTGTAGACAGAGAAAATTGTACCTTCATTCTGTTAGCTGCATAGGAGGAGGCCTAGGGTTCACATTGACCACCTAACAGCTACTAAAATGATCACTTGTCCTGACATGATGATATTTCTTCTGAATTGGTACTCTACACTATGTTTTTTCAAATCTACAGTTTCCTGGAAGCCTTTAAAAGAAAGATTTATTGACAAAGTTTTGCCAGGAATTTCATTGATAAAGAAAAGGAAAGGAAAGGAAAGGAAGAATTAGAAAAAAGAAATGGAGCTATTCAGAGTGTGGAAGCCTGCAGCCCCATTCAGCAGGTATAGCCAGTGTTCCCTCAGGCAAAAATCTCAACATGCTGGGGAGGACAGACCCATGGTCCTTCCATTGGTGCAGACATAACTGAGATGGTGTCCCTTTCCAGTGCTTGGCCATCCCTGACAGATGGTTGAAAAGACTTCCTCTCTTAGTTCCACATAGGTAAGTACATCTAATTACTCTTACACATTCTGCAATAACTAGCAATCCTAATGAGCTGCTGAAAAAATTGCTGTGTTAATTCAAAGGTTTTTCTTTTAATGTAAAAGCAGACTAAGAGTCATTGAAAATATCAGTTTACTACAGATTAATTTTCAGGAAGTTCCAGTAAAATCCAGTTATAACCTCACTTACCACTTCCTCTGTTACACAACACAGGTAGGATAATCTATCTTTTTGCTATTAATTTAAGAAACAGCTAGCAGTATTCAAATGAAAAGCAAACATCTCCTAGTACTGAGTCCCCCAGAGAAGAGCAAGCCTTGACAGAAGGCTAATCAGCATTATCAAATTTAAACTAAGTACAGACAGTCAAAAAGCCTGAGACTAAATTGATTCAGTCTTTGCAGGTTAGTTTAAGCTGTGTAGATTGAACTGGTAAGCAAATGAACAGACATTCACTTTTGATAGTGGAAATGCAGCCACATGCCTGCAGTGGCTCAGAAACTGAGGGGCAGTAGAGCATGTCTCCCTGCTCAGCTGGAACAGACAGCTTAGGCCAAGTCTAGTCTACACCGCCCCCCCCCCCCCCCCCACCCCCCCCGCAAAGCATCCTGGGATGCTGGGGGACAGAGTTAACTTGAATCTGGAGGGGATCTGGGACAGAAGTTCAATAACCTGATTTAATTAAATCAGTTAAGTCTGATACTACATCCACCCAGGTTTATCTTAAACCACTTTCAAAATGGTCAAAATTGGTTTATGTACACTGAACTTCTGTTGTGTTATAGATCTGAACCGGTTTCTGATTACTTATACCTGTTTATGTGTAATTTCTGTCCCTAGTTTTAGTGTCCAGAAATCATGAATCAGGCCTGAAACAATTATACTGGCTCAGAAATCTGGAGATGATGATAATAATGGTTTGGCGATTAATTTTATTTCCATTGATTTTTAACACTCTACAGTGTCAGAATGAATTGCATTTTCATGTCTCAGCAACCATAAGAAGTAGAAACTTACTTTATTAAAAAGTAAAAGCTGAGGTGCTCAACATCATCATATAATGCCAGGAACTGACTCTATATAGAACACGTACCAAATAGTGAGAGACTCTGGGTCAAATCAAGAATTTAGCTGGCCATTTGCTATGAGTTCTCACTAAGCTTAATAGAGCTTTTATTAACATGTATTCCAAAGTATGGCATGCAAGTTTCATGTCCTCTACAGACTTGCAGATGCTTTTTTAAAAAGGCAAGTTTGAACTTAAGCAATGAAGAGAATGTCTGGGTGAAGATGAAAAGACTATTGTTAGTACACTAGAAACTGCTAGTACCCATGTTTTAGATACAGTGTGGCTGAAACATTAGCTACTTTCCATGGCAGCCTGCCCTTCTGAGCTGGAATGGATTCTTATTAAATTGTTGCAAAATTTATGGACACCAACATGTGTCCAACTCAGAGAATAAAGGAGAATGCATTTGGCTTAAACCAACAACTCTTAACGGTAGCTGCTGCTTTGAAGCTCTAGGAACCTTACTATCAATTTCTCTTAACTGAACATTTGCCAGCAAATCACTTCATAGAATAAACAAGCTTCAAAGTGACATTGAAAAATTAAACCTTAGGAAAAGCCAAAGGAACATAACTCATTTCCTCTCTCAGAATTAACATTTATTTGAAGGTTTTTTAATCCAGAGTTGCAAATGTTAAAGCTGTATAACTAATGCACTTCACTTGCAATACAATTTCATGCACTTTAAGAACACTACAATTTAATGCAGTTTAATGCAATCTTGTGCGTTTTCTTTCTCTTTAAGATTGTGTCTGGAATTAAGACCAAAAATGAAGCGACAGGGCATGCATTTGGATCAGGGATGGGCAAAATGCAGCCCAGGGGCCGGATGAGGCCTGTGAGGCCATTCCATCCCACCTGCAGGGCCCCTAAAAAATTTAGAAAATTAATATTTATCTGCCCTGGGCTGCCTGTCATGAGGCCCTCGATGGCTTGCCAAAACTCAGTAAGCGGCCCTCTGCCCAAAATAATTGCCCGCCCCTGATTTGGATGGTAAACATATTGCTTTGTCACTTCAAAGGTGAAGAAGAGAAAAGTTTTTGCTACATTTTGCTGAACATTTTTCTAAGTTTGGTTCTGAAAATCCCAAGTTCCTTTGGATAAACAGTTGTGATGCTTCCACCTTCATTTTGGCAAATATATTCCATTACTTTTTAAGTTACATGTTTTCCTTTGGGGAGAAGAGGAGTGAGGGGGAGAGGTAAGGTGGAGAAGGGAAGAGAAGAGGGCTGGCTGCTTTGTTTCACTTTTTTATTTGCACAAGGCTTATTTTCGCTGTCTCTTAGAGGTTGACCACACTGCACACAAAACCAACGTGAGGGTGCAAGTAGAAAATAATTTATAATACTGTGTACCAGATGCATATTTAACACTTTTGAATAGCAAAGAGGGAGATATGCCAGCCAGAAGAATAAAAAACCATAAATGTGATTTTTGTACATGGATGCTACAAACTCCCCTGATGGTATAGGAGTATAATTCAGCTGATAATGCCTTTTTGCCATTTAAGAATTTTCACAGTATAGGCCAGGAAAGTCCTACTAAGGTTTAACTTGATTATTTTGGAATTTTGTAGGGGATCATTTTAAATATACCAGAGAAAATTCTTACTCTGTGTCCATTTGTGGGAATTAATTGCCCTTCAGTATTTATGGAAAAGGAGCTCTTGTTTCTCTAGGAAAGGAGGAGAAGGAGTTCTGAGCAAGCAACTGCTTCTCCAATACAAGGAGAAAAGTGGGGGGGAGGGTGAGGGGAGGAAATCTTTTGTATCATGACTAACATGGCCCCTACCCCAGAAATGCTTACAGTGTTTACAGAGGAAGTAACCTCACTTTCATTTCCCCTTATTTGGTCTATGGCTTACCTCATGCTTGTCAGGAGCAATGAAATTCAACTGGCCATTTGAGTCATACAATATAGAGAAAGCAAGCTCGAGCACCTCCTGGAACAATAGTCGCATAGAAACACAGGTTAAAATTCCATTAAAGAAAGTCACATGTTCATATTTCAGCCTTCCTCTCTCTCTACCAACAGTGCCAAAGAAAACTGAAATGCTTTGTAGTATCCACCAGGAAGGAATGCTGCTCCCCTGGCACCCTTCATTCCTAGCCAGCATTGCAATGGTTCCAGATTTAGGCAATGGATAACAGATTGGGCAACAGCAGACACAATGCAGATACAATGGCAGTGAGGACAGCAGGATAAATTGAAAATGACTAGTTGTGACAGTCTTGGAATCTGGATTAGGCTAGTATTTGAGTTCAAGTCTGAGCCCTCTCATGGCTAAAATTGAGTCCTAAGGCACCAAAATCTTAAAGCATTTTGGCTCCATGATAAGGCTAGTTTGTATCTTGTGGCATTTGTGCCACCTTCACTGTTGGGATTACTAAATTATCCATTCTCATGATGCCTTTGCCATTTTGGCCATTGAGCAAAGAACTAGCAAGCAATGGGTGAATTCTCCAGTAGCACAGAAGTGGCACTCCCTTCTTTGAGATCATCCTCAACAGGGTAGAAGGCATGTCGCTTAAGGAGGTATGACAGTGGCCATTACAAGATGCTGTAACATATGTTAGCTCTTGAGCTGCCTAGACATTTTGGGGCTCCTCCAAAGCCCTCTCTACTTCTATCTGTGCTTACATTCCATCTTCTGTTTCCCCCACTGCTTGTGCTCCAGACTAAGTTTTTCTCTCCCTTGCCTTATTTAACTCCTTCCCAATGCCGAATACATCTTCATCCATAATGTCCCTCACCATTCAACAAAACTGGCCAAATAATTGGTGACTAATAATTATTGTAAAAAATAAAGACGTATCAATAATTTAATAATTAGTGATACTTCTTAATGTTCTCAGTTTCAAAGGATTCTAGATATCAGGCAGTGCTACCAATAAAAACATTCCTCCTATTAGAAAATGTGATGGTTGTAGCTGCGTGAGCCTGAGAGATTTGTTTACTGTACTTAGTTTTGCAAATTCCAAATAAGTCTAGAGCGGGGAGAAAGATGACTGATTTTCTTTCCTCCAACAAGCATAAGGAAGTAAGTTAGGCATCCTGATTACATTGAAAAATCAATAGGCAGTTTTCCATTGAAAATTCCAATCTATGTAGATCAGTGATTCTCAAGTAGGGTACCACAGCACCCTGGGGCACCTTGAGATCCTTTCAAGGGTGCTGCACAATGCCACACAATGTTAGCACCATCAGATTTACAATCATGATTCACAAGATAAACCCAGAGATTTCAAATAGAAATCCATAGTTGTGGTCCTTCTGAGTTCTGTGCAAGAGAAAAACTGCTCTACTATGTCTCTGTAAGCAAAAAAAAAAAAGTGAAAACTAGGAGCTGGCATTTTCCAGGGGTGCCTCAGGTCTAAAAAATTGGGAACCACTGATGTAGATATATACCAGTGGGTGCATCTACATGTAAAATTAAGGAGAGAGAAACTCTGGAGCACTTTCAACTGGAGTACACTACTCCTGGGCACAGCATCTACACATGCACCCGGGACAGCAGCACTTGGAGCAAGGGTGGAACAGCCTTGGGCTGGCCAAGGCTCTGGGTGGTGGCCTCGGGTAGTGGAGGGACTGGCTGGAGAACAAGGGTGCAGAACCTACAGAGCTGAGTGGCTAGCTGGCGGGCAGCCCCCGCACTTCAGCACCCTTGTAACCCAGCCAGCCTCTGTCACCATCTACATATGCATTTCAGCACAGTGAACGACCCCACCATTTGACAGTACTGTTGGGGACGGCCCCCATCATACTGACGTGGACAGTATGATCTTACGGCAGAGTTAATTTACTGTGCCCAAATACTGGTGCACGTGTAGATTGTGACGCTTTACTGCAGAGCTAATTAGTTTACTCTACAGTAAATTGCATGTTTAAATATACATAGTATTTACTAACAATGACCACACTGTTATCTAATGCACTGTGGTGTGCGTCCTTATATTTAGGCTAAGAAATAAATGTGGTTTACATATTCAACAGTTACTGTACATGTCCAATGAACTTTTAATAAATATAAACATCTTCTCTGAGTTAGTAAAACAAAAGTCAGTGAAAAATGTACTGGTTATGGGAGGTATATGGGCCACTGCACTCAAGTGTATTCAAAACTACTCTGCTGTGCAGACAAGCCCTGTTTTTCTTACCTTGTTGTTCCTGGTCAGTAGTCACATTACATGGATTTTCTTTATTCATTCTCCTGAAGAAGGAGGTAAGAGAGAAACATCTGGCCCTAGTCACTACGCTACTAGCAGCTGAAAAAGCACTGCTTTCTACATTTACTACACTGAGGAGTAAAAATGGAATAATGGCAAGTTTGTGTTGGTTGGAGCAGACATATCAGGAGTTACTCTGTTAACTTCAATATCTGGAGGTCTCTAGATTTCTGCTAGTATAAATAAGACCAGGTTCTTGATCAAACACCTTAAATGATACTTCCTTAATGATCTGAAACTTCAGTATCACATAACAAACATTCTTGATCTCCTTAGGTGTGGTTATACTTTCAAATTTGCTGTGCTCTAGAACAGATCAAAGCAGCTCCTGCACTCACTCCCAGGGGAAGCAGCAGCTCCTCTGGTGCATTCAGATGTCAAGTTACTTATAGTTCACACTCTTATTTTTTTGTTTTAGGCCTATTTCTTAACTGTACCTTATTAAGACTAATGTCTTCCATTAGAGAACCAAATTTACCTCTACCCACACAAACCTGGCATTATCTCCTCTTAGCGTGTTATAAATTACTAACATCAGAAAATGCCAAGTCATGAAACAGATGATGAAAACTAAATACATCCTTTAAGCCCCCCGCCACTCTTCCCCCCACTAAGTCCTGTACCAGAAAGTTACTGAATTCTGTGAAGGTCAAAAACATACCCTGTCAAGTTGGAAATTAACACATTTCCATGCTCCATGGAAAATTCTGAGGGCTTGAGATTTTCATAGATTTCATAGATTTTAGGGTCGGAAAGGACCTATTAACCATAAACCGTCTTTCCCTCTCTACCTCCCTGTGAAGGCCCAGTTCTCATTCTCTCTCAAAGTTCATCTTTCCAATCCAACTTCTCTTGTTCCCAGATCCTTTCTCTCTCAGTCCTCCCTACTTCCAGCTCTGTTTTTCCTTCCTTCCCACTCTCCATTCCCTCACCACTTCTAAACCCTTTACTTCCTACCTTTGCTCTCCCCCATTGGCCATGTACAGGATACATTTCTAGTGGGAGAATCACAGCGCTTGCGGTAGAAACCATGAGAGTACAAGTATTCACACAGTTTCTCCAGAAACAAGAGCTTTGGTTTCGGGGGGGGAAAATAATCCACGTGTGCTCTGGTAGAGGTTCTTCCCTGGATTCATTTCTCCTGGGAGAATGAATGCTTGTATACTTCCCACCATTTGACTCTTGGTGAGCCATGGGGAAATGTTGCCTGCACCTTCCCAAGACCAGGGTAACTCCGGTATGGAGAAGGCAGGGAGAGCAGCTGCTTCTAACCTCTCTCAGTCTCAGGAGGAGTTGAGTGGTGAGGAAAGGCACCCATGCCTTGTCCATATTGGGGTCATCCCAGGTATGAAGAAGGCACAGTGGTTATCTGCTCCTACTCCTCCCATAGACAGGGAGGACAAGGGAGGGGAGGAATCGCTGCCACTGCTCCCCACTTGCTCCTTACATTGGAGTCCCCTGTGTGAGGAGTGGGGGAGGGCTTTGCCACTCTTCTCAGTCCTCTCAGCTCTCAGGACCTTGTAACCACGGGCCAGTGAAAAGAAACAGAAATTTCTGAAGAACGGAGAAGGAAGTAGAATGCTTTCTGTTTGACAGGAGTGCACCATGACTTAGACCTGACAAGTCAGTGATTGGAAGGTGAACTGGGTTACCCTGGACTAAAGAAATGCCTGTGGCTAGAAGAAAATGTATTATCTGACTATTTTTATCATCCTTCTTTGCTTTAAAAGCTTTTAAATCAAACACAATTTATTTGCATATAATACATTAATATAAGAGTCATAAAAGACCCTAACAGAAGGCTTTAAAAAAAATCAAACCAAATTTAAAACACAAGCAAGACTGAATGACAGTGGATTCAGGTCTAGTCCTATCAAGGTATTCAAGCTTTGTATTGCATCAGATTCCAATTCAGATTTGCTCTTATATATTTCTAAATGATCCCCCTGGAAGAGTAAAAGCCGTGTGCTGGCAAATGAAGAAATGATAAAGCAACTATTAAGAATATTCTGCCAATTCAGTCCCTGGTCATAACAGTGATGTTCTATCATTCAATTTCTTTTCTGCCAATGAATAAACATTAAGGTGCTTGGTACTTATATCAATGAGAACAAAGGTATGAAAATGTCCTTTTGAAAATTCTCTCCAGTTGTGAACCTTCAGGAACCAGCATGATTTTGTGAGTTGAAACAACACAGATTTTGTGAGATGCTGATGTAACACATCTAGATATTACAGATGCATGTTATTTTCATGAATAAATTATTCAATATTTATCAAGCAGCCCTGTAATATTCTCCAGTGACCATTAAGGAGCTGCAAATATTACATATTCTTTAATAAGAGAGCCTGCTTTACATGATAACTAACTTCCCAAATTCTGTGATTCATAGGACAGAAAATAAGGACTAGGGAAAAAAAAAATCACCAACAGAACTGGAGTAGCAACAAAAATAATAATTGCTATTGTCTGTATCAAAAATTGAATGTTTCAGCTGTGGATGTAATTATGCTACTTATCAATCCCTGAACTGCACATCCTCAGCTAGCAGGTTTTTTGCCAGTCCAAAGTAATTTTTCCCTAGAAAATGGGGCAATGCCGACAGCTAAGGACATGCAAATCTGTAGGGCTGTTATTTAGCATTAAATTGTATCTAGACATTGCTGCTTCATAGAGATGACATATTTCCATCACTGCCACCCACTGCTTCCCTTTATTTATTTATTTTTCTTCTCTCTTTTTCCCTCCCTCTCTCTTAACTCTCTTTTTTCTGGGCAAATGAATACCAAAATAAATAAACATTAAAAATACTTCACCCACGTGATATAGTTGCTGCAGCCAAATGTTTCAACAATAGGCAGGAGTTGTGTGCATGGGTATGATTCCAAAAACTAACAAGAAAGATATTCCTGTCTATCTGTTTCCCTCTCCCACCTTGCCCCCCAACCTGCCCCTCCATCCCTGTTTGGGTTACATTTTTTCATTTTCATCCAGAAATATTCTATACTGAAAGCAAAGACAGGGAAATTGTGTCACAATTACTACTTCCCTATGAACCAGATACATTTGATACAAGTTATACACAGAGAAATATATGCAAATATTTTTATAGGGTCTGTGCATCCATATTTCCGTCAGTCTGTAGTATGTGAGGCTCACCCACTAAGGAGACAGTTTCACATGTCACTACCCATCCACATCTCCTTCCAATGGTAGCAAAAAAGCTAGAGTGGGGAATGATCTGACAGAGCACTACTGCAGTGGTTATGTTAGGAAGCTTTCACAGCACCTATCTGCATTATGCACAGCTTTAGGCAGAAGATGATTAAGTCCTGCACTTTTATACACATTAAACAAACACATTATGTTTTCAAAATTAATGAGGTATAGAAATCCTCTTTTTAATAGCGTATGCTCTAGAAGGTTTAGACAGTGAAGCTAGGGTTGGACCCAAACCAAAACTACAGAATCTTGCCAGTTTTAGGGAATCAGATTCTGATTCAAATCCCCAGATCTGAATCCTCTTCGTCTGGGGGTAGTTTCAGGACCAGAAGTGGAAATCTCCTGCTAACAGAGGCACACTCATGAGATTTCTGTCAACTCATGCTGCTCCTAAATTTGAGTAGAGATCAGGGTCATGTCTTCTGCATCCCAGGAGTAGGTCTCAGAGGGTGGGTGGGATACACTGAGTGCCCAGGGCAAAGTGGAAGCGGTGACATACAGTTCACAGTCATAAACACGTGGCTGCTAACAGCACCCACTTTTTTTTTGCACCCTTCTCACACCCTCCACCAAGTCAATGCCCAGAATACAGTTGCCCCTATCACCCCCACCCCTTAGTTACACCACTGCTCAGGACAGAATTCAAACAATACAAGTCCCAGAGCTTGTAATACCACACCTTAGGAAGAATGGGACTGAGCACACCTTGCTCAAAATCCTGCCCACCTGAGTCTGCTGATGGGCTCCAAAACCAGAAGTTCACCTGCAAGACTGCTCTGGACTTGTCCCAATGCCTCCACTTAAGTTCTGAGTCTTTACTAGGTATGAGTGAAGGTAACAGAGACAAGCCTGAAGCCATATCATGGGTGAACTTCCAGTGGACTTGGATGGCTGAGGCATGCTCAATCCCACCCTCTATGAGACCCACTGCTGGGATGCAAAAGACACGATTCTTGTCTATTCAAGTTTAGGTGCAGCATGAGTTGATAGAAATCTCACGAGTGTGCCTCTATTAGCAGGAGATTTCCATTACTAATGATGGAAGGATTTTGCCACATCCAACTTCTCAAGCTTCCTTCAATTTGAAGGCAAATTGTCACAGGAAGGAGTTGGCCAGATTTTGGCATCAAGGGACCTCAATCCTGGGTTGGACATTTGAATCTAAACTTGGAAAGATACCCTAAACCTAATTTGGAGCTCATTCCTATCTGGAACACTATTGAGAGACATAATGATCATTCAAATCCTTAAGTTTCTACTATCTACCCTCCTGTGTTTTCCTGAATAGCTCAGCCAGAAATTACTAGCAGCTGCACTTTACTGAAATTTTGCTGTGTGATTAGAGTGCCACGAACACTGGATCACTGGCAAGAATGGTCAACAAAACTATATCATCTAGTGAAGACAATGTTCAGTCAATAGGGCTAAGTACAGACATTCAAAAAGCCTGAGCCTGAATTGATTCAATCTTTGCAGGTTCGTTTAACCTGCACAGACTGAACCAAATTGCCTGCAGGGACTCCAGCTGGGGTGTGCCTGGAGGAAGAAAGGGGAAGGGGGAAAAAGCCCTTGCCAGGGTTGTCCCCGAGGGTGGGGAATGGCTAGACACCAACCAGGGCAGTGCCTCAGGCGAAGGGGGACAGGGAGGGGAATTAAACTCCCCTGTCTCCTCTCTCTTCCATGGGCTGGCCTGGCTCTGGCCATGCCCCCTGCCAGGTGAGCAGCCAGCAGGGGGGAAAGCCAGGCAGACCCCGGCTGGGGTCCCCATGCCCGTGGGGAGAAGGGAGAAAAGGGAGTTTAATCCCCCTCCCTCCCCCTGAGCTGTTGGTTCATGCCCCCACCCCCTCCTCTCCAGCGGAGAAAAGTATGGCAGGGCCTGTTCTGCCCCCACAAGGCAGACCAGGCTGTGCCAGCTGGGTTTCCCACCCCCACCTCCTTGTCAGCCAGCCCTCACTGCTCCAACTAGAGAGCAAAGAGACGGGGCCAACTCTGCTCTATTTGAGCAGGCAGGATAGCCCAAGGCTGCAAAGCATTCTGGGATGCTGGGGGCCTCTGATTTAACTTGAACCAAGAAGGGATCTGGGACAGAAGTTCCATAAACTGGTTTGACCCAAATCAGTTACTTCTGATACTACATTCAACCAGGTTCATCTTAAACCAGTTTCAGCCATTTTAAAAATGGTTTATGTACACTGAACTTCTGCTCTGTTACAGGTTTAAACCAGTTTCTGATCACTTAAACCAGTTTATTTGTAATTTCTGTCCCTAGCCTAGATATTTTTACTCTTTTGTAATCTATGCAACCCATTCAAATATGGATAACATCCAGGAACCACACTACTGAAGACCATCTTAGTATGTTTTAGGCTTATCTATAATTATCATAATCCACAGATGTTATGAAGTTAAATGCAGGGTTGAGCCCATTCGGCAATGCTGGTCTAATCATTTAATTCAAATGACTGAATTCAAATGAATTAATTCAAATGGTAAAAACAGAGAGAAAGAAAGAGATTGTATGTGTGTATGCTGGAAAGGAGAAATGGCTGTTTTATTTCAGGAAAGGCCAAGTTCATAGTGTTTGCATTCTGCAAAATGAACAATTATAATAATTTGAAAAACAAACCTTGTTTTGTTTAAGAGCTCCCTTCTCCTTCATGTGAGGGCAGTCCTTTCCTGTCACAACTGCTTTTATATCTGCCACAGGCACTGCATTAAAAAGACAGAAAATGAGTGCAAGTGAAAGGTGCGACTGTCCTGATGTCAAACAAGATGCGCCAAACAAGAGGCAAATCTAATGTGTCAAAAATGCCACCCCTTTTGCCATTTCCAGAGCCTGCTCTGAGAAAGGAAACAGTAAGCAAAGCAACTAAAATAGACATCACAGACCTTGACAAAACCCATTAAGTTTATATTTTCACAAGGAAATGTGACCAAGGATTCTGCATCCGGTTCCCTGCTGAGCTTTTCATGAAAATACACTTAATATGTATGTATATTGGTGTATGTGTCTGTCTGGGTAGCCTTTATTTATACCAGTGAAACTATACAACCAGTACTGTATATATTAATTTATACAGTACTTTTTCATGCTGTTTTACAATGTTCTCAAAAGTGGCTGCTCAATCATATTGGGGGTTTGGATATAGAAACAGTGTGAAGCTTAAAATAAACACACTTAAAAACAAGATTTTTTTTAAAACCAAACTGATTTTTAAAAAGTTCTTAAAAGTTTAAAAGACTTAGCACAATCACCATGAAAGCAAAATTGACGAGGTCACTGGAACACAAGATAAGTGTATCTTGCTTCAACTGGAAGTCAATTTTCCAGCACTAATTATAAATCTATCTACTTTAGAATATAATATGGTCAGGGAGTGAGAGGAAGCTTCAACAATCTATAAATTAATTATCTTGTGACTGGAAAAGCATCATATGGAACAGGATAATAATATCTAAGTCTGTTTTTAGTCAATCAATCATTTAAAATAGTTATGTAAAGTCTGCAGTAGAGAAATATATATTTTATGGCACTGGGCTCAGCACCATGGTACATGTTATGCATTTCATAAATCAGGACAACAACCTGTTGTATCACTCACAGCAGTGTAGTTGAAAAGGCAACATGATCAGATTGGTACAGGCTGTAGGGGTTTTTGCCCTCCTCTGTAGTGGGGAGTATGACCCTCTTCTTGGGATCTCTTGAGCATATATTAATGCCCTTTACAGAAGCAGAATGTTGCCCACCAGGCTTTACTTGTGGCAGGTTAGTGAGTCTTGTATTGTGTCAGGGTTGACTGTGTAGTTTTGCTAAGAGGTTAGACAGTGGAATTGTATAGGACAGTTGAATAGCGATGATCCTGCCTCAGGCAGGGGGTTGGACTAGATATTGTCTGCAGTCATTTCCAGCCCTACTTCTCAATGACTCTATGACACTTTTGAATGCATTTTATATGCAAGTAAACCTGTTGACATTTTGACTATCATTGCAGTATCTGAACACCTTCTGCTTAAAATCAATAGCAAAAGCAGTCTGTACTGGACTATAGCCAACTCCCCTTGTCATGGCTCACAAAACAGGCTCATTATGATATGTTCAGAATGGTAACACCTTATAAGTAGGCTCTATTTATCTGTTGAAAGATCTTCCTGTTCCATTCCACTAACTCCTCACATAGGAAACAAGACTGACCACAGGACCTAAGTCCAAAAGGGCACTCAAGGAATGAGTGGCCCTTCTTCAAATTGTGTCCATATCTACTTCACTTGATCAACATTAAAGGTGAGGGTCTGGTCACAAAGTGTTCACGTGTGGGATTCAATGCCTCATCTTTCATTCCAAAGTTAATGTAACATTTTTCCAACTGCGATGCAAACACATCACTTCTCTCAATGCCAAGGTAGCAATGAGAAATACTGTCCTAGATTCCAACAAAGGACTGCAGTAAGGGCCTGAAACATCCTTGAGGCTATTCTGTAAATCACTGAGAATAAGGGAAATCTGACTACAAACTGCTACTGTTATGGGGCTCTAGTTAGGTCTGTTCCCCGACCTGGCCCAGCACCAGGGAATACTCAGAAAGGTTATGGGGAACGGCAGGGAGGGAAAAAGAGAGCTTATATTTGTTATTCCAAATGCTTGTGCTGCATTTGAATTATTTTATTCATACATTAAAAGGTTTGAATCATTAAGTTACTTTTCTCAGAGTGGAGAAATTAGACACCTGAAAAATTGTTCCCTGACTTCACTAAAGAAGGATAATAAACTTGTCTGATTTGCATATAGATGCAACTAATAAAATAATGACAACAATGATATTTATTACTAATGAAAAGTACACCAGGGAAATAATTTCTGGTCCAATCGCTGGTGTTACAGGCACTCATCATGGCCTTATAACCATTAATGACTACATGGCCTGCATTTCACAGCAGGGTTGAAAGCATTAGTGTCCTTAATTCAGGGATGGGAAACTGAATGACAAAGAGCAGTATCAAATTTGCCTGCTCCCCCTAGGATGGATCTGGACCATGATCTGGACCCATTTTTAGTGGCAGATCAATAGTGGCAGAGGCAGGAGGGGTGCCAGCTTAAGGAGCTGAAAGGATTAACGCAGCTGTTATTTGTATATTAGCTGCTGACATGTCCATAGTGGGGCTCTATAGGGGACTTCAGCAGCAGTCCACACCCCTGACTTCTCAGTCCCTCCAGGAGCCATATTTTCCATACCCCTGGATTAAATGATCTGCTTGAAGATGCACAGGAAGCCTGTAAGCATGGTTACTTCGCACCAGAAAGCTACTTAATGCCACCTCTTCCTCAAATTACTTTATTAGATGGCAGCTCCTTCTCTACAGTTGGTTCTGCCAATGGTGTCTCCTTGTTGCTCAGTTTCTTAGAAGTAATCAAATCAACTATAAAAATTGAATGAAGTCAGTATGAAGTTAACTGTCCTTTTCAAAGAACAGTCTCAAAAATAGGAATGCAAAAAATAAGGGACATATTTACTTTCCCAGAAAGATAAACAGTTCCTTAACAGAAGCAAAGGTCTCAATTCAGGAAACTACTGACAAATGTGCTGAAATTATCACTGCGCCAAATTAAAATCCAGAATTAAAATTCATAACTAGGCAGTGGCCTGAGCCAAAAAAAAATCAGGAACTAATCATTACCCATTTCGGGGAAACTGGATCCAGGCTGAAAAACTATGGGCATTTACAGACATGCTTTGGGAGGTGGTGGTGGGGAAAAACACATGCTTTAATTAGTTAAATTTTAATTAAAAATGCCTGGATTGTCATGTGCATCAGCATCCTTGTGCTGAAAAATGGATGTGGGGCCCTTTGAACTAAAGAGCATTGAACAAGCTTAATTTGAAGCACCTCAACACATTTTTCAGCACGGGGACACTGATACACATGACACCAGAGTCTGCTGAAGCACGGAAATTACTATGTTTCAACAGACTCGATTAATCAAACTTACAGTGTGTTGGAACAGCCTCCCTGCACGTGTATAGGAGCCCTGTGGCTCAGAATTGTGCTCACTTACAATCAAATGAGCTTCCAATTCGACAAGTGTCCAAAAACACACTGATATCACCAAAATTTGACTAGACTGAGGTCATTTACTGCACTAAAGATGCATCACTGTGTGGAGATGGTGTGGGCATAATGGAAACAGAAAAGAAGGCAAGCTTTAAATCACATTTCTCTCTCTCTGATTCAGGGGTTAGGTGGGTACATCACAGAACAGTCTCAGAAGCATTAGGTCAGCTTGCATTCACAATGCCAGGATCTGGCTATTCATCTTGGATTTTACAAACAGGAAGATTCAGATCAACAGGACCTGTTTAGAGTCATTAACTTAACTGGAAATGCTCCTTCCTCCTGGAAAGGGGAGCATTAAAAAAAACAGGCAATTTGTAAGATCCACCATTGCTGCATTTTGACAGATTCTTTATCGACTACATGGAAATATGTACCTGCTGAGAATGTTCAAATGCTCATGCCAAGATATATGTTAACCAGCAGAGGCATAATAAACTGAGTCTATCAATAGAAGTATTTTTCTTGCATCATCTTACAAGTAAATGATAGAAATAACTTCAAAGTTCACACGGATAAGGCAGTGTGTTTAAACGACTTACATTTATCCTGCAAAGAATCATGTGGGACTTCTCCTTGGGGACTTTCTTCCAAATCTCCATAGTGCAAGACTTTGTGATTTGGTGATAGTCGACAATACCAGAATTTGTCTGTTAATAAAACACATTACACATAAGGATACCATCTGTCCCTGTTATTATTGATACTATAAGAGATAAATCTATTCAAATGCTATAGTTGCCAAGAACAAATACTGTAAAATGGTTAGAAAGAGAAAATGTGTGTGTTGTGCCGGAAAAAAGGAAAAGGCTCTGCCACCTCTCAATTGTTCATGTGATGAAAATGAGTCTTTGAAGTTTAAAGCCATTTCCTATTTTCATTCATCCATTAGGAGGAACACAAATATTAAACAAGAACGCCCTTCAAGACGAGGCTGGGTAGACATCTGTCTGTCATCCTAGGTTTAGGAATAGCAAACCTGAAACTGTACAAGAAAGTTGGAGTAGAAGATCCCTGAGGTCCTTTCAACCTATGATTCTAAGCTTTGAGTTACATAATAAACTCTTCCAGGCAGAGCCCTGGGCTAAGGTTTTCAAAGGTAAGTGTTGATAGCTAACCTGAGACAACTTTATGGGCCTGATTCTCTGCAAGTTCTGAACATCTAACTGAACAAGCCTGTTTAAGATGTCTCAGTTGGGACACTCAGAAAGTGAGATACCTGAAAAAAAATTAGGCATGTTCAACGACTGTGGTTCTAGCCTTTTTATATGCCTTATGAAGCACTGTGTACCTGTACAGCGGTAACAGTGTATAAACAATAATAAATATCCTATGAATGTAATAATTATATCCTGTACTGCCTTATCCCACAGATCACTGATTCTCAACCAGGGTGCCAACACACCCTGCCAGGAGATCCTTTTAAGGGTGCTGCTCTAGCATTGTTAGGTGTGCAAACACCTACACATAATTCACAAGACAAATCCAAAGATTTCAAATAGGAATCCATAGTATCAAAGACATTCTGACTAGCTGTGGTCTTTCTGAGTTCTTAGCAACAGAAGATTTGCTCTAGTGTCCTGTAGTCAAAACACATGTTAAAGCTAAGAGCTGGTGTTTTCTGGGTCCAAAATAGTTCAATAGATCAATATTATGCATGTCCCCAAATGTATGCATATTGCATTCCTATTTAGCTCTTACGAGGAACCCAAGTGTATTTAGTTCTCTTTCCACCCTTCAGTTCTCTATTTATTATTCCCCTTAACAATATTTGTCAAGAACTGCTACCACTAACAACATTTGCTTTGAAGAGTTAGGCTACAATGCTAGCTAGCATGCAAGGTCGCTGCTTGCCAATTTCATTTCTGAAACGATAAACACTGTGCTACTCTTCCTTGCCAAAGCATGTCTGCTTAATAGATAGACCACATAACGTTAAGTTGTCAGAAACACAATTTTGCTACAGCTATACTATAACTCTCCTAACGCTCTAAGCAGGGCTAGATGAAATGGCAGTTAAAATACCAATGGGCTGCTTAGTGGCTTGTCTACATTAGTACTTCTATTGTTTCTATCACTGGTGGGAAATTTGAGAGGATAAGACTAGCATAGGCACAGCCCTGCTGTACCACACTAGCATGCTGGCTTTACAAGCTCAATGTTTCTGAGCATCCTCTAAAGCCCTAATGATAGCATTTATATGCCTCTAAAGTGCCACCTTGCCCTACCTGCTGCCTGATTTTAGACTAGCATGGCTAGTCACCTCTTGATAGAATATAAAAATTGTTTGATAGACAGATGTGATTTGACATAATGGTATCTTTAAACTGTCAATGTACTTTCCACTTTTAGCTATATTCTTTCTAAAGAATGTGGCTCAGAAATGTACAGAGAGACTTGAAAAATAAATAGAAATGTCTTGGAATTTTATGTAATACTTTCTACTGAAGGATCACAAAGCTCCTCAGGAGCAATGAAGGGGAATTCTGATCTGTTATGCAAACGCAAATTGGGAGGAATCCCGACATGAAAGAATTTATTCTGGGATGCCCGAGATTGTGCTACCTGCATACATTTCAGGGCACCCACTGAAATTAGTAGGAAACAGGTTTAAAACTAACATGAGAAAGTACTTTTTTACACAATATTTAGTTTAACTTGTGGATTTCATTGCCACAGGAGGTAGTAGAGGCAGATGGCATAGCTGGGTTAAAAAAGGGACTACTTTATGGATGATAGATCTATTAATAGGTGTTGAGCAGAATGGTTGGAGATATTTCCCCTGGCTTCTCCAAATAAATAACAGAAGATGCCAGGGAGGGTAATGGATAGAGGACAGATAACTCTAGATCTATCCAGTTTAATGCTCTCCCTTTAGCATCCACTTCTGCCACTAGGCTAGATGGACCACTGATCTGACACAGTATAGCACTTAAGTTCTTATGTTCGTATGTGACACTGAAATACAGCCATCCCTGGAATATAGGCCAGCACAGTGTTGCACACCACTACAGACGTAGGAATTTTAGGAAACCAGGAGTCTCTATACTTACAAGACTGTCAGAGAGACTTAATAATAGAGAAGACTTCACCCTTAGTTGGTACAGACTCATATGAAAGATCCCACATAATTAAGTCCTTGGCACTCCAACGCTTAAAAATGTATGCTAAAAATGTTCCTTTCCAGTAGTGGGATAACTCTGAGTTCCTATTAAATACAGTAGCAGGATATTATCTTTAGCAGGATATTTAGGAGACAGCTTATTAATTTTGGACAGTATGAAGGAACATAACTTGCAATGTCTTATCATTAAAGAAAATCCATTCTTTTTAATAAAACTTAGCTTGGCTTTACTGTCATCTCAAGACCTTAGGGCAATGAGTAAGTGGATGGTGTCGTGGAAGACAATTACTATGAAACACTGAGGAAAATCAGACTGTATGTTGAAGTTAGTAAAAAACTAAAATGGATCAGATCTGAAATGTACTTCAAGATTAGAGTGTTTTGATAACCTTTTAGCTGTGAACCTTTTCAAAAACAGAGGAAAAGAGTGCAAGTCCTCACTCCTTTACAGCTCAGAAGGCTTGTAGAGCCTTTTAAAACAATTCCCAATATCACAAGGATAATTAAAGAACTAATAACCATAGACTGCAGTTCATAGCATGCCCAGTATAACTCTTCAGCAGTCTCACTAATAGCTGCCATCATAACAAAATTTTGCTGTCAAGGGGAATTCTTTTAATTGAAACCTGCAAATGGAACTAATGAGGTCTTGTCAGCTGAAACTGTTGAATGTCCAAGCTGAGACAAGGGCAATCAGTACATTAGCAATGAAAAAACCACACACTGTTTTCTTTTTTGGATCCTGCCACACACCATCACATCCACAGCTACTTGGGTTTCAGCTTGAGACTATATTAATGCATGCATCATATATAGGGGTAATAACCCACATATCTGCTATTTTATAGGAGCTGCTGTGAAGCAGAGCTGGTGAGTGCAGCTATTTTTACTACACAGGTTTTCCAATGTTTTGATTCATACATATTTTTACGCAAGAAGTGATAAACTAACAGCATAGCTAAAGCCATAACCAGGCTAAACATAAAAAGGAGGAAATGATGTCTATGGGCACAAGAAAGTTTATGATGTCAAAAATGCAATTTCTGCTTCCAATCATAAATCCCTATAAACAATCAGAAAGGAAGTGTGAGTACAAGGTCTTATTCTTTTATATCAGTGTTAAGAAGAGGTGGTTTTAAACTAGGAAATTCTAGCTCAGAAGGCACCTTGAGCCTGTTAAATTGATTCCATGGCATTTACTGGAATTTAAAAATCTGGAGAGGGATTTCAGAAATGGAAACCCAACTCATGGACTTGTAGGTGTGTGCATGTAACTAGAAAAATCCATTTCCTGGGTGAATGGTCACCTCGACAAATGGTGGCTTGTGTTTTGCCCAGGAAAACTGTTAACTGGTAACCAGCTTGATTTCTTCTGAATAAATGCTCCATAGTTCAGGACCCGCCCCTGAGATGCTGGATGTCTCTGGGTAATAGAGTAATTTTTGTATTTGACATCATACATATCTTGATCTTATCTCTTTTATGCAATGAGTGGTTTCTAGTAGGATATCCTGTTAAAATTAGAAACAGAACTGAGTGGCAAATCAGTCTCATGATTTAACTGAAGTCTCGGTCACTAGGTTTTTAAAACCTAGGCAGTTCTTAAGTCTGTTTTACTCACTAAGACTCAAGTACTGTTGTTATGGATTCTAGCTTGATTATTAAGATTACAGCTACATAGCTAATACTACAGTTTCTATCTTTCTGAGGATCACAGAGAGTTTTAATGCTTCAATGAAGTTAGTTTGACAATGAAGTAGGATAAATATTATTTTCTCCTTGTTTACAGTTGGCAACCTCAAAGACAGCAAGAGCAACATCATTTGTCCAAAGTAATTTAAGAAACAGATCACTGGACTCCCAGTTCTCTTCTGCACTGTTCCTTTCTAGATCTGTAAACTGGAAAAAGTAAGTCAATTAATTTTCCACTTGCACTTTTTGCTTCATTATTTCAACCATATTCTGGACCTGAGTCACTTCTGGGTGCACCAGTGGGTAAAATCTGCAGCTCCATTTCCTAAATCAACTCATTGTGGAAGAGCGAGCACTTATCCACTGGGCAGTCTGCCAGGGTGGGGCAAGAGTAGCCTCACTGAGTTTATACTCTGCCAGTGCATTTCCCATGGGCCCTATTCAGCACGGATAGAACCTCTTGCTCTTTTGGCCCTACCTATATTAGATTTGCATTGACTTGCTCTGGACCTCCAACTATCTCTCTGATTCAGTTTTGGGCAAATTTGCTGCCACTGGGTGACAGTAACTTGCCACTGGTGGAAAATGGACCTGCTAGCTCTATATTTCCCTGAAATCCCATAAATTAAACACCCACCCCACTTCCAAGTACAGGGTGGCTGGTGTTATTAAGCCAAATTACTAGAGAAAAAGACTAACATTACATTCTCTAATTTTCAACTTCAAAAGATGCTATGCAAATTGTTTACATCTTCAAACAAGAGCTGCAGGAGCCTGTTAACTAAATAGCATCTTGTCACATTGTTAAAGCTCAGTGAGAGGAAAATAAAAAGTTGGCTGTAATTCAACTAAAAGAGCAGCTCAAACTGTGATCCATTGGTGTGCACAGAGATTTTGTTGATGGTCCATATACTGATGGCCATTCACATAAGCCTGCAACTGAAAGCAGCTGGTATATATTAAACCACAAGTTGGCTACCCCTGGCAGGGGTGCCACAGCATGTTACGCAAAGGTATTTTGCTTGGCATGCATACCTTGGGGTGGATGATGGGGAAGGATCACAACAAGGATTGGACCCCTCGTAGCATTATTTTTCCATGGAAGCAATTGCAGTTGCCACAGGAGTATTACATGGTTAGGACTAGGAGCCTCCAGAGCTGTGCTCTGCATGCCTGCTTGCTGCCCCTTCCTCCTGCTTGCCAGTCATTCCCCTGCCCACCAGCTGGTACCACATGGCTCCCAGCTGCAGCACTGGGACCTCAGGAGGACTGGGGTGATTGCCCATGATCTTCCCCTGTCTCTTCCCCCCCACCTCCTTGTTCTTATCTGTATTTCCCTTGGTGCAGGGAGGCAGGAGCAGTCCCAGGCCAGAAGCCTCCAGCAGCCCCTGCTAGACAGAGGCTTCTGGTTGGGATTGAGGGGGCAGGGGCGGGCAGGCTGGTCTTGCTGCTGCCTGCCACCGGCTCCCCCTGGGTCCTACTGCCCCTGTCTCCCATCATCTTTGATAGGCAGCCAGAAGCAGATAAATATTACTTTTCTAATTATTCTTAGGGGCCCCGTGGGCCAGACAGAATGGCCTGGCAGGCTGGATCCAGCCCATGGGCTGTATTTTGCCTGCCACTGAGCTACGCAACATCACTACTTTTGTCTGTTTCTTTCCATTAAAAAAATAATCCTGGAGCAGACCCATGTAGAAAAGGAAACACTGCAGAAACTAGAAAGAAAAGGAATATTTTCTCAGTTGGTGGGCTAATTCACCCTCTTGCCTGGGTTAGATGGTACATTTAGGACATAATGAAAAGTTTAAGAAATATGTGTTTTGTATTCCTTTTTTCAAGTCACCTTGAAAACACATGCTACAATTGTGGTGTTAATTTGATGGGTATGTAACCAGGTTTCCTTCCTCTTGCAAAAATTACTACCCAAGAGACCTTGTCTATGGCTTTAACACCTAGTTTCTCATTTTAATCACACACCATTTCTCTTTAATCTTTATAAAGATAAAACAGCATTTCTTTCAAAAAGGTGCACCCAGCAACATAAACCACAGATGTTTTGTATGACAGTAGTGATATATCTATTTTGCTCAATAAAACTCTCTGGCAGAGGCAGGTTTACCTGCTACAGTAAAAGTTCTGTTAACTGGCACCTTACAAGCTGGCACGCTTTATTAACTGGCATGCCAGCTTGTAAGGTAAAGTGAACTGGAAGTGTCCACCGTGGCACTTCTGGTTTCTCCGAGCCCCATGGCCCAGGGCAAAGCAGCCTGCGCTGCCGAGTCCCCATGGCATGGGGGCATAACAGGTTATGCGGGGCCTGCCTCACTGTCCCACAGGGCCCCCGGGAGGGGCGGCGACGCCCCGGATGCGGTGGGAGAAGCAGCGGCCCAAACAGGCAAGGATGCCTGTTTGGGCCGCTCAATTAACCAGCATATTTTGTTATCAGGCATCCTCCATTCCTGGGGGATGCTAGATAACAGAGCTTTTACTGTACTTGGCTCCACTGGAAATAACAGTTTTGATTAGTAAAACACTTCATGGATTTTTGCTCTAACCCTTTTCTTTAGAACTGAGCTGACTATCTGTCAATTGACAGTTACCAGCTTAACAAAACTGACCACAGTGTATTTTTCTGTTCTAATAAGATTAGGATACAAATGAAGAGACGCCTCTGTAGGAGACAGCAAGAAAACGGCCTTGTGCTCTCTGGAGGTTCTTGAACAGGTGATTTATTTTTCTTTAAATAACCAAGCACACGAAAGATACTGCTAGGGTAACCATCAAAAAATTATTGCTGTAGTACAATCATGCTATGATAATTCCATCTTCAAGTTGGTAAGAAGCAGTGATCTGCTACAGTTGACCCAAGCTCAGCTTCAAGACCACCTCAGAGAGATGTGCCTTGGCTTGGAGGCTTTGCAACCAAATATAATAAAGATTCAGTGCTCCAAGCTTGAAAAGCCTGGAAAGACCTTTACTCATTTTTTCGTAAAGCAATTGTTTGCCCCTACTCTGACTAACCATGTGTCCTACCACATATTCAGGAAATGTTCATAATGGAATTTTGTTCTAGAGCAGTGGTTCCCAAACTCTGACAGACTGCACACCACCAATTTAAACAATACAACTGTAAGTACCACGAGCAAATATTTCAATATAACATTAAGTACCACCAGCAAATTATTGTCATACAGGCTAGGGACAGACATTCAAAAAGCCTGAGCTTGAATTGATTCAGTCTTTGCAGGTTAGTCTAACCTGGCTAGGCTGAACCAGTTTCCAACCATACAGACAATCCCTCTGGACTGAGGAAATTCAGGCACATGCCTGCAGTGGCTCAGGCTGGAAACTAGAAGGTGCTAGAGCAGCCATCCCTGCCCTTGCAGAGCTGAGCTGAGCTGAGCTGAGGGGGACATGGCCAGGCTCCAGCAGGACTCTGATTAGGGAGGGGTGTAAACCCCCAGCCTGCCTGCTGTCCCAGGCTTTTCCCCACTCACTGCTCAAGGTGCAGGAGTGTTGCCAGCCTGCAGCCCTGGGCTAGCACTCTGAGGCAAGGGTGTGTGTGCAGCGCATGCATCTGTTGATGATACAGAGTTTTTCACTCTCCCTCCCTGCTTCTGTATACTGCCTGAAACAAACTGACAGGCTAGCAAGCCAGGGTTGGGGGGGGAGGGGGGGCTGATAACTCTGTTTATCACCCTTATCCCAGTGTTTATCATCCCATTAAGACTGATGATTCTACCTGTTGATTCAGCACAGACCCAGCATGTCGTCTGCTAGCTAATACACAGACACCTCCTCAGCAAGGCAAAGGGAAGGGGGGAATTCCTGCTTAGCAGAGAGTGGTGAGGGGGAGGGGGAAAGCAAACAGCTCTTAAACATCATTCCCAAGGAAGGACACTAAGCTACCTGTTAATTAGCTCCAAAAAGTCTGTCTCCTTCTGTCATCTCCCACAGCATGGACTGTAGCCAGCTTGTGGTTGGCTAACTAATGCTGAGCTGTCTGTGAGGGATGGAGGAATGCCTGCTTATCACAGAGTGGGGAGGGGAGGAGAGGGGGAAGAGCAGAAGCTGGACAGATGCCTGCAGAGACTGCTGATCTCCAGTGAGACAGCAGAGGGGAGGGCCCAGCCCTGCTGTGGAACAGAGAGCCCCATGCAGCCAGAGCACATGCTGGGATGCTGGGGGACTCTGATGCATCTTAAACCAGTCAGAGGTCTGGGACAGACATTGCATAAACCAGTTTGAGCCAAATCAGTTAAGTCTGATACTACATTCAACCAGGTTTATCTCAAACCGGTTTCAGCCATTTTCAAAGTGTTTTATGTGCACTGAACATCTGCTCTGTTACAGGTTTAAACTAGTTTCTGATCACTTAAGCTGTTTTATGTGTAATGCCTGTCCCTAGCCATAAAGTAATTATAATAAATCAGTTAATGTATACCACTGACAGACAGACTGTGTACCACCAGTGGTACGCATACAACAATTGGGAACTGCTGTTCTACAGTCTTTGTCATCGGGTAATACCAGTTAGTTAGTTATTAAACAGTCAGTCTGATTATTTCAATTTTGCCTGTGCAGACCACGTGAAGATTCCCCTTTACACATTCTGCAGATTTGGAACATTTGCCCTAGGGCAGAGGTTCCCAATCTGTCATACACGTACCACCAGTGGTACACAGACAACCTGCTGGTGGTATTTAAGACTGAACTGAAAAATTTGCGGGGTATACTTAAGGTTCTATTGTTTTAAATTGATGGTGTGCAATCTGTCAGAGTTTGGGAACCGCTGCCCTAGGGTTTCCTCAGAAAAATATAATGAAAAAAGAAGTAAATCAAGATGCATGCCTTATAATCCAAAACAGTCACATAACCTTACTGTGGTAATCCTTGTCCTATCCTCTTGTTACAGTTTCTCTATTACTGTTCCAGGTCTATTACTGTTAATCATCATGTTAGGTGTTAACTTACAACAGGGCTGTTTAGCTGGCATCCCACAGGCTGCATGTAGGCTAAAAGGAGTTAACATATGCCCCTAGGCTCCTGCACAGCTGCTACTGCTCCCAGGCTCACATTTGGCTGCTGCTGCTCCTATTGCTCTTTCTGAAGCAGCATCTGGGGTCTTGTGCTCTCTGTCCCTCCCCTGACCCTTGCTGCCTGACCCAGCCCACGACAAGGGGCAGGGTGGCATGGTGCAGCTGTAGTGCCAGAAACACTGGCATCCTGGAGCAGTTGTGTGGTGCGATGCCATGGGGGAGCCTACAGGAAGTTGCAGGTGAGGCAGGGAGTAGGGGGGCCTGCCCTACATGTGCAGTGCAGTGAGGTGGTGGAGTATTCAGCTGCCCATGCATAACATATAGCCTTGGGGGCCCAAGGTCCCTGCTGATGTGGTCCTCCATGGGGTGTGTGGCCCCCAGCCTCTTAGAAGTTGGACAGCCCTGACTTACTGCTTTCTGGGCCACTTTCTGACCATAGGCCAGATCTTTTAACCTCTTAAAGGGAAGGCACTAACACCAATTTACTTCAGCTAAGGATCCCGATTGCTTGAACTGACAATACTTAAAAAAAAAAGATATAGGTTACCTTCCCTTGGAGATTTACCCTAACAAGAATGTTTTATCCCAGCCTTGTTCCCTTCCAGAGTATTAATGGATCAAATAAAATGAAGTCCAGATTTAAACTACTGTAGGAATTAAGTTTGGCTTAGTAAAACTGAGCCCTGATTATAGGTTTTACTTTGGTTTGGCAATCCTTTTAGCCACTCTCCCACTGTGCAGAACATACTGCTGCAGAGAATATATGGCTAGACATCTTTATGGTAAGGGTGACCAGAATCTGGAATAGACTTCCCAAGCAGGTGGTGCAGTCACCAACCTTGGAAGTCTACAAGAGGAGACTAGACAGACACTTTGCTGAGATCATTTGATCTCAGCAGTATTCCTGCCCAGAGTAGGAGGGGTTGGACTCTATGATCTTTCAAGGTCCCTTCCAGCCCTTAATTTCTATGACCTCTATGAAATCTCTACAAAAATCATACTGGACCGCAATGCCATTTTGGCAAACTGCAGTGGCCAGCTTTATTACAGAACAGGGGTGGTCAACCAGAAGCACATGTGCCACAAGTGGCATGGGCAGTCTCTGTCTGTGACATGCAGATCAGGGAGGGATAAGGCATGACACAGTTGTAGATAAAACAGGAAGCAGAGCAGCTGATTGGGTAAGGGAAGGGGATCGGAGGGGCACACAGGGAGGTTACAGGGCTAATTTGTGGCAGGTCTGGCAAAAAGGTTGCCTTCCACTATAAAGGAACAATTTAAAAAACTGGAATTGTCAAAAATATCTTCAAATTGTAGTTAAGAAAAGTGCACTGTGTATCAGCTAGGCAGAGAGCATTGTAGGAATCATTCTCATGCAGAGAAATCTGCTTTTCTCATCAATACCTAATTCTCAAATATTTATCTCTGAGAGTCCTTACCCTAATTGTAATTCATATTACAGTTACAGAAAAATAAAAGGATAGACATTAGAATCTCATCAAAACAGGGACTGTAAGGAAACATTCTAGATCCAGGTTTGCTGCATTTTGTTCCTGGATTGGAAAGGTTCTACTCTTAGGAGGAAAAGGATTAGAAAGAAAATGGTTTGGTGAAGTAAGTTGTACAATCCAAAAACGGGAAATGATCCATATAATTGTGAAGAAAGTTCTTCTATGTCCATTTAGTATTCACCCCCAGGCACACAAGTTATGGATTTAAGTACTTTTTAAAATTTGCTAGCTTATGAAATATTTAAACATGATAATATGAATGATAATAAAAGAAGAAGATTAAGGATGAGTAGTGACTGGATAGATGTGGTGAGTTGTGCTCACCACAATTAAGGAGTGATGAGTCTGTGATGAGGTATATAAATAATTAGTAGCATAATTTAAAAGCAATTCTTTTTAAAATGTGCCCAAATGTCTGTGGCATTAAGGTTCTGAATATCATCAGTGTCGCATGCTATCCATGGGCAATTTCACTGACCAGAGATTTTGACCCTGTCATCAGCAAGAAGCTTGAAGACCAAGGAAGCAATCAAGGTATTTAGTTCTTGATGGAAAGCAGCTACTTGAGATCTTCTTTAAACAAAAGACCTAATATGATTAGACTTATTCCACAAGGTCCTCGGGAGGAAAATTCCAAAAAACCCACTGACATAAAGAGTACCCAAAGAAGAATTTAATTATTAGAAAATTTTTAAAAGCCCCCTCAAATAAAGCTCTTCATCATTCACTTTATATATGTGGGGAAACTTCAACCTGACAATAGCACAAGTGCTCCTTAGCTAAAGGTGAAGTAAGAAACAACAAAATGCCAGACTCTTCAGCCTTGAGCTTTACCTTGTCGCCGCCGACTATTTAGTTTCCTAAAGCAGGTGCCCTCAACAAGTCGATTAAGACGTTGCTGCTTGATCAGCTCCAAGATTTCAGGCTGAATCTTCTCTTTTAGCTCCCTGGGAAGTGGGGAAGGGAAGGGGAAGAAAAACACACACTTATTAGATCTTTGCATGTACCGCTTTGTTTTCACTCAGAGATATTCGTGAGACATTTCATTTCCATCCATCTCATTTCTGGGAAGGTCCAAAGAGAGGAGGAGTCATGCAGTCTTACTCTAGAAAGGAGTTGTTTTAGGGAGCGAAATCTGACTCACAAATAGAGCACTGAATGGTAGTCAGGATTCCTATGTTCTGTCCCCTTTTGCTACTAAGTTGGTAAATGACTTAAGGCAACCTATTTGTGTCTTAGTTCATCCATGAAATACCACTTATTACTGTACCTCCAAAAGGCACTGTGAGGCAAATAAGTGCTACTTCTTAATAAGAGTATTATGAAGCCTAGTTGATTGATTGATATCCAGGGATGCAATGTTCTCTGCAGATGCACCATATCATCATTAGTTAGTAAAAGAGAAAACAGCTAGTGCCAAACATACTCAGAACCAGCATTTTTAATGTTAGCTCAGATGAAGTAACAGCTGATGTAATTTGATTACTTTTATTTCTGTATCACTCTACAATTTACTATTGCATGGTTTTTGTGGGAAAATTCCTAAAGCTTTGAAACTTGCCAGGCATCCAAACTGTCTAGTGCACAGGCACACACAAACCCATAGTGTATTCAGAAATGATATTACTGTATACACTGTCAAATTAATGCATTTCCTTCATCCTGGTCTTGACAAATGGGCTCAATGTTTCAAGCACCAGGTGGAAAATACATGCATCTAGCATTGAAAGTTGGTTTTATATGCTACCATGAGGATTCACAGGTGTCTGAATTCATTAGTTATACCCTCACTTAGATTCATGAAGAATATGTAAAGGACAGGTTTAAACATCAATGTGGCAGCAAATCTAGTAAGATTAACATGCAACTGAAAGTGTAGAGGGTTGATAAAATATGAACTGTGTCAGGCCCATAATTTTAGACTGCTGTGTCAATACGTAATACCAAAATCATTCTGTCTGGAAGTATTTCCTAGTGATCAACACTCGTAGACATAGAAGCAGTGCTATTCCAGAGGTAATGCAAAATTCTGTTGGAAAACACCGGATGTTCATTTGGTGCCTCAACCGTCACATTCTTCATTTATAAAATCCTACACGGAAATATTTGCAAGGTTTTTGCATAAAGATTGTAGCCTTAATTAGACATGTCAAGGGCATTTGGACACATGCATGCCCTGCAGTGCTGGACACTATTAAAAGCACCTGGTGCTGCAGCGCATGCATTTGTATAAATGGCGAAATACGCATTAGTGCTGAGAAAATGGCGGTGGCACGCTTTTGAACTAAAATACATCAAAGGTGTTTTAGTTCAAAAGTGCACCGCCACCATTTTCTGTGCGCTGATGCGCATTTCGCTGTTTATACAAATGCATGCGATGCAGCGCCAAGCGCATCAGCTTGCATGCTTTGCAGACTCAATAAATCTGCAGATTCAATTTCTGGCGCGTCGAAGGAGACAAAGGTATGCATTTAAATGCTCATCGTAACTAAGGGCTGTGGTGGCTGCCAGCTGATTTTCCATGCAGATCACAGGGCCAGCAGCCATTTTCACAGGCCAAGCACAGTGGGGTCCCCTTATACCTCTGATTGGTAGAGAGGCCCCAGTGGTCCTGTTCCTTGCCACTGATTGGCTGCAAGGCTGTCTGTCATACAGCCCCACCCCTCACTGATAATTAGTGGAGAGGGGCAGGGCCATATGACAGACAGACCTTGCAGCCAATCAGCGGCATGTGGTGAAGGGTGGCAGGCATCTCCAGAGGGAGCCAGCATTTTATTTTTGGTAAGTTGGGTTTGTTTTTTTTTTCCCCACAGAGCCTGAAAAGTGTGGAGCCTGCATTCACAAAGCCTGCCTGAAATCATGGTATCTGTGAAAACCACAATTTCAGTAAGTCCCTAGACATAACACTCTCAGGTAGCAGTAAAATGTTCATGCATTAAAATGCTCAAGGACTGTAGTTCTTGATATCTAATTCACTTCTGTGTATCAGTCAAATATCAAGCAACTATTATAGCTATAAAAACACAATACCTTTAGAAAATGTATTACAAGAATTCTGCTTATTTTCAAATACTATAGATTTTTCATGGAGGGCAACTCTACGTGTGCAGGTAAAGGCACGGTGGGATCTAATGCATGATCCACACAATCATACTCCTGACATGGTACATGTATTATAATAGCAGCAATTCTTACTTAGTCAATGCCAGAAACATTTTTGCAAGTTGCTTCATGGAACACAGTCCTTGCTTTTAACAACTTATAGCTTAAATATACAGTGGCCACATCTACACAAGACACTTACTGAGCTCATTACTACTGTGCACTAGCGTATGAACCATGATGCGATGGTACTGTAGTAATGCACTACTGCACAGTAAGTGTCACTAGGCAATTGTGCCAGGATACTACTACACGGTAATGCCAGTTACTGCACAGTCATTTAGTACTTGGTTATGTAAGTACTAAATGAATGTACAGTAACAACTGTGCAGTTGGCATCTCATGTAGACACACCTACTGAGCAGGAAAAAGACCACAGAATCACAAAAAAATAGAGCTGGAAGCAATCTCATGAAGTTATCTAATCTAACTGCCAGCTTAAGGAAGGATCATTCTTGTCTACATCATCCCAGTTAAGCATTTGCCTACCTTGAAGGCAGACAGGAACGTGAGGTGCTTCCCTAGCTCCATTCTA
>NW_005842396.1:1127730-1136320 GCF_000455745.1 Alligator sinensis | reverse complement strand
CTCTTCCCCTCTTAGGCACCCACCCACTGTCATGCTATTGGGTCTTAAAGAATCAGGCTCCAAGTCTTCTTATGCAACACTTTTCCATAGTAAAAGACATCCATCTCACCATCAGGAATGTTTAATTCTGTTAAATGACATAAAATTGGCTGGGGCATTTGAAGCATTAGATTTTTTTCAAGTCCTACCAAAGGCAGTGGCAGATGATGGAGTTCTATTTATACCTTGTAGGTTTGGATCAAAACCCAAAGGAGTTGGCACAAGCACTAACAGGTAAAGCTCATGGTGCCTTATTTACAAAACACATTTGGAAAATGACAAGCAAACAGGGCACAATAATTTACAAAATGCTTTTCTGAAACTGCTATTCACTATTATTCCTGTAAAGGTGGGAGAGAGAAATTGGCATAAAGAGGCATAAGAGACCAAACAGGTTTAAAAATTTTTCTTGCTCTTGATTTCTATTGCATTTCAGTGATTTAATAATTGCAGGAGTTAATGTATCAAAAAACTTGCACACTTGAGGGAACCAAGTCATATGTTATTACTAACTTTTCTCTTTCTTCTCATAGGCCTCAGCACTCAAGGGACAACCGTGGGATCAGCTACATGATTTTGAGAAATCTACCTTAACTCCTCAGAATTTTGAGGATAATTTTTACAAAATTATTTTTAAAATGACTGAAATAATGGAATTTTTTTTTCATTTTCATTTGTCCCTGGCCTTGTACCCTTCCAATTCATAGTTCAAATACATTCATGCTTTCTGGAGTGAGACATTTTATATTTAACGTAAATCATTATAATGCAATTTGAAAGTAATCCCAAAGCAACTTTGATCTGTTTTTCTCCTTTATGTTCTTGGCACACAGCTGTATCCTATCCTATCCGCTAATGCCTCCTGAAACTATTGATACTTTTTAGCCTTGTTGAAAATGCTTAAAAATTAAAGCATTTCACAAAGCCAAATCCCTCCAACTATTCCCCCTATTCTGCTGCCTCACATACAACTCTCCTGAAGAGAGAAACTCTCTCTGCACCACTCAAGCTTTCTCTTAAACATCATCATCTTACCCATTATTTGTCCAACTCTATCTTTATTTAATGTATCAAAGAAATGACCTGGTTCTTTGCAGGCTAGGACAATTCCCAGTGGAACGGGATACTGCCTTTCACTGACATTCATAGTTTCATAGTTTCAGGGTCGGAAGGGCCATAAAAGTTTTTCTACCCCGCCCCCCCGCCAGGGCGGGAGAACAACCCAAAAAAAAAAACAAACCACCACTCACCCTAAAAACAAAAACAGGACTCAAATGAGTCCAGCCAGGTAAGTATCCAGCCTCTTCTTAAAGATCCCCAGGGTAGGGGCCAGCACCACCTCCCTTGGAAGTTGGTTCCAGCTCCTAGCCGCCCTAACTGTGAAGTAGTTTTTTCGGATGTCCAATCTGTACCTCCTCTCCATCAACTTGTGCCCATTACTCCTTGTTATGCCAGCAGGGGCTAGGGGAAACAGCGTCTCCCCCAAACCCTTCTGGTTCCCCCTAGTGAGTTTATAGACGGTCACCAGGTCCCCCCTCAGCCTTCTCTTGTGGAGGCTGAATAGGTTCAGGTCCCGCAGTCTCTCACTGTAGGGTCTGCCCTGTTGTCCCCGGATCATGCGGGTGGCCCTCCTCTGGACCCTCTCCATGTTGTCCACATCCCTCCTGAAATGGGGCGCACAGAACTGGACACAATACTCCAGCTGCGGCCTGACCAGCGTCGCATAGAGGGGGAGGATCACCTCCCTGGCTCTACTCGAGATGCACCTGTGGATGCACGACAAGGTCCGGTTAGCCCTGCCAACCATGACCTCGCATTGTCGGCCCATGTTCATCTTGGAGTCAATAATGACACCAAGATCCCTTTCCGCCTCCGTGCTCTCAAGTAGGGAGTTCCCCATCGTATAAGTATTCAAAATGGGTTGGTAATTTTCTCTGTGTAGCTTGGAGGCTGTGGCATTCAAAACCAATCACACTCAAACAAACTGGGTCCTGAATTTATTGTTTGGCCCCAAAATGGAAATAGATAAGCCTTCAGCTCAAATGTTGCAACAAGACTGTGATCTTTGGGAAAGCAGTTACTTGATGCTGGGTTATTATAAAACACATGAGCCCAAATGAAAAATCCTCATCATCCATGGCAGCTTGTTCCTAGCAGCTCCTCCTCAGTTCTGGAACTTCTTCCCCCTTGAGGCCTACTAATGCCCAAGCCAGGATACCTTCCAGATGTAAGACCTTTCTATTTGGGCAGGTGTTTAGCAAGCCAGGCTAAGCTTGGGGGAGTTCAAGGGGGTTTAGTTTTATATTTTATTTTAGTCTTCTTTTTAAAAAAAATAAATTATTATGTTCACTTACTTACTGTAAACTACTCTGAGCCTTTGTTGGGAAGGGAGGTATATAAATCTAAAAAATAAATAATGTGGCCACTCCAAACCAAAACTCAGACCAAGGGAGAGTTCTTTAGTTCAAAATTTTGAAGAACTGTAACTTCTGTATGCCATATGGACAACACCAGCAAGAAGGGCTTAGGTAACGTATTGCTCCCATCTATTAGCTACATTCTAATGCAGCATTCAACAAGGCTCAAGGGGTGCCTGTCAATGTGCTGCGAGGCTGCTATAATGTGCTGTAATTAATTAATTGGTAATTAACATGCTCCAGCAGACTCGATTAATCGAGTTTACCACATTAATTAAGTGTGGTAATTACTGCTCTCCCGCCAGTATCTGCATCTTGTGAATCAGCGCCCCCACACTTCAAAATGGTGGCGGGGGAGCGTGAACTAAAACTTATCGAACGAGCTTTAGTTCAAGTGCTTCTGCCATTATTTTGAAGTGCAGGGATGCTAATACACGAGATGTTGTGGCACCTTGGAGCCACTCTAATTAAAGCACCCCTTCATTCCCCCCCCATCATGTGTAAAAGTACCCAAGAGTTTTAAATTGTTGTGTACAATTTCTTTCAGCATATCTGTAAGTCTTCTGGATCTCTGTGATAAAGCAAAGTTTCCTTTTGTATAGTCACACTCTCTTTTGCATACAATGGATTCATGATTCTGTTACTTGCATCCTTTGTGGCATCTAAATAATCTGTGAGAGCTCACTACATGAAACTGAGTTAAAACTGAAAGAACTATTTTTATTCACTATTAAGACAAAAGTGATCAGGAATGTAGGCAAAAAATTAAGTTGTCATGAATGCATCTGTGATTGTTTAAACACTTTTAGCCTTTGCCCTGGATCCAAGATGAGTCTCTCATATTTACACAGCTTTTAATTGCTTGTGTTAAGACATGAATTCATCACATTTTGTGGAAGTGTGTTTTTTTTTTGCTGTGACAACAGTTATTTATACTGATATTTGGAATGGGATACCTTGCAGGCAATGACAAGTTTCACTCCCCTACGAAGGGCTCAAAGTGAATATAAATAGTTGGTATCACTGCCAGATACTTGACTCACATGGGAAATGAGGAAAGCAAGAAAGAGCAAGAAGCTTTGGTGACAGGCTTAGTATTACTGTGCTGCTTTGAACCAACTCAGTACTAGCAGAGAGTGGTAAATAGTTGCTATGAAGTATAGAGACACAAAATTGAGAGTAGCCATTTAGAGGTGAGCTCTTAATTGATTCATTATTATTATGACATGGCATCAGTTCTAATTGAGTTTTACATCCTATCACTCTATTATACTGCAAACATAAAAGAAACATTCTTCCTTTGATCCTGAGTAGCATTATTAATTTAAATTTGTGAGTCTGTTTGACTTGTGCTTTCACCATTGCCCCCTGAGAAAAGTGTCCCTGGAGTAGGCATTCATTCCTCTTTTAGAGGGAGAAACTAAACCATTCTTGAATCCTAACGCCTTTGAATTTCAGAGTGACAGAACTGAAACACTCAGATCCAAGTTCATCCCCAAAGGTTCAAGGTCAGGGTTGGACGTGTTCTAATGTCCTGTTCAGTTCCAAAAGTGCCAAACATATCATGACACTTCAGCTGCAGTTGTTGGCTCTCTCACAGTTTTCCCAAAAAGGCTTCTTCTAGTTTTAGTCAAAAGAGCATGGTATGTGTGCACCACTGCATCTGAACCGGTCTTGTGTCACTGATGTGTCCTCAAGCCCTACCTCAACTGAGAGCCAATCACTACCTTCATGGCTCACCTCTAATATTTTCACATATAATGGAGTCTAGGGCATTTTTAGAAATCAACTGATGCTATAACAGAGATAGACCAGAGGAAAAGAGTGGCACGCCAAATATCTTCTGAATTTGATAGGAAATCACCTAGATATAAAGAACTTTGCCTTGTTAACACAAAAGAAAAAGAGCACCATCCTCAAGTCACAAAAGCACATACATTTTATGGATCCAATCTGTATTGGTGCTATGGCTCTGGGCTTTACTTTGCCTGGCTCAGAGTAGTGACATTTTGAATCTTAAAGGGGCATTGGACAGAAGACAAAATTTCATCTAAAAAAATGTGTGCACACAGCCACACAAAGCCTCAAAATGTCAAAGTATTGTTTGCTACAAACAAGTCATGCTGGGCCCCATAGGGATTCACTGAATCTGTTTTAACTGAACTCAAAAGAAACAGTAGTGGTTCCCTGCAGAAGACAGCACATGACTTCAAGCAGCTGCTATGCCAATGTTTTTTGAGCCCTGTTCCCGCGACAGTTTTTCCCCCAGTTCTCCCTGAAGATCTCACAAATGCCATTCACATTTGTTAGTCCTTCCATGCAAGAAGTGACTAGGGGAGAAGAAAGCACTTACAGAATTGGACGAGACTGGAAATCTTCCTGGTTCATTCTCTCAGACTGACGGATTTTCAAAATTTCTGTGTAACTTAGATTCTGAAGTTTACTTTTGAATTGGTCCAGAGAGCTAGGCTTGGTAGTGAGCGCTCTCATTATTTGTTCCTTCACCACCTGCATTACCTGTGGATGAAAATGAGAGTATTATTGTTTCATTTTGTTTTTCCCCCCTACCATGTTCTAGCACATGTTGTAATTAGGTACCCCTTGGTACAAAAAAATAAAAACAATTATCAAACTAGTTACAGAAGAAATTTTGGCAGGTACCACTGTCAGAAAATCAGCTGATCTCTAACTGGGATTGTTACATGCTAGCAACAGAGGTTTATTTCCACTAAAATAAACAGCCCTGTTGGAGAACCCATTTACAATAACCCTTCTTCCTGATATAATTAATATAGGACTGCCACTGTCTTTGAGTACCTGGCTGCACCTCTGCTCTGCTTAGTCCAAGTCTTGTTTTGGAGCGAGATGAGCAAAATGGCTAGGTCTCTTCTATATTATGAGACAGACTATGTTTTAATAATGTAAACAAGTGAACAGCTGAACTGGATGCCCCAGCATAGGTGTCACTGTAGAAAAGCGGAAGAGTGAATAAGAGTCTCTCCCTGCCGTCTGCCAAAGGAGGCTGGGGATTTCTTCTGAAAATCTGAATAGAACTGAAATGCAACAGTATAAAGGGTTGGGAGTCTGGAGTTGGCCATTTACCAGGAAAGCTCCCATAGTTCTTTGGAGTTTAAGGTTGCTCTCCTTGGAAGAGAATGATGTCATAATCCGACAAATGTAGTCCCCCCATTTCACTCCTTGTTGTATACAGGAAGGGGAGCAGTTGGCTCTATATGTTACAGATATGTAAACATTATTGTTTGCTTTTCATTCCAATTTTCACTCGCTTTTTCTTTCTCAGGACACCCTTAGCCCATGTATCACTGGTCTTCACATGATCCCAGACATCAGTTACTCATTCTTAAGCAGCATTACTACAATTTGCAATGAAGGAAATAGCCTTACTAACAAGGGATATAAATCAGGAGAAAGAGATCAATTTGCTAGGGTTATTATAGGATTGCTTTTTAAGCAATACCATAAACAATGCAGAGTAAAGAATTAGAATGAAGAATGCCTGGGTAACAGCAATGCATCTGCACATTAATTATTATACCTAGAGAAAACTGCTGAGAAACAGTTAACTAAGGGAGTCTATTTGGCATCAGTTCAACTCAATATATATGAGATGGCTCTCTCTTCCCCTCTCTTACTCTCTACTTGCTTCCTCAGTTCTGGTGCAAATTATATACTTTGAAAGGTTTTTTCTTCTGATTCAGTCTTTTGGTTGGGTGAAGAAGTGGTTTATCAGATTTAAAAAGATTTTTCTTCCCTCACAACCAAAGCAGGCTAGTAAGCGGGAGGAGAAAATAGTAACATTCAGCTCAGATCAAAGCAGGTCTGTGATAGAAATTAACAGCTAGGAAAAGAGAGAACAGAAATAATTTTTTAACTGTCCTCCCCTCCTTTTCTTTTATTCTTTGATATTCACTATGTTTCTAAAAATGAAAGCCTGATTTTGTGCAGTTTGAAAACTTTTCTTTTCCTAAGCACGTGTGTGAGTGTGTGTGTATTATTGCTGTATCAACCTTGAAAACTGTCATTGTCTGTGCTATATCTTTGACTTTCATTTCCTGAGATGCCATCTTCCTTTTAGATATGATCTAGGCACCCATCCTAGTTTTGCTGCCATTTCCAGAAAGCATAAATGCACCCTCCTGAGCTTCTTTCAATCATTTATTTCTAAAAAATAATGCTCTTTGTTTCTTTTAATGCTCTCACTTCCACCATACAGAAATTCTCTCTTTTTTTTAAGCCCTCCTTCTAAACTAGCCTACCTCACTCAGAGGAATACCTTGCTTTAAGAATATACTTTTGGAATAAGATCCATCTCTTTGTTAGCACATTTGGCAAATCTGGGTGATGCTCATTTGGTTTTGAATATTAAGGGATTGAACAAAAGCCAGTTAGAGATGAGGAGAGTTCATCAGGCTTTAGATCAGGTTCTGAAGAATTTATGAATGTAATGAAAGAAACATCCAGGGAAGTTTAGCAAAAGAAATGCCTCAGAAACAGGCAATGCTGCTTATTAGACAAACCAGATGTTTTCAATTCTTTCTGGCTTCGTTCTTTTCTCTCTTGGTGTCTGTTCAGCAATAATTGGAAGTCAGAAAAAAACTATTGCCCAAACTCACCACTTTGGGGATGGGGCCTTGGGGCTGACCTTTATTTATCGGATTGTTGCAGTATTCAGCTGTTTAACTTTTAAAATCTCAGAAAGAACATGATTCTAAAATATTACACTCAATTTAGGTTGCTGCAACTGGTGTACATTCAGCCTATGGTTATCAACTCTGAACACAGCATCATGGAGTGGCCAATCTTAAAGTAGATGTTTAAAGGTAGGTATCTAGAACAGCCTGCTTATATTGAAGTGCTCAGCATCCTTAATAATTACACTGATGTGAAGCAAGTATAAAGTTAAGCATGCATGAAACGGCTTGCAGGATCTGAGACTTAGTTGCTTGAATGAAGATTTATGTAAAGAACTAGATCAAATTTTAACTGTGATTGCCATGTGTGTGTACAGGTAGGGGTCCCTTAAAAAAAAAATAAAAAAAAAAAAAATCAACAAAATCAACCCTTACCCATCTTCTATTTTGGAGGACTGCAAGCTAAAATTCTTTTTTTTTTTTTTGGTCTACCTTCTACAGCCTTAAGAGACTATGCTGTATATTTGATTAAAAGAAGGCAGATTGGTCCAGGTTCTGTAAGTCTGGAGAGCTTTCATTTATCCCTTTATATATTTTGCCATGGCATCCATTTAAAATCTCACCCTCCCACTCCCCTATTCACTCTAGCAGTTGTAATGCAAACAGTGTGCGTTGTTCTCCAACGCTGTAATTTTGAAAGCCATTCAGAGGGGAATTGTTAAAGAATTACCTAGTCTATAATTTCCTCGCTGTGACACTTCTTGTCCCAATGGCAGAAGGTGGGAGAATCAACAGGCATGCCTTAAACCTAGTGCATGCTGTAGCAAAGCTACTGGGGCAATTGCTTTCCTTTAGTGTTTGTTCTAGTCAATAGTGCTTAACTAGTTGGCCTAAGCATCAAAGCTGCTGCTTGAGTTGAGTTTCCTTAGCGCTGGAAACCACTGCCAAGAATTTATCATATGCTCAAAATCTCTTCAGCTGAGTGCCAGCACCTGATTACCATAGATCAACACATCTATAAACGAGGCCTTTTTTTCCTCAGCATTGTTAGACATTAATCTTATACACAGTGTTTTTAAACGCATTCTATTTTAAATAGTCTAGCTGCTAAAACAGAAGTTGAGAGGGCATGTTTACTCATTTTTTGACCTTTTTCTTTGATTTTTTTCCCCAGTCTGATGCCCATTTATGTGGTAAGGAAGAATTAAGGGTTGAGTGTTCTGCTAAAGGTGGGCAGGTTAACTGAGACTATTCACAGCCATAGAAATATGCATCTTCTTCTAATACAAAAGATAAAGAGCACAGTTGTTTGCCTGCAATAAAATGGGTATACATTTCATTTTTACCTACCATATAAGTAAGACAGCAAACAGCATGAACTCTGAATGCATACCTATCTTTTTAGCTACCTTCAAGTATATTCACACTGGCCCTCATCTCTGTAATGAGACATTTGGATTATTTCTATCTCCCTAGCACTCT
>NW_005842396.1:1126975-1127699 GCF_000455745.1 Alligator sinensis | reverse complement strand
CTTTCCCTTTCTTTTTCTCTTGTGCTCTCTTTCTGTGTCTCCTTACTCTCTTATCACTTGCCATACAAACTGTTAACATATGTAAAATCAAGATGATCTCTTTCAAGACAGATCAAAACTGAATACTTAGGCTCTACAATATGCAGACAAATAAGCTAAGGAGTCAATTTTCAGCACTGAAGTTTATTCATGCAACTAAATTTAGGCTACTAAGCAACCGGCTGTGAAGCCTGAAAGACACGGGAAAACTCAAATGACAGTTATCAACATTTTGTTTGCAACATAAAGCATAAACATTCAATCACACTCATGATACCACCCTACACTGGTGTAGTCCATCTCATGTCCATACTGGGATTGCTTTGCACTGATTAGGAAGGATGAAGGTGATCTTTGACACTTGTTATTGCTTGCAAACTTCTTCAAATTTATAGCTGAAAAGTCACCCCAATTATATCCCCCTTCATATATGACCCTACAGAATCCCTCACCTACAGAATTGGCTCTCAGCATGTTTCTATCCTGATGTGGTAGCAATACATCTGGGGTATGCTGGCTAGAGCTGGACTCTATGCCCACCTATTTACCTCCTCCAGTGCTGTAGCAAGGTGGGTGGGCGGGTGAGCGGGGCAAGTGCCCCAGATGCTGAAGCAAAGGAGCACCAAGAGGTGTTGCGTAGCCAGGGCAGGGTGTGGGATGGAGCTGTGAGCAGCTCATTTGAGGG
>NW_005842396.1:1085460-1126944 GCF_000455745.1 Alligator sinensis | reverse complement strand
GGGGCACAGGGATGAGGGAAGGGCAGCTCCTGCCACCGTGTGCATTCCTGGGCAAGCATAGGAGAACGTGTACCCACTGGATCTGTGTGGGGTGAAGGTGGGCTGCCTCTACAGGCTTTGCCCTGGGTGCCAAACTTTGTTGCTATGGCACTGACCTCCTCTACGGTATCCCCCTCTTTGCAGAATATCTATGTCCTTCCCCTCCCCCCCACAAACTTCCTTCCTCCTCTAGGGATGCCATCCATCTCTGGCTCTGTAACCCCATCTGCAACTATTTACCTGTATAAATACAGGTAGTATAAATACAGTTTACATGTCCCACTGTGATGAACCTTCCATTGTTTAGGTCAGGAAGGGTAACAGTCAGTGCTCTGGGTGTGATGGGAGCCCCTGATTTCTACTAGTGGCTACCCAACAATCAGTGCAGTGGTGGGGCAATGACAACAACAATACTATCGGCGCTTTCAGTAATTTGAATGGGAAAAGTCTGTGTGGTTTTCCTGAATATAAATAAGGTATATATCAAATTATGAGCCTGTGTGAAAACAGCAAGCTTAATTCAATCCTAGTTTTGTTCAGAAAGCAAGAACACTCCAAAGGGCTAATGTCCTAGCATGCTATGAACACCAGGCCGCAGGCTGCACAAACCCATCCCTGTTGCCGTTCGAGAAGCATCTGTGCTCTAGGAGCCCATTTCTGGTGTGTGGGAGAGGTGGGAAGCTTTAAGCTGCATTAACACATTTTTCCCCTAGCTAAATATCCTTTCTAAAAAAAGAGCAGGAGAAAGAATATATTTTAATGATATTTTCTCAATAATGCACACCTATTGAGCCCATTTATCTGAATGATCCTCAAAACAGTCCACTCATTTTTTAAGAAAGGAAATTAAAAGAAATTAGAAGAAAAAGAAAACACTGAGAATGAGCATGCTGATTTCAGTTCTTTTGTTTAAAACTGTAGTGGAACTGAGAATAAGATTTTAGAAGGAAATAGCCAAAACTGCCTTAATGGAGAGCACTTGCTGATGAAAAATAAAGCCATAAAGAAAAATCTAATTCTTAAGAAAAAGGTGCTGACTACACAATCAACCTGCAAAAATCCTTTATTGAAAACTTTACATGTTTAAAATGTGCAGCTGGTGATTCAAGACATTTTTTAGGCCATTTTGAAGAGTGAATTGTTTTTGATAAATCTCCTGTTACATTTTTAGAGTATTCAGAATAATCATCCTGAGACTTCAAGGTCCTTGGAAAATAATGATACTTTTCTTTTTCCTTCCCTACCACCTCCTATTGCAGTTTGTGATTTCACCCTCCTAGCCCCATTTTACCATATCTTCCCACATTAGAATAATTTTCAATATAATTTAACACAAGCCCATCTCCCACAAAGAATGTGAATCTTGGCGCATGTCTGGTTAGTGACAAAATAACTCATACTGTACTATAAGCACTACATGTTATAATACCTTTTCTGAAAGTGCCAAGAAGTAGTTTCCAGTAATCTTGACTATTCCAGAACAGAAGTATAGTAACTAGGACAATGTGGGCAAAAAAGAGATTTCTATCTCAGTAAGAATGTATAGAGCCCCAGGAAAGCTAAATGTATTTCAGAATATGTTGTTTCAGTGGTATAGTTGTTAAACAGGAAGTTTTAAGAGATCCTGGCTCATATAACCCTCCAACACATTTTTTTCTTATAATTTATATTAGAATTTAAATTTCATTTTTAATAAAGGTTTTAGCTCTTCTGCTTGGGAAGACCATGATCTTCCCAGTATGAACCAAATAGGTGTTATCTCTAAGTCTGCAGGCAAGCAAACTGAAACAAGGAGCTTGAGAAGGTTGCATCTCCATATATCCTGATGTGTCACTGATATCAACATTGTCAATTATTCCAATAGTGCTTGTTATAGCAGAAACATTCACTGTGCATAAGCACATTTGATGGTGGCAGAGATACAAATAGGTGGGTCTGGGAGCCAGAAGATGTGATAGCTAACTTCCCTAAGAAGGTTGTCCCACCTTCTTTACCTTTTGCTATCCCCTACTAATTGCTGCTTTCCTAGGCCTGCTGGGAAGCTGGACAGGACATAGAATTTTTGGGGACAGGAGGAGTGAGATTACTCAGAGACTAGAAGAAGATAGAGAATAAAAGATCCAATCCATTTCTCCTGCACTGTGGGCTGTGGGCAGGGATGAGGCGACTCTCTGTCTAAGCACCCTAAAGAAGATATTAGGGGCTATCCTGCGCTAAGTTTAAAAAATGGGAAGCAGAAAGGCTGAGAAGTGGAGGGCAGATGAGTGAATGAGAACTTGAGCATTCTTGGTGGAGGTAAAGCAGGAGTTCAATTCCCTAGAAACATTCCAAAACAGCTCTGCGTGTAAGTGTATTCGTTCTGTAAATACAGTTGAGAGGAAATGGATCATTAGTTGTTGCACTCGGGCACATTATAGCTCTGCACTACTTTACATCTGCAGGCAAAGGAAAGAGAGTCTGTTGGGAGCTGAACATGTGACTAGTCAGTTTTACATTTTCCAAAGTAGCTATCAGAAGTACACCCTGCTTACTGCACTGATTAATTTCCCTTGGTGATGCACATTTACCTGTGTATCCTGACAGATCTGTGCCAGTTCTCCCTGAGATCTCCAATCTGTTTATATTTTTGGTCGACCCAGGTCAGGAATTAGGGGTCTATTAATAAAAATGTTTTGGGCCTATACCAATGGCCGATTTTCAAGGAGCCATGCTGGCTGATACTGATCTGATTCTGATATGCAGCTGGGCAGCTTGGAGGCCAATGTTGGGCAGATAAGTCTGGTGTGGGGGAAAGGGTGGGGGGGTGCTGGGCCTGGCTGCCAAATATGGCCTGCAGAGTCATATTATCCAGCTTGTTTTGCTATGACAATTAACACCGCACCATTTCCCCACTGTCAAATTTCAGGACCTGCAGGGAGCCTTCTGCAGCAGGTCACACCATGGTCAGATCCAGCATGCAGGGCTGTGCCATGGTTGGATCGTACCTGTGGACCAACCCCACAAGTTGACCCCATGGCTGGACCAGGCTCATGGACTAGCCCTGTACCATTCATCCAGTCTGTGGAGCCAGATAGTTTAGACCAGTGGTGCTCAACCTATTTGTAAAAACTTAAGGAACAACCCCCATGGCCCAACTACCAGGGTGTAATGACCAGAACTTCAAAAACACATTTGACTTGTCATAGCTTAAACAGGCAGATGAGGGCACTGTCTCAGACTAATCTGAATATCATCTGAACACCACTTCTTTAATTCAACTTTGAGTTAAATACAAATTACTGACAGATGAGAAACATCTTTCCTGATAGTTAACATTCGCAGAAGCAGACCAATATTTGACCAACAAATGCAAGTTAAATCAGTTTCCTTTCTGTGCATCATGCCCTTGGGCAACAAAGCAAGAGATGACTTCTGCATGACAAAGCTTTTCAGCCCAAGTAAAATTATGTGCAAAGTTAATGTGACAGTTTCTGTAAACTTGCTTGTTAGTTAATTGAAGTCTTAGGTCAGCCAACATTACATTATTTCCCCCAACATCTGACAATATCCCCTTAGCAAAATAAAACATGCACAAATCATTTGAGAGTGGCATTTAATTTAGAGCTTTCACAAACAAAATGTGCTGAGCTACTCAAACAATTTTTAAGAGGACAAGAGGAATAAAAATAGAAAGTGAGAGTGAAAGGACTATGAAGCTTTAGTCATGCTTTAATGCAATAATCAACATATTAACAAAGCACAAGTCTGAATTATAATAGAAAAGAACACAAATAGGCAGGTCAAACATGACTGGGAAGGAATATCTGTAATCTGTCTACATCAGAATTCACAAACATGTTAATCAGCATAAATTTTAAAAATAATTAAAAGTTCACTGGAAAACCGAGTACAGGTATTACGGAAAAGAAGAACAGCAAAGGAGATAAAAAAAAATAAATGCTAGGCAGGTCTTTCCATTGCACATTTGACAGTTTTAGAGGACTAGTGATGAATAGAACAGACTAGAAGTTATAAAATTCATCTGCGTCTTTTTCTACATGGGGAACTGGAAGGCAGATGCCAAGAAATTCATTAAAAAAATGCATCAGGGCCTGCAGAGTCTCTCTCTTTCTGGTACAGAGACTATTTAGTATATCTGGAAAAAAAAAACCTTAAAAAGGAATTAAATTTTGTAGACTAGAATTCTGGATAGTCATATTCCTCCTCATTTATCTAAGATGTGAAATCAAGGTCCCGACCCCTTGTATTCATAAAAAATTCCACTGCCCTTTCTGCAAAGGTAAGCATGACCCCAGCATCCTAATCAAATTCCAATTAAGATAACTGCACTGGGCCATATAGAATTACATCTGCCTTCAGTGGGTCTGAATTTGTGCCAGTATTTGTCTATCTGCCATTCTGTTTCAATCGTTTGAATCAGATGTACACACTCTTCCTTTCCCTTCCTAAAAACGATTGCCTGGTACACAACGCCTGCCACTTTTCATAGGTAGCTATGTTGTAGTGGGAATTGCCCACATAAGGAAAGCTCTGTGAATGTGATGGCATAATACGATAATGGTTAAGGATGTATGGAATATAGCCACTAACACAAGTTATCTGAAATGGCAGTGCCCAGGTCACAAGGGAATGCAAGGAAGGTTTCTTGCCCTGCTGAGTTTCTCTCTTTTCCTCCTTTTCTACTCTGTTAACCGTCTTCCCCCAAATCAAACTAACCTTTAAGTACTCCCCTGTGTCGACAATGAAGTCTATCTCTATTTGAGCAGCAAATTCTACAGCTCTAATGACCTACTTATTCCCCTGACTATAGCAGACATATTAATACAAGAAATGTAATGGACATCAAGATCAAACTTATGGAATCCCATGCATTGTGGCTGAGATTTGTTAGCTGACCTGGATAAAGGCTCTTCATAAGAAGATTCTCATTATGGGCATAAATGGAATCTCAGACAAACCTTCACATTGATAATGTCCTATGTTGGCTTCACACAAACAATAGTACCAGCCCCCCTGCTCTTAGCTCCATCACTTTATACCATAAGGAAGTAGTGAATACAGATGTTCAGGAAGCAGACTTTTTATCATGGGGGATTTTCTATATTTTTACATTTGTTTTTGCCCTGAAATGAGATGAAATACTGAACACATTTACAGACCAGTAATTTCCAAAACATTTTAGTACAGAAATGTTGAAATGAAACAGTTTGTCAATTTTAACCAAAAAGAGATCTTTCGTTTCAAGAGAATTAGAAACAGCCCATTTCCTTTCAAATTATCCCATAGTAAAATAATTATAAAAGATCATGAATATAGACGTGTGTAAAAAATGGCCTTTGGGGGAGTGGGAAGAGACAAAACTTCATAGTTCATCAGGAAAAGGTTTTGGTAAAATAATTGTGAACAGTTCATCTAATGAATTGTAAACACTCTGAGCTTATAGCTCTAACACTACCCAACCACAACAGGAATTTTTAAATTTTAATTTACATGAAAAAGGAGAAGAAAATGACAAGGATGAGTTGGTATTCTACATTTATGTTTCCTGGACACTGTTAATGACCCTCCTTTTTTTTTTTTTTTTTTTTAAATAAGCAGAGAAAACTTTCAATTATGCATCTTATAGAGTTTATCAGAGGGACCCAGTCCTCTGTTCTGTGTACACACAACAAGAGACTTTTTGGATAACTGCCAGGAATATTCAGCTGACAAATTGGTGTTGCTCCATTGAATTCAATGAAATACAGCAATTTCTGTCATTTGAGGACCTAGCCCCTGTTTTAGAAATTATGTAGTCAAGGATCTGCAAAGATGTACTATTTATCTGCATAAACTTGTGTTTATTATGCAAGGTAATATATGCCATACTAATTCTTAGGCAAACACTTATTTCAATATTCAGATCACCAAAGAGAAGTACTGAGTTTTATAATATATCTACAGACTATCAACTCAGTAACACTCATTAGATTAACAACTGCATGTTTTAAATTGCAGATGTATCGATGATCTCTAAAGGTCCAGTCAGTGCTGGAAAAATAATAATGAAAAACAGTTACACAAATTAATTAAATAATTTGGGAAAATATGTGAAGCAGGAAATACATTAAACTCATTCTGACTTGCTAGATCTTCACGGTGCCTGTAAAAGGATTTTGCAAATTACTGACTTGACAAATTGCAATAAGCACCTTCAGGACTATTACAGACCAGAATCTGAATCCAGCTGCTTCCCATGTCCAATATGCTTATGTGCTAGGAAGAATTATTTTAATTGAAATTAAAAATAGTCTTAACCAATAATCATAATAAAGCTACTTTAGGTCAGGAACTAATAATTTTGTTTTACTCTGTTTGTATGTCAAGTACAATGCGATCTTTGTCCTCAGCTGGAACACCCTAGCACTTGTATCTGTAATACAAGTAATAAAATGCACATTATTTCTTTTTTGCTTGTGCATCCTGGAACTCAAAGCAGGAGCACAGCAAACAAAGCTCTTCTCTGGGCTATTTTCAGAAGGGGAAATAAAAAAAATTACAAATTTACCATGCCCTGCTACCAAAACTGCCTTAACTCTCATGGTTTAAAATGCAAGATTTCTGTGTTTGACTGCTAAGGAGATAGGAACTCTTCTTAGACAAAAGGAATATCACTTAAGACCCACATATAACACAAGGAAATTACCAACCCAGAATGATAGGTGCTACTGATTCAGCATACAGTTAATAACTAGAGGAACTGCCAGATATCTATACCCAAAGGTGCATAGGTTCTTTGGTGCAACTGACAATAATCTTTGAGTCTCATAAATTAGAGCTGGAATGGATATATTAAACTGCTAAGTTTATTGCCTTTTAGGACAGGAAATACTTCCCCCAGAAGAGGGCATGACATATAATAGAGCTGATACAACATACACACTAAGCAAAAGGCCAGTAAATAGCAGTCAGTTTAAATTTTCTCCCAGTGGTCAGTCCTTTCACTAGATTATGTTACACTCAGCTCTAAACATCTAAAAGTATAACTTTTTTCCTTCCAAGCACTACACCCCCAGGCCAGATCCTAAGGACCTTAGATTTTTTGTCTCACTTATGCATACCTTTCACAGAAATCAGTGGCAATTTGCCCAAAGGAGGCTTGAAAAAATATTACCCTTTGGACACGAATTCATTTTCCATTAGAGATTTAAATGCACCAACAATACACATACATACTCGCACACACAGCAGTCCATCCTGAGTTGAGAACTTTTAAAATAATGCTACATCTTGGAACCAATTGTGGAGTTGCAGATGGCTGGACTGAAGGGTTTATAATCTAGGTGATGAAAGACCCTTAACTATGGTAACCTGAATGGCATTACTGTAATAAAGTCGCTGTACTTTGTCCATGTTGTTGTAAATCTTGACATCTAATAAGCCTACAGCCTTCCTTTTCTATAACTTTGTGGTGACTTGCTGTGCATCTTGGGGAAGAAAAAAAATCTTTCAGAATTAATTGCAAGCCGTTTGTTTTCCTTTAAAAGGATACTGTCAACTTCTGTAGGCTCCAAAATGTAGCAATTAAAAAAAAAAAAAGAAAATGCAGTCATTCTAAAAATCCCCTAATACCTCAAGATGTGATTAATCAGTGGATTTTCTTTTCTATAAACTCTCTTGAGCCCACAGTGATCCAAAGAGCACATGCTGTGCTATAGTTAGATACATCCCATGCACGCGCGCACACACACACTGTGCCTCAGGCACACGGATTTCAGTATGGGAAGGTGGGGAACTGGGGCCAAGTGAATTGAACTAGTATTCCTGTTCCTTCAAATCATTAACTGTGTTGAGAATTGGCAACATGATCAAGAGCACGTGATGTTGTGAAACCTGTGGGTCCACAACTCTGATCTACTGCTTGTCCCCAGAGGATATTAAATAGAAGGAAAAAGGGAATTTACATGGGGCAGGGAATAAGGTGCAATCGGCGCAACCAATGCTGCCTGGCAGAAGTATGTGGAGTTCTGGTACAAGCAATAGAAGGAAGTCAAGGGGAGACACTGAGTCTTGGACAGAAGGATGCTGAAACATATACGGGGAAAAAAAATCACACATATTGTGAGTGGACAGTTGAGAATGGTATATTTTAGAAAGTGTTGAAGTAGAAGAGATTCAGCATGAAACAGCTGATAGGTAGTGGGAGCTGCATGGGAGTGAGCAAGTGGGAGGTAAAATTTAAGCAAGGGCTGAAACAAGCAGAATATGCAAGAGTGCCCTGGGTGAGGCTAACATTTGACCATACAATCATCAGAATGTGAAATGACAGCCAGCAGCAGTTTTATGAATATTGATCTTTTAAAAACTACTCCAGACTTCAGAAATGCAGCAACTGTATCAAACCAAAGATGAGTGAGATGTTAGCAGACAGGTGAGGGTGTTTTTTGGGGTTTGGGGTTTTTTTTTTTTTTCAATCTCTGCTTTTCTCCAAAAGTTTTGAATCAGTATTTTTTTTTTTATTAGGTCTCATTCTAATTCCATCCAGCAGAGGGCAGAAACTTGCATTCATGTGGCTACCCAGACACGTGCAGACGAACAGGCAGGTTCCTTGTGATATTAGCTATGGTAGTGGTTGTTTGGTAGGTAACACGCACGTACGCACATACTGTTTTTTTTTTTATTGTCTTCCATTTTTTCCATTGCTTATTAGACTTCCTCTTCTTTCTCTTTTTGGAATTAAGAAGTGCTTCCACGAACATACAAGAATGATACCAAATATCATAGCCTGAACCACGCATGGAAACATATAACTTTATATTTCAAGGAAGATACATACAGGAGAAACTCTTACAAGGGAAGCATTATAGTATGATGGAGAAAAATAACAGAGCGCTGCAAAACACTGTCTGACAGCTGTGAACTGGGAAAATAGCCAAAGGACACATCAGAGAAGGGGAGTGAGAATCAAATTGGTTATTTTACAGAAGTGTAAGATAAGAAGCCAGAAGAGAAGGGGAGGTGGGAAACACAGCTGCCTGAAGACAGAAGGAACTGGAGCTCACAGCTGCACCTGCTCCTCTTTGGGGAAGTGTTACTGGCAGCTGGTGAGAGGAGGAGAAATATCCAACGTCATTTCACCTGCCATTCGCAGCCATGTCAAGCAGCCCAGTCTGCAAAAGACTAAATTTGCCTGCAAGCGTCTACTTCCTGCAAATTGCTTCTTTTGGGAAAGGGAGAGAGGCTTATAATGTGTGTATGCACACGCATGTGCATTTGTGCGCACACGCACTATAAATGGGTTTCAGTGATTTATAGGGACAAATAAACATGTTATCTGGTTCAGAGAGAGAGAAGACAAGTATGAGCACAAAACTCAGACTACTCCGTGGCTTGTGGTTTATCAGTTCTGTAAGGAGATTCAAACAACTTTCCTTTCCCCTCAATGCAACATTAATCATTGCCAAACTAAACATGATCTTAGCACGGTTGGTGGTACAGCTCACTGCCATTACCTAATAAACAAACAAGAATGATGGTTGTTGGAGAGACAGCATGCAGGGAACAGTAGTCATTGAATTCAGTATTACACTTTTTGATCTGGGGAAAGTAACAGGCTGCTGTTGCTTGAGTCAGTACAGCTGACTTCACTATCCAGATCCCACATTAAAAAATAAAAAGGCTCAGGTATTTTCTGCATTTAGAGGAGAGAGAGAATTTGGTTCACTTAGGGCAGGGATGGGCAATTATTTCAGCTGGCAGGCCACTTAAATTTTGGTGAGCTGTTGAGAGCCGCACACACAAAATCTTTCAGAAGCTATCATGTCAACAAATCATATACTAAAAATCAAACATCTACTCTAACATATTTTAATTCTATTTAAAAAAATATTTTCTGTTCTGGTTTATGTTTTTTGAGTAGTGTATATAGAGGTGATTGCATAATAGCTCAAAATAAACTCTTACTCTTGTGCATTGTGTGTGGGGGGCAGCTTGTGCGTTAGGTCCTGGGAGCCAGCTGGGGGAGGGGAGGCAGGGGTTGGGTGCAACAGAGCTCACTCGGGCAGTACAGGTGTAAGTGTGCTCCACCCCCACCCCACTCACACACATCCATATTGTGGTTGCCCCCATGGTGCTCTGCATGGGGACAATCTCCATTTGTTCCCACCCCAGCCCTGGCCCTGACCAGGACACACAGCTTCCTGGCAGGACTGCCACCCATAGGTGCTGGGTAGGTGGAGTAGGTGAAAGGCAGCTGGGAATTGAAGCTGGAGCCCCATGTGCTGAGGCAGGAACCACATGGCTGCAGCTTCCCCCTTGCCCGCCACTGCTTCCTCGCGTTACCTATTGCCCAGAGCAGCACAGCAGAGGCAGGAGGAGGTGAGGGGAGCCAAGCAGTACCTGGGAGGCTGTGGCAGCAGCGGGAACAGCCCTGCTTGAAAGCTGTGCATGCTGGTCAGGGCCAGGATCCTCTGGTGGGAGTATGGCGCAGCCTGCCCTGGGTTGGAGCAGGCAAAGCTCAGCCCCATGCAGAGTGCCATGGGGGTAGCCATGGGCCAGATCCAATTAATTGGTGGGCACCTGCCCGTGGGCCAGATCCAATTAATTGGTAGGCACCTGCCCATGGGCCAGATCCAATTAATTGGTAGGCACCTGCCCATGGGCCAGATCCAATCAGTTGGTAGGCTGGATCCGGTCAGCAGGATGTATTTTGCCCACCCCTGGCTTAGGGACACATTCATCTTGGCGCTTCATAAGGCATCATCTGCATTGTGAAAAGGCTGCTATGGGCTCTGTTGTTGTAAGCTATGAGCACATGAAGGGGGACTCTCACCATCCCCATCACCACACAAACAAACAGTGATGCTAAGGATAGGGCACTTGCCTGGGAACTCAGGCCATCTGAGTTTAATGGTTGCCTTTGTCACACTGAATTTTATAACCTCAGGCAAATTACTTAAACTCGCTACTCTATCTGCAACATGGAGATAACATGCTCCCACCCACTGTCCAGCTCGTCTCATCAGCAGTCCCTCAATTTGAAGATGATCTTTCCCATGGTTCATTGATGGGTCTCAAGCTGATTTAAGAGTCCAGTCTTTGAGCCACGGATCCATCTGCAGAAGTTGCAAGTCTTTCTACAGCAGAGAGTAGGCTGTAGGCTGGGATTTCTCTCCTTTTGCTTCCTTTGTCCTCTCTTCTCTGCTTGGAGAGCAAGATGTTTGACCTTGTAGTAGGCTCTGCCACTTGGTTGAGGTTGCAGTGTCACTGGAGTCAGTTAGCAGACAGCTTCTCCCAGCTCTTGATGTCAGCATCCACTTTCTCAAGGTATGCCTTCAACATGTCCTTGCAGCATTTCCTCTGGCCACTATGAAATCTCAGGTCACAACTAAAGTCACAGTAGAGCAGTTGTTTAGGGAGTCAAGAGTCAGGCATCCCCACACAATGTCTGGTCCAGCAAAGTTGGTGCTTGAGGATCACAGACCAATGGTGCTAACACTGGCTTCAGCAAGAATGCTGGCATTTGTGCAGCGATCTTCCCATTTGATGTAGAGGATTGTCTGGAGGTATCATTGGCATGCCTTGTCGGTTTGGGTTGTAATCTTTTGAGGGCAGGGATGTCTGTTATGATGTTCACGCACAGTGCTTAGCACCAAAGGCCCAAGCACTTTATATGGTTGAGGCCTCTAAATGTTATCATAATGAAAATCACATGTTGTAAGAAATGACTATAGGACTGTCTATGACTAGCCTACAAAGAGCAATGTAGGTGGCAGCATGAAGATGGGTGAAGGGTCATATGATCCAAGATTATACATAATCCTTGCAGACAGTTGAAAGAATTTGTACTGTATCTCTGCTCCTTCATGCTAGTTTTGAGGAGGTGCCTCTCTGTTACTGTTATTGTGAATAAAGTCCAATCATTTGGACTCTGAACAGTGAGATAGTTCCTCCCTTCATGAATTTGATACACGCTTGGAAGAAATGTGGATCAATTCTGACTATAAACTCACACAAAAGAACAAAAATAGCAACAGGCTGCCTATACCTACTTTACTTTACTTGTGCCTTTTTGAGTCAGAGGGTCTGGTAATAACAGAAGAGGACTGGCATTTGGGATTTCTTGAGTTCTCTTTGTTCTCACTTTGCAACTTTGGAAAAGTAGCTTGCAGCTACTCCACACTTCCCTCTACCCCTCTGTAAAATGAATATACCATATTTACTTGAATACAAGATGAAGTTTTTCCCCAAATCCCTCTGTCACCTCCTCTCTCAGCCTGTTCATTAGATTAGCGGGGTTGAGCCAGACCAGGATGCCCTGTGCCTTACCTGCATATAAGTTTTTGGAGAGTCTTAAGATTCATTATAAGAACATGAAGTTCCAGTTATGTGTGGGGCCTAATTAGCATGTGGATCCTTTGTGGGGGAGTATCTGAAGTACATGCACACACTGAGCAGTGCTGTGCTGTAGGGTCACCATCACTTGAAACACTTTGACTTTGTTGGGGTCCAGCCCAACAAACTATATGGTAAATTATGAGCCTTTTGGCTTCAAGTTTCTACTATGTATAAGTAGAAACAAAAGTGCTGCTTAAAAACATGTTTATTGGGTACCTGTGCTAAAACTTGCAGCGGTTTCCAAAAAAGGTAAAATGCATCAATTCTGGATGAACTAAGTCTATCAGTACCCACAGGAATTTGCCTATATGCAAATGACCACAGGCATGTTTATTTCAGTCATTGTTTTCAAATTTTCCCCTCACTTCCATATGCTCAAGGATAGCATGGTCTGACAGTAAAGTGGTGCAGAGGGTTGCAGAGGGAAGAAGTTGGGGGGGGTGGGGCAGGGCAAGGGGGCCACTTGATCCCCCTAGATTTATTTTCCCTACTGTAGCAGTAGGAGGAGAACAAATTCAAGGCAAACCTCCAATAATTAGGTTTTATACCAGGAAAATTATAACAAATGTATACATTTTCCATATCTAGAATCTAATTGTTGGGGGGGAGGGTTGTTTTATATTCATGGCCATCTTATATTCAAATAAATTTGGCAACAACATTGACCATATCTAAGTCACTGTAGTATGAAGAGACTCATTCAGTGTTTATAAATAACTTCGAGATCCATGGATGAAAGGATTTATGGATAGACAAAGTATTATTCATTTGCTGTACTCCCATTCTTAAAAGCTCTCAGAAAGGGTTCAGGAAGAGGAAGCTACACTGAAATTCTGGACTATTATCATTCTTAAAAGATCACAAGCATTGAGGTGAATTTACAAAGGTTATAAGGATGATTAACTATTTAATACTTTCCATGTAAAATTGAAAGACTTTGTTATTGCTGCTAGTTTTATGTGGAAGGCCCTTACATGGCAGGGTGGTTGGCAGCAAAATAAAACCCAACAATGCCTGATAATTTAAGCTTTTAATTTGTTTACTGATTGTTTAAATCAGGGGTGGGCAAAATGTGGCCCGGGGGCCAGATGCAGACCACCAGGCCATTCTATCTGGCCCGTGGGGTCCCTAAAAATTTTAGAAAATTAGTATTTATCTGCCCCTGGCTGCCTATCATGCGACCCTCGATGGTTTGCCAAAACTCAGTAAGCAGCCCTCTGCCCGAAATAATTGCCCACCCCAGGTTTAAATCATGTTCATCTTTATGGCAACATGGATACAGAAAGATACAGGCTTATATTTTTAAGTGACTCTTAACTTGGGGTTCTTAGATACTTGGGGTCCTAGACTGAGGCCCTCAAAAGTACTAAGTACTAGGGGTGTGCGAAATGGACTGTATTCAATTCAGATTCAGATTCGGCCCAAATTGGGGGACAGTGATTTGATTTGTTGATTTGCATCACTGATCCCATTCGATTCAGTCGAATCTGAATCTGAAGATTCGATGCTGATTCGGAGAATCAACGATTTGGCCATCATCACAGCTTTAAATGTTTTTTCTTCATACCTCAAGGTACCAGGCGTGGTTTGTGAATGCTGCGATGGTGGGGCAGATGGAGTGTCCCACAGGAGTGAGGGGGGACCCCCCGTGCTCAACAGCAGACCCAAGAGTGGACCGGAATTACTTCCGGTCCACTTCTAGGTCCACTGCTGAGCATGCAGGGGACACCCCCTGTGCTCCCCCAGCTCGGTGATTGGCCGTGGGGGGGGACCCCGGGTGCACCCCTGAGATGCCAAGCCAGGGGCAGGAGGAGGGACCCCCACCCACTCTGTGGTGGACCCAGAAGTAGACTGGAAGTGCTTCTAATCCACTTCTGGGTCCGCCGCCAAGTGCGCTTGGGACCACCCCCCATGCTCCTATGGGATGCTCCATCCGCCCCAGCATCTTAGTGATCACAAGCTGCCTAGTACCTTGAAAAAAATATTTAAAGCTGTGTCTATGGCCAAATCATCAAATCTCTCCCTCTCTCTCCAAATTGACTTGGGGGGTTCTGATTTGATTTGGAGAGATTAAAGGGTCTCCTGATTTGGTTTGGTTTTGGTTCTGTTCGTTTTCAGAGATTCAGCTACCGAATAGGGCCGAATTGAATCAGCAACCAAAGCTTTGGACAGCCCTACTAAGTGCCTGCCTTCTGATAACCAGGACTCTTCTAAGTAACTTAAATAAATTACTCCAGAGCACAGGCATCCAAAATCACTAGTAATTTAAAAATGTAGGCAATACTGTAGTCTCTCTTTCTCAGTAAGATCACCTTGCATCACTGGCAGAGTTAGCAACACAGCCGGTTTGGAACTCAACATTTCACAGTACAACATGGAAAATATAACTATTAATTAGGAAAACTGTCCTGGACTGGGCCCGCACATATTGTTTTCTTTTGAATGGAGAACACCAAAGAGAAAGGGAAACTAGTGAATACTCAGACTTCAACAACAATTTTCCTATCAGCTCCTAGGAGCTAAGCAAAGCAGCCCAACTGCCAAATGGAAACTGGCCCTTGGGAGCACTAAATATGAGTCACAGCTAACTGCTCTGAAAAAAAGAGGGACAAAAGGAAAACTATTGTACTAATAAGGCCAGCTCTTCACTGCACACAGAATGGTTTCCAATGGCTGCAGACAAAAACGCAGATTTTACACATTTCTTGAAGAAAGATAAGGAAAGGTCCATTGTAACAGACTTCACATTCGGTGCAATGCGAAGATAACCTTCAGCAACAGCAAGGGGAACTGAAGCACTTGATTTGTCTGCAGAGTTTTACCATAGTGCTGTTTAAGTTGCACATAAATGACATGCTTCCATTCTACAAAATACATTAACAAGGTATAGATATGCCCCAGAGGGCAATTTCTCATTTGTGCTGGGTAAAGGTCTCCTTTACACTGTCAGAGAACTGCAAAGACTCAGGGCACTTAATGTAAATGAGTACATATCTGGCCCTGACAAAGAGAGAAAACAACAGGACAAAACAAATTCATTCAGCGACATCAACCAAGTTACAAAGGGAAAATGCACATCCTGCTGCAGGAGCCCCAGGAGGCCATCAGGACCCCAGGTAAGTTTACTGGATCCAGCCCAGGTGCTGGTCCCTACCCCACCACAGCACGCAAGCAAGGGTTCCCTGGGGACAACTAACAGTGGCATAAATATCTGCCTCTGCTTGTTGTCCCTGCTCATGGGGACACACCCCAGGAGATCATCTAGTTCAGTCTCCTGCTCAAAGAAGCTAATTTCTGACTAAGCCATCCCAATCAATTTAGAATCTAAGTCTCACTTCCCCCTATAAAAGAGGATGAAGATGAGAAACATGAAGACAGACAAATAGCTCAAGGCCTCTGTTCAGCATGGTACATACTCAACTTTCAGAAAGTAAATGAAAGTCAGGCAGGTGCTAAAAAGTCAGGCTGAATCAGAGCTCTAGTAGCTTCATAGTTCAAAGCTTCCATAGCCTCAGACCAAGAAGGAGTGATGAAAGAGGAGTCACAACCAATAAACTGGGCTAGTAAATCTGCATTGTAAATGCTCCATAAGCAAGCTATCTAGGAGGAATTATGGTAGAGTATTGGGGTGCTTTCTGCTGAGACCCCAAGATACTCCCTCATTCTCATTGGTAGTTTAGAGAAGCAAAAAGTACTAGAAAGATACAACTGGTAGATTACTTCTTTCAAGCTAAGTCAAGTAAGCTTTGAAGACTCCGCTGTTTCAACTTTAGAAATATTTTGTATCATCAAAAACAAGAAAAAAAAAGAAAGGAACATATTGTATTGCAAGAGTGGAAGACTCTGTATGAGCCCTTTCCATTTATAACTTCATTGCAAAGAGAGGGGGAAAAATGAACATTTGGAAAATATTTTAGATATCTAATTCATTGCATGAGATGCTAAGACAGAAGCAACAGATTTCATTTCAGGGCCTGGTCTTCCTCCCTCTCACTAGCTCTCAAGCTGTAATTAGACAATCCCAGCACAGCTGTGCTCAAAGGGCCTGATCCTTATGTTACTAAAAGCACCACAAAATCAGGATGCAACTCCACTAGAGCCAAAGGGGTAAATTGGTGCAAAGGAGAGATTCAGGCCCATGGATATTCATCCTACTCCCACTGAAGTCTATAGAAAGACTCCATTGCTTCAGTGAAGAGTTGGCGCTGAATAAAAGGCAGGAGCTGTCCAGAATACAGGCTCTAAAACAAGGAATCAAATAATTTTCTTTCTAACTTGTAGATCCTCATTTCTAAAAACTGTCTCCTCTCTCTTCCCCAGAAAATACTGATAAAGCCCAACAATATTAATTGTATCTGGCCTGTTTGAAACTTGTCTGCATCCCTGACAGTTAGGAAGAAAATCAACAAGCAGCTTCACCACTTATCTGTAACTGAATTAACAAATCCTGGAAAGCAGCAGGGCAGCTGAGATTGTCTTCAGCAGTTATTTTGTATTAATTTAGATTATCTGCTTGTTGGGCTGGAGACCATCTTTCTTCTGTGCCTGTGTTCAGAGCTGAATATGTTGGGACACTGATTTTTGACTGGTGCTTCTAGCTGCTACTGTGATATAAACAACAAACAATAGGAGCTAGTACAGATAATAGTCAACCAGATGAGATCGTTCCCTTCCCCCTCAGTCAAACTACTGTACCTAAAAAAAAAGGAGAATGTACACAGTAAAATCTATTTTAGTATTCTTCTATAAATGTGATATAGTTTTTAAAAAGCTTTAACTTTCATTTAGAGAAAGTAAGGCATTTTACTTTAAAAAAAAATGGGAGACACTATTATCAACCTCCTCCTCAAGGCACTTTAGCAGGAGCTTTATTTATTCCTGGATTTTTGAAAGATTTCAGCCCACATATTATTTGTCATTTTTCTCTTTTTGGTCAATTTGTCAGTTTAATCTTTTTTTGCTTCTGCCTCCAGACCCACTTCTTAAAATAAAGAAAAACACAAACCAGAAATAATTAGTCAAAAGAAGGCGTCAGGAATATTCACTCACGTTAACATTGTGAGCTACTTACAGAGAAACAGTATGAACACTCTCATTGTTAGAGCCCTTCGAGGAAAGCGAAGAAAGATCTTTAAAATCCTTCTTTCAGGATTATTGTTTGTGTTTTACTTGTTAACATTATACCTTTGAATGAGGAGCAGAAGTTCACAATTGGCAAAACATTCTTACCTGTCCCGTCATTATTATGTATGGCAAATAGCTGATGGGGGTGAAATCAAACAGTGAAATATAAAACTGTTTAAGAATTATCTCACAGCATCAGACTGTTTGGATCTAGAGTCCTGGTTTAGGCCTATCTCTACTAGTCAACTCAAGGTAAAAGTCACGGTTTGGCATCCTTTCACTAAGAGCAGAATGACTTAACGCAGCTTAGTCTTAAGGGAAGGTAAAGGCAGCAGTTTTCAGATATTCTATCACATGGGCTAGGGACAGACATTACACATAAACCAGTTTACGTGATCAGAAACTGGTTTAAACCTGTAATAGAACAGATGTGCAGTATACACAACACAGTTGGAAAATAGCTGAAACCAGTTTGAGAAAAACCCGGTTGAATGTAGTATCAGATTTAACTGATTTGGCTCAAACCGGTTTGTGCAATGTCTGTCCTAGACCCCTTGCTGGTTTAAGATAAATCAGACTCCCACATCATCCCAGTATACTCTCTGGGCTGATCAGGGCTCTCTGCTCTACAGCAGGGCTGGGCCCTCCTCTCTGCTCCCTGGCTGGAGCTCCGGCAGAGATTTGCAGGCACAGCAGTGTCTGCTTGGCGTCTCCCTGCTAAGCATGAATTATTCCCCCCATTCCTCTGCCTTACACAGACACTTCAGCGTTACCTAACAGACCACATGCTGGCTACAGTCTGTGCTGTGGGGGATGACAAAGTCAGACAGACTTTTTGGAGCCAATCAACAGGTAGCTTAATGTTTTTCCTTGGAAAAGCTGTTTAGGACGAGCTTGGAAAGAGGCTTTGCTTTCTTAATGGGTTGATAAATACTGAGTTAGGGGTGATAAAGATTCCCTACTGGGCTGCTTGGAGTGGAGAGGGGGAGGGGAGGGGGGAATAATAAGAGTGTCCTGCCAGGGCCTGGCCATGCCCACCTCAGCTCACCCCTATGGAAGGGCAGGGAGGGCTGCTCTACCTCCTCCCCCCGGCTTCCAGCCTGAGCCAGTGCAGGCATGTGCCTGCATTTCTGGAATAAAAAAGGGAATGTCTATTCACCTCCAAATCGGTTTAAGCTTTGCAGGTTAGACTAACCTGTAAAGATCGAATCTATTCAGGCTCAGGCTTTTTGAATGTCTGTCCCTAGCCTAGATGGCAAATTCCTGTGCAAAACGTATTTATGGCAGATACCTGAACATACTGTGCTTGACAGGTCAGATACAATCTCTTCATGGGCTGGATCTGGTTCATGAGTTGTAGGTTGCTGACACCTAGTATAAGTTATCATAGGCCTAATCCCATGAAGTGGAGGGTGCCCTCAACTCCTTCTGAAGTCTGCAAAGTGGTTGGTACCGAGTAATTTGCAGACCATCAGGGACTTTGCTTGGGGAACTGCAGGAGGATTCTGTGTCAGTGCAGAGTGTGTTTCTCATTGTGGTGAAACAGGCTCAGACCTGCCCCATTATGCCTCTTCCTTCTGCTGTAATCTTTGCTCTCAAGATGATAAGCCCCTCTCTGATGTTGCTTGTCAAATTGGGAATCAGCTGGTGAGGAGAGGGAGCATGCTAATAACAAGGACAGAGGACAGGGAAAACCAGCATGGAGCCCACAAGCTGCTCAGAAGTGGGATCAACTATTGAGAAGCAAGTGGCAGAAATCTGGGAGGGAGGCACATGTAAGGGTTTTTCTGAGAGCCATAGGCAGGCGGGGGGAACCTCATTTTGCTCAGAGAGAAGGGAGAGGGGAGAGAGCCAACAGGAGCTCTATTATGCTCTGTGTGAGATAAAGGGATGTAGGGTGGCTAAAACACTGTACAAGGATTATCTTTCATCCTCAGTGTACCTTGTGTCTTTTTTAAGCAGCTCTCTGGTGAGAGATAGAAGGGCATTATTGGGGCAGATTAATTTCAGGTGATGATGATTCTCTCCATGAAGTGACTCCTATTGCTGAGGAAATTATGATTAGGCTGTGATGTAAAATTCCTCAAATATCAATAGAGCGCAGTGTTAACAAGGCAACAGGTTTAGCTGCCATAGCAGCATCTGTAACATTCCTTGCATGACACAAATCAGTGCACAAATCATTTATATCAGAATGTGGCAAGCAAGACAAGTGGCAGCTTTACCGATCAGCAGAATGGCCTGATGCTCCTAAGACATTTCTCCAAAGACCACTTTCCATATAGTTCCCATCCAGGCTCCTCCATCTCCCATGTAAGTGGCCCCTTCCTCATATTCTGCCTCCATGGTGGCAGTTCCCTTTTTAAACATTTACTTTGAGACTGACTGCTATATTGGGAGTCTTGATGGCTCCAGGATGGAAGAGTATGTGGTTCAGGAGATCCCCCTGTTAACAAAAGCCACTACCTGCAGCTGGAGCACACCAGACAGGTGCCTCCACAGGCACTCCCTGCTCTCATGCTGACACTCAAAGCAGGGGAATGACAGAGATGTCTTCAAATCCTCTGCTTACTTTTTGCTCCCTTGGCAGCTGAACACCTGGGAAGGAAGTGTTTATTGCACCGGGGAAGAGGGGTATTACAGCAGCCTGCTTGTTGCTAGGGTGCTCAATAGCTAGGTTCCCCTTCCAATTTTGTGTCCTCCTCCCAATTTTTTCTACATGAGGAAGTAGCAAGGAAAGAGAAAATGAGTGAGGTCAAGTGGAGTACAACAAGGGCACAGAGCTTTTAAATACAGGGCTCTCATAAGTCTCCTTCTGGAAGGGATTAGGAAGAGGTGCCCTTATAATAAATTGTGCCACCTCCCTCTGATATTAGCAAAGATGCTTAGTTTGGCAATTCCTTTGTACCATCCTAACAGCAGTAGCCAAGATTCATTAAGAAAATATTTACTCAACCTGCAATAATCTGCTACTCTGACATTCCAATTATTTCTGCTTTCTAAAATTACAATGATAGAAATGAGCCCAGGTGTTTTCTCTCCCATACAAATTATTTAATATGTGACAATCTAGCTGTCCAAATGTTGTTAATTGTTAAGGAAGCATTATCTTGGAACAGGTACATACATGTTACAGGAGTCATATGATGTCAAATCATTCTTTCCTCCTGCCCCGTCTCCTTCCCTTTCTTTTTAAAATGTAAACTACACTTCGAATTTGAGAACACTAAAACATGCAGGTTACAGATATGCCTTTTTCTTTGAACACAGAGATTCCAATTTTCAAGAGTGCATATGCATGCGTGCATCTGTGTGTGCATGCGTGTCTCTTAACGGGACACATACATTCTACATTTGGGCACTGATGCAAATTTAGCTACTAAACTCAGAGCTCTTATTTGGGATTTGCATGTTCTATTATTAGAGGTGTAGCATGCAGGGTTTGTGGCCTGGGCCACTGAGTGATGGAGGGGTGCGGATTTCAAGAGCTAGAGGGAGGTGTGGAGAAGTCATAGTTATGCCAGGGTCTCCAAACCAGGCCCTGGCTGCTGCAGCCACAGCATGATCTGCCTGCCCTGGTGGCTGCTCATATAGCAGCAGCACAGTGTCCCTGCCACTTGGCTGCTGTAGCAAAAGCAACACCATGGGGCTGTTTTTGCTGCTGGAGCACAGACTCTGTGCCCTGCTACTGTCTATTGGAACTTATATCTGAAAAGTCAGGCTGTTCAAAACTTCAGTAATTAATATGCAACAAACATTTCATCCAGGGAGGTTGTAACAAAAAAATCTCATCTTCACAAAGGGATTTTGCAGACTGCACAACAGTTTCTATCTTTCATTTTCCTAGACAAGTGAAATTTTGAGGCTGCACTGGATATCAAATGGAACAGTAGGTAGGACAGACAGCTCAGTGCTGAAAGAGCCATGGACAGAAACCAGCATGCATAATACATCTAAAACCAGTGGAATCTAGTTACTGGAAGTGTCAGAGAGCAGCTCTGAGAATTCTAGTTTCTATCTTATCAAAGAGAGAAGGAAAGGAAAAGACATTCTGCTGCTGTCCTGAATGATGTCCTGAAGATTTGGCCACCTGCGACCACCTCTTAAGTCTAGAGTTTATAGAATAATGCAAGTGTGTATATGTAAGCTTAAAGAAAGATCTATGCTATGTATATATGTATCCTCTCCCCACAGCTCTGAACATCTGTAACAACTAGCACCATGTTCACACAATCAGAATCCATGCAATTCTGGGCATATAATACATTTATTTATAACCCTCCTTTGACAGCATCACTTGCCCTGTGCTCACTGATCCATTTCCTTCTGGACTGTTTTGTAACATTTTAAAACCCTGAGCAGCTGCAGGCAGCAGCTTTTATTTATGTTTTTTATGTATAAAGTCAGTCTACCTTGATCCTGGAAATGTAGAATTCCCTTTCACTCCACAAAAATGTTATTCATCCTGCCCAAGACTTTCCTGAATTGAGCAAAATTAAGCAAGATTCTCAGCTCCTCAGTCCACACAGGATATACTTCAAGCCATGTAGGAGCATGAGATACCTCAACTTAAAAAAGCAACATTTTGGGTGGCTGGAATGTTAGGTCATTCTTCAAGTTATTTTACATTTAATAGGTTAACTATTTCTGTCTAAGCTTGAAACAGCTGGACTCACAGACTGCTGACAAACCTGGAAACCCCCCCCCCCAAACCCAGCACTACCAGAACAGACATCATGCTAGTTTGACCCAGCTCACCAAACATCTGTATAGATCATACACTTCAGTGGGGCTTTTTTGGCACTTTTACCTAACAGACATGTGTGTTCTGGTAAAGTGCTGGATTTGGGTTTTTTTGTTTTTTTTTAATCAGCTGTTAGATAAAAGTGACAAAAAGCCCTGCTGAAGCACACTGTCTATACAGACGTTGGGCAAGCTGGGTCAAACTAATGTTATGCCTCTTCTGGGCATGCTCTACGCTTGGATGTAGGGGCATGCTGAGCTTAAAGTAAAGCATTGTTTTGTTTTGGTTCTTTTTCAGGTCTATAAGCAGCCACAGTTAATAAAAAAAATGCCTGATTATATATATTTTTAAATACTTAGATTTATTGCTGAAATAGCTTTTCTGTAAATTATGTACCCTAACATACCATAGCATAAAGATTTTATAGTCAGTCATTTGGGAATGGCTCACATAATCCACGCGTGGCATAGGTGGCACTGTTCTACACTTGCACTGACAACAGTTCTGCCATGCCATCATGTACTCCCCATGCATGTGTTCAGATAAAGGGAGAAAGGCAGTAATAGAGAAAGAAGTGAGGGCAAAGGCTTAAAGTAATGTACTTTAAGCTTATCTATTTGTTCACTCACATCATTACCACTCCCTTGGTGCACATCCTTGGCTGGATATCATGAAAATTCAAGTCAATGAATAAAACCATTTTTATACCTCAAGGAGCACAGCTATCCTATTAGAGTCTCTCAGTTGCATGAACATTTCTGAGAAAGCAGTGAAGTGGAGCTTTTTTGCAGCTTAGTCTACACTCACTAATATCCCTGACTGAGAATTGGGGTAATTTACCCTGGGGAGCCAAGTGGGTGTTTACCCCTAAATATGGATCAGCACAAGACAAAGTCTGGCTAACTGAGGTTTAACACTGATTACAACCAGAGGCAACACACTCTTAAACTCGTATGACCCACCATTAGCAGTTAGCATCAGTACAACTAGAGCTGCTGCTGAATTGTGGTGATTCTCCATTGTAAATTAACCTTTAGGAGTCATACGCAGTCTATATTTTGAATCTACCCAGATATATCTTTCCCCCTGATTACACCAGTTCCTGTGCAGCTTATGCAATGGTATCTGGGCTAGGAGGACAGCTGTTGAAAAATCCATCTGATATCAGCATAAACCACTGATATCGCTGGGGATGGTTCAGAGCCTCACCCCTTGCTTAGTGCCATAGAAAACAATCATATATTTCATCCATGCCAGGCTCACCCTTTTGCACTGTATTTTATAGGTCCCTTCTTCTTAATTAACCAAACTCCAAAATCAGCTACTAAAGCCATACAGTCCACCCAGCCACATATTGCCAGCAGTAGCAAAATTTCTCTCCCAGCCTCAGAAAATGTGCAGGTACTACTTTAGTCACTGAGGAAACCTTGGTAGATGGATTCAATATCAAGCAACATAGAAAACAGGCACTGTAAAGAGTATGCAGCCAGGCCATCTTGCCTATTACTACAGACAAATTACCTACTTGTAATTTTGTCCCAACAAATGTCTGCAAGGGCTGCCAGGCAGCAGCAACATTTGTTTAATCATAGTCTCTGGAAAATTGAACACTCGTGGTGTGCCTGTGATAGATATTCTCCTCCTCCCCCTCCCTTGCTCTGTTCCCCCATCACAGTGCCAGAGCAGCTTTCCTCCTCTGCAGCACAGCAAAGAATAGAATACAGATGAACGTTTTAGACCTGATAAATCAATCTTGTTTTACTTATTCTCACTTCCTCCACAGCATTCGCTTAGGGTTTTCATCCCCCGGCTGTCCCCACCACACACACAGATATTATTTTAGCTTGGCTGCAACTATCATGTTTTTTCTTCCTTTGCCCCTTAGTATGCAACAAAAGACAAGAACCTCATCAATATCAAGACTCCCACATTTGCCTTATACACTCGGGGTACTACTACATCATCTGCCTTTATATTGGCCTCTCATGAATTAAACTCCCACTTGGGTACAGAGGATGGTTATTAACTTTACAGCATACTCCTATTCACTCCCAAGTAGGTTTTTCTTTTTAAAAAATTGCTCTCAGCTGAGACTCATCAGGGAAGACTTAATTAAAAACCTTTCCCAATATAATTTGGGGTATCTTTCCAGACAGAAAACTGGGAAGTATGACTGGCTGGCTTGGTTGCAAATACACAGTTATGTGATCTTGTCTACACAGCAAATCTACTACAAAAAGAATTTGGTTATGTGCTACATCTGTGCAACACCAGATATGTTACATATCCTGATGGAAATGAAGTAAAGCATTTGACCTTACTGAGACAAAATAGGCCCTTCCATTTTTACCGGATGTTATGAAAAACAGAATTAATATTCCACAAACAAAATGAAAGGTGCTATGATAAATGGGTAAGGAAGCAAGATTTCACATCCAGAGTTAGCAAAGGAAGAGTTTTCTGTTACTTTCTGGAAAGAGGAGGGAGTGATTGATGAAGGGCACAAATGTGATAAATAGCTATTCTCAGCTACTACTGGGGACAGATTCTTCCTTCTGACAACAGAGGCCACCATCCCATCCACCTTTATGATGCTCGTCCCTGCCCTCCCTTTTCAGAAGTACTACATTATTATTTCCCACCATAAACCTGATACTGAAAATGAGAATAATATATTCCTCAGAGGGGCAAAGGATGCTTATTTTTTTAACAGTCCAGAAATAGAATACGTATAGACTTTTGAAAGCGTTTTTGTCTATGTCCTTTAAATAGAAAAAGTAAAGCAGAGGCTTGGCGCAGTTCTCCATATGCACCCTCAAATGTGTCAGAAGCAGTAAAACAAATGAGGCTGTCCTATTTTCAAGTGTATTGTGCCACATTACGCTGGTAATTCCCAGCAACTTGTTAAGAAGAGGGAATATTTGTCATTGATCAAGCTTCCACATCCATCATGCACAACTGAGTGTTCTTGCTGCACTGTGAATAACCCCTGGCACTCACGCATCTTAACAATGACAAAAATATTTATCATCTCAAATGTCTGATAAATGCTTATTAATTTTACTGGTTTCAACCAAGATCCTTGCAGTAGGAAAACTTTCTTGTGAAAGCAGAGGTGGATTTGAAACTTATTCTAAAAAGGCAACTATAAAATTGCCTTGAGGCTCTAGGGATCCCTAGAATGACCTTTGTAAAGGCACCTAAAGATGAAGAGAGGCATCTAATAGCATTTACAGAAGCAAGTAAACAGGGATTACATGCTCGATTCCCACTGACTTTAACTGCCAGCTTCTACAAACTGGAACATCAAAGGTAAGATTGGCTATTTCTGAGCTCTGTACAACCAAGAATCTGCAGTCAATCTGGTGAACAGTTTCTCTTAATGATATGCAAAGCCAGAACAGAGTCTGGCTCACTCTCTCATAACTATACAGGCTCGGCAGTGCTTGCAAAAGCAAGAGAATACCATTTTATAAGCTTTATGCCACTAAATACCCACAGATGTAGTTCCATTCAGTAAGGCAGTGCTATGTTTAAATACGCACTTCTCACAGTGGAACCACTCTAGCTAACACATTTTCTACTGTGAATACTATAATACAGCAGCCAAAATTCTCTTCTGGGGTATATTAGTGCAGCTCCGCTGGATGCAATTCAACGGAAGTCACTTATTCCAGCTGAGAATTTTGTCCAACTTGTGCTAAATGCGTAAGCTAAACGTTGGTCTGAGAATATTAGATTTTGCTTTTCTATCCAAGGCTCCATTTCCACTTTGAGCAACTATATTAATGGACAACTCTAGAAAATGAAAACAGAAAATTATCCCTTATCTTTATGCTCCCAAATTTAACATTTCATGAAATAAGGCTGGCTTTACCATTTAGTCTGCTGCTGCTACTGCTCTTAGTCAGTTGGCTTCAAGACTAAAAGGGAGTGGTATATCACTCGATAAAGGAAATATGCTCCTTTTAGGGCATGTCTCTATGCATCACACTATGTTGTTGTAGTGATGTGCTATGGTGACATAGCAACCACGTGTGTCTACATGTGACTGGCAGCTACTTCACTGTAGTAGTGCACTCCCCTGTTATAGCGCACCGCTACAGTGAAGTAGCAGCTAAAAATATCTATGCGCTGCACGTATGACACAGTATGGGTGGTTACTGAGCCATGCTTTAGTACTTCCAAAAGAACTTATTGCATTCATTTCACTTCCAAAAGGAAGTACTAAAGCATGACACAATAACAACATCACCAAAGGGAAACGTGTAGGCATGCCCTTAAGTGTGTGAAACTTGTAGTCTTCCCTTCTCTTCTTGAAGAAACAAAGGAGAGCACAGTCTCTCCAGTTATTAGGCCTGCTGATTACATTATCATGGCTTCACAATCTTCAGTCTTCTCAATAGTTTGGTAAACCCAAGTCATAGATTTTTAAGGACAGAAGGGATCCTTGGTTCAACTAGTGTGAACTCCTGTACAAAACAGGTTATTACATGCCAAGTAGTAACACTGAATCGAATAAATTATGTTTAAACTAAGTTTAGACTAAACTAAGCATACATCCCAGAAAAATACCCAGTCTTGAGATGAAGACATCAATAGATGAGAAAGCCATTTCTGACTAATCACACTCAGTATTCAATCTGGTTCTGGGAACATGAATTAATAGGCTTACCTGTAGGAGCTACAAGAGTGATAACAAGTCACTGATGTTAAAGTGCATCTGCTACTACCACTGCTTTTGGCCAACGGTTTGCATAATGCTGTAAAACATTCTAAAATGGTACGTCACAAGAAAAGCAAACCTATGAGGCCAATCATTTTGTATGGTGAGGTGAAATGAACAGATTATAAACAATGTAGGAAAAATGCAGGTTTAAAGCCAGGACTGACTGTGAAATCACGAACACCTTTTTCTGTTTGGAAAATCAAAATGCTGATGAGAGCAAAATAAAACACCACATGTACTTCCCAACTATTCACAATACAACACCAAAGAAACAGCAGAGGACAGATGCAACGAGGGAATGTCCTTGTCAGATTTGGATGCGAAACCACTGTGGTCTCACCTCTAAGGGGTTTGCCAGAAAATATATAAAATTCTTGTCAAACCCAGGATCCATTAGGCAGGTCACAGCTATGCTTCCTTCCGGCTATCTAGCTGTAGTTACTTTCAGCAAAGTCTGTTCCAAGAGTTCAGCGAAGCTAGATTATAATATGGTAGGATGCTAGCGGGAGAGAACCATGTCTGTGACCCACCTAATGGATCCTGTTGACCCTCATGGTTGCAAAAAAATCCAAGAGGCAACACACTTTAAAAAAATGCTTTTTCATCAAATTAATAATGGCTACATTACACATTTTGATACTTAGGTTTAAAAACTGTCTAATCCCCTCCATCTGTTTGATCTCTTCACCAAATTTACAGTGTGCTAAAATGTAAGCTACAGTATTATAGCACCTTTCAAGAACTGGATTTAGAGCTTGTGGCTCACAGGGAGGCGTTGATCAGACTGGGTGTACTTTAGGAAAGTTTGGCTTTAGAGGACAGTTTGGCTGCTAGCAAGGAGGAATCTGATGGCTCCACTTGTGAAATGATTATATATTGGATGCCAAACTAAACTGTGGTCTAGTGAAGCACATTAAGACTTTCACCCTGAGTGAGCTGCATATTCTTAGACACAAAGATAACTTTCTAGAGTCAACCTAAGTTATAGATATGACTATGTAGAAAAGAGTTCACACTTAGTGTATATAGCTACACATACACACACTTCCCCCCACACACAATATGGCAAGCCAAATTCAGGCACTCTTCACATTTTAGCCACAGATGGATATGCATGAAGGCTGCAACTGTGGTCTTCCTTTGGGAACATATTCAGATGTAGATGCTGCCCTATGTAGAGCTCTTCTTCCCACACAAATCCTTCTTGCCAGGACTCTTGAGCAATCTGCATGAGATGCAGAAGTATTCATGCTAAAATGTAGTGTTTATATTTGTCCTCCCCTCAGAAGCTCCTCAACAATCCTGACCACATATGATCAGTGGTGAACTAACTCACTGGGGTTTTCCAGGAACATGTAATAGCATTCAAGAGTTGTGACCTGCTCATCTGCATCTTCCTCCTCATGTTTGCATACACACAATTGGTGGCTTGACTCAGGCCAGAAATGCTATAAAAAGTGTAAATTATATCAGACACTTTAAAACTCATGGGAAAATAAAGCAGGTCCTTTCATGGCTGAAGTGTCATGACATGCAAGAGCTAAGTTGTATCTATGGAGGAAACTTGAATGAATAGATTCTCCCACTCTCCCCCCCATAAAGATGCAGAAACAATAAAAACATGCTTAAGAGCTTCCAACATGATTTATGATTTTCAAGCCCTGAAAGCACCTAGAGATGAAGCAGGCCCATATGCAAGTGTCATGCCTACAGTATAAACTGCACTCTCCCACAACCAAAATAGGCTGTGGTCTACAGCAACACTGTCACATGTCGTTTATTTTTATTACTCTTGCAATGTGACTTTCACTATATGACTACCAAAATATCATGCTAAATCTCATCTTTTCTCTTTTGGATTTTATTTTTCAGAGACACTTTCTCATCTTCCTATACTTTCTGACAGTACCTTCCAAAACCATTTATGGACTAATACATACACACACACATCTATCATTATTTATTATTTGTACTTGCAATAGCTTTTAGAGGACAACTCCGAATCAGTGACTCATTGTCCTAACTGTTGTACATTTAGGTAAGACTACACAGTCCCTGCTTTAAAGATATTCCGCCAATGCCATGGCGCTGTATCTTGGCTTTCACAGAATGAAACACTTCACAATCCTATTCTATAGTGCATTACATCCACTCAGAGAAACAGTGACAGATGCAATAGCCAGACTCAACAAACAAGCAGGAGTAAAGAATATAATTTCATAATCTGCATGAAAAAACACTTACTGTATAGATTTAAGAATGAAACAAGGATTTCACCCATGAAGCAAAGTGCTAGATTCTTAAATATATTTAAACATGCCAAAGTAGCACCAAAAATCTGTCTTGCCTCTTAGGATAAGGCCTGATATAGATATAGATAATAAGAAAAATGGCATGAAATACTCAGGACAATAACTCCATCTTCCATGAAAGACAACAGCTGAAACTGCCTTGCAATTGCTTTCCAATGGACCACTGTACAGCTCTGACTCTACCATCTAAACTGACCATGTGAGCCTCTTTCCTTTATGTTATAGGAGTGTCTAGAAATCGCAATTATGATTGTGGCCCCAGCGTTCTGATCACCATACAAACATGTAAGACACTGTATGTCACAAGGAGCTCACAGTCTTCCTGGCAAGATGGGGCAAAATAGCACCAGGATCAGAGTCCTCACTGCTGGATCACTCTGTCTCCCTTACTGCTTATGGAGCATTATGCCGGTCTCATTGCACATGAAGCATGTTAAACAACCTAAGAAGACTGAAATTTGTGGAGTCACACTTGCTTAAGCTGGTCAACCTAACTGAACATGGAAGTGAACTGCGTTTGCTTTTGCAGTGGATACTGTAAAATATCAGCTGTGAAACTGAGCATGGAGGTGAGCTGTATCTTTGCAGAAGCTCCTCGCACAGGCTTGTACTGCACCACAAAATTCCACCTAATATTCATCTGGGAATGTAGTTTTTACTCCAGTGAATCACACTGTAACATTGATGGACAACTGAGCTAGCTTTTGAAATGATCTATATACCCAAAGTAGCCAGAAGACTGAAAAATCAGCATGAGGGCAGAAAACCCTTGAAGGGGATGGGGAATTGGGTATTTCAGGAGGAAAATAGTCCTCTTGGGGTTCTTTCCTTTAATTTTTGACAGGTTTTATTAAATTATAATTTGGACATGAACCACAGCTGGCCACCCTTCACAAATAACTACATTCTTGGGCTAGAAAAGCTTGTCAAATGAGCTTTAGTTAAAGTGCCCCTGCTGCCATTTTAAAATGTGGGAACGCTGAATACATGTGACACCGAGGCTGGTGGAGCATTCTAACTGGAATGCTCAAGCAAACCCGATTAATCGAGGCTGCTCAATCTACTTGATTGAGGCTGCTCAATCTGCTCAATCGAGCAGACTCAATTAATCAAGTCTGCTCCAATGCATTCTAATTAGAATGTGTCTGAGCAGGTGTCAAGCACATGAATAGGTGCCCAAGAGGCCTTCTTCTTCAGCCAAGGAAGTGAGGTAAGTAGAAAAAAGATGGTGGTAGTAGGGATGGCTTCTCTGTTTGCTTCCCTTCATTCCATCCAGGAAGAGCACACACCAACTGCTGGAACTTCCTTAGTCTGACGAAGGTTTTTTGAACCAGAAAGCTTGCTTAATAAATATTCTCCAACTATTTGGGTTGGTCTAATAAAAGAGATCAAATTCACCCAAGGAACCTTGTCTGCCTAAATCCCTTCAAGAATTTAACTTTCTAAATGTTTCTTGACACAGCCAGATACCTGGTAGAGTAGATATATGCCACCCATTCTTCTCCTGCTCCTGAAGCTGGAATTGAGGAAGTTTAAGGAGCACTCATGTACAAAACTGAAGGACACTGCTGCATGACAGATGGTAGGAACCTATACTGAGCTGAAGTTAGTGCCTTGTACCCTTGTTCCTGTGACAACATCACTAAATTCAAATGTTTGATAGTGTGAGATCTTAAGTTTGCTCACTTCGGCTCACTGCAGAATCAAGATCAAAAGCATTTTGGAAGACATAAATTTTGGCCTTAATTTTTCAAAGGGATATTACCAGGAGCCATACTGTTAAGTCCATGGGCAGCATGCTTTGAAATGTAGAGGTCTGAATTATAATCAAGACTGAATGCATGCTACCCGGCAAAAGAAGTCTGGAAATAAGATCCTTCCCATCTCTGTTTTACATAAGATAATGATCACAGAATCAGACTTTTGGAAGGGACCTCATGGGTCATCTAGTCAAACCCCCAGCAGAGATGCACAATCTACTTTTCCTATATTATCCCAGATAGAGGCTCATCCCACCCCTTTTTGAAAATCTCCAGCAAAGGAGATTTCACAACTTCCTTAGGCACACTGAAATATAGTTCAAGTGCTGTTATACATGGCTGTAAAGCTTAATGATTAACACATAATGCCAGAATGCTGGATGGCAACTTTGATTAGAAAGTAAGCTACTGTTTTGTTTCACCCTCCCCCATATAGTCATGACAAACCCTCTACTATCCACTCCTTGTCAGTCCAGCCAGTGTAATTCCTTTAGCTTGTCAAAGGTGTTGCTAGAGAAGGGGTGGAATATGCAATAAGTGTTTGAAGTTTATAGATTATATGAAATTTAGACTTGGATATATCCATCTATCCTTAATTTGAATGAGTTTAAGTGGCACTGTCCACATGCTCACAGTTATGTACTTAAATATATTGTTGATTTCAAATCCTAGTGAAGAATTTGGTATTAAGGTAGGAGATTATCCACAAGGATGGTCCCCTGCATAGTTAGAAAAGGAGAGAATAAAAATGAAGAAAGGAACATTCAGGCTGAATAGCAGAAAGAGACCTGGAGACTGTAGAACCATCTCCCAACTCAAACAGAAATAGTCACACATTCTGAGTCATTTACATACTAGCTTGACAAATCACTGGCAACTGCACTAAGAAGAACAATCCTGTATTTTACAGGTGGGTTGGGCAACATGACCTCAAAATTCTCTCTCATCTTTAGTGTATGTATTCTACCCCAATTACAAATATCAAAAGATATTAACTTAGTAAAAAATGTAATCCATTATACTTCATTTTGGGTGCAAAGCTGATTTAATGGGATCTCTCTCAGGGAACCAATTTAGTAGCACAGCCAATAACAACATATGCTGTTTAACTGGGACACATTTAGCATAAATTCCACTTAATGGAGACACGTTCAGCCAACGCCAAGTAATTGTGTTATATCAGTATGAAATTCTACACTTAAAGATTTTTTTTTATAACTGAAGCTACCAAATAAGGCATACCAGAAGAATAAAGGTCAAAGAAAGATAAAAATAAAATGAACTATTGATTTTGTATTTTTCCTTAGCATGGGGTTGTGGATTTTGCCATCATGTGGTACCATTTCTACCTTAGTTTTAATGACTTCTTCACTTAACTGGTACAGTTACTTAATTGGGATAATAAACCATCCATTGGTTGGCCTCAACTATGCCCCAATCTTTTAAGCCTTGCTGTGTTATAATCTCCATACCAAGTGGGGTTGGCAGAATTGCTGCTTCAGTGTGATATCCTCTGAGAAGCATTTAGATTCCAATACAGTAGCTTCCAACAAAAGTATATGAATGCTGGAAAATGACCCCATTAATCACTTCTTTCAGATTTTCTTGTTCCTCAGCAGGAGGAAGAAGCCTTCCAAAAAACATTCTGCTAGCCTGAAGACTTGGACAACTGCTGCTATTTTCTGTAGTTGCAGAAAGGGCTTCAGGCTCTGCTGAAATGTGGCTGCAATCTGTTATGTGCTTCTGGAACTAAAGCCTACATAAGAATATCATTATAAGCATTTAACAGGCAATGATTATTGTAGTTGTTAGGTAGCACTACATGAAAAACATAAAACAACATTAGTTCAGAAACAATTTCTCTTCTCTTTATAGAAATCACCATCCAGGGGCGACCCTGTGACAATAAGTCCCAGTGTGGCCTGCTATCTTGTCTCCAATGCCAACTACTTAAAGGGTAATTAATCATAGTGCACCAAATTGGGGGAAATTTTTCTTTTGATCTCCTACATGATCAGTTAATTCCCTGCAGTCTGGCAAGGACACAGCTCTTATAGATTATTTAACTCACTCACTAAACAATTCTTTATAGTTCCCGTGCCTACTTGAGAAGCTTTTCACTTTTGTTTTTCTTCAGAACAACAGTATTGACTGTGGGGTGCAACATCTTCCTCCTTCAACAGCACTAAAGACAGGATGAGATATTTTATGCTTCTAAAAATAAGTGGGTTTTGAAGAGGGAACATCCTAAATCTTTGTTTATCCAGAAACTAAATAAAGAATAGAATGGAAATATACCACATTACTGTAAACATTCTCAAATTAGACAACCCCCCCATCACACACACACACACACACACACACACACACACACACACACACACACACACAACTTCTTTAATGACACCCTCTTATGTAGCATGGAAGTACTGGTTTAAAAGTGATTGTAGATGTAATTACTTATTCCTGTAAATTAAATTCCTCTATCAGGAAAGGTAAATCAGCTATCCAGTAAATAGTGCCTTTATGCCAGTATAGTCAACTCCACATTAGGGGACTGTTCCAATTTCAGAAGAAAATCATACCACTAACTGGTAGGGGTGTGCAAAGTGGGCAGTATTTGATTCAGATTTGGTCCAATTCGGGAGACAGTAATTCCACTCGCCTATTCGGATCACTGTCCCAATTCAATTCGGCTGAATCTGAAAATGAAGATTCGATTCTGATTCAGAGAATCAGTGATTCAGTCATAGACACAGCTTTATATGTTTTTTCTACATACCTCGAGGTACCATGTGCGGCTTGTGGATGTTGAGATGGTGGGGTGGTTGGAGTGTCCCATGGGAGCATAGGGGGAGGGGGGCCCTCCACATGCTCAGCAGCAGACCTAGAAGTGGATTGGAAGTACTTCTGGTCCACTTCCAGGTCCATTGCCGAGCACGCGGAGGACCTCCTCTGCACCCCTCCAGCTGTGGTGGGACCCCAGGTACCCCCCAAGACCCAGGAGGCACCAGTCACCAAGCCAGGGGGCTACGGAGTCCCCTGCATGCTCCACGGTGGACCTAGAACTGGACGAGAAATACTTCTGGTCCACTTCCGGGTCCACCTTCAAGCATGGGACTCTCCATCCACTCCACCATCTCAGCATTCACGAGCCGCGTCTGGTACCTTGAGGTATGTAGAAAAACATTTAAAGCTGTGTCTATAGCCGAATCGTCGAATCTCTCCGAATTGGAGGCTTCTGATTCAATTTGAAGAGATTAATGGGATTCCTGATTTGATTTGGATTTGGAGATTTGGCTGCTGAATCGGACTGAATTTCCTCCAAATCAAATCAGCAACCGAAGCTTTGCAAAGCCCTACTAACTGTAGTGCAATAGTAAAATTGGTACAAAAAACTGTGTGTAGACCAGGGCTGTTTCTACTCCACTTTCATTGGAAGTTTTGACTAAGTTTGGAACTCAAGTTTTGTTCATTTTTATTCAAGCATAATAGCCACTGGATCTTTTTACACATGCTGTGTGGAAACAAGTCAAAAATGGCAAACCTAAATTCCTGTTCAGAAATCTATACTTAGGTATATAAAGAAAAAAGAACCAATTTTCAAAGGTGCTCTGTCCCCAGATGCTGACCAATTTCCATAAAACCACTTTTGTCTGGGTGTTTAATTTGTGTTTAGAAGTCAAAAGTGTTTTTGTCATGTAAATTGGGAGCCAATGCTTTGAAAGTTTACTCCAAGATTTGCGTGAATATACCCCAAATTCTGGAAAGGCTGGATTTTTGCTTCCCACTTTTAGTTTCTGATCTTCTCTCCCTCTATGATATCCATTTTTGTGCATTCTTATTATTTGTATTTCTTTCCTTATTTTTTTGACAGTTTTCACTCTGTTAAGTCTCCAGTATCATTTAGGCACTTCATGTTCATAATTATCTTCCAAAGCAATATAATCCATCATTAACAACCTATTTTCACTACTTAATTATGTATTTCTGCACTTCTTTGGTTTAGACAATAAGTTTCTAATAGGCATTTCATTGTTAATGTGCATCAAAACTTATTATGATTTAATTAAAAATATGGCTACAAAATCAGTTTTCCATCCATATGTACTTATCCTCAGTATTATTGTTTTTAAAATATGAGTATCCTATAAAATCATTTTATAATGAATATGTAAGAAGGAAAGAGAGACAGAGTGTAAGCATGCATAAGTCGGATAGAGCATGTATGTGTAATCAGTAGATTTGAAAAGACTTACCCCAAAAGCCTTATTGCCTTTTATTGATTCTCATGCCCTACAAACTGCATATACTGACAAATCACTTGAGTTAGAGCCACTTGTAAGAGGAAAATGGAACTAACTGAGCCATATGTAAATGGCAAACACACACAGCTGTTTGCTTCTACTATAAAAGCTAACAGCTGCAACTATCATTGTCCTGGATGCAAGTAATTTATATGAGTGAAATGGAAATAGGAAGGTGCTTGAGATGATTATGTCAAAAGAAAATAATTAAATCTACCTGCTGGTGCTAGCCAGGGCTTTCTGCTTTCCCTTTGTAACGTTTCAACAGCAAAGGGCTACATTTGCTTTTCTTTAGAAAAAAAATTGTGAAATTAAATTTTGCTACCACCACAGCACAGGATCCAATAAATACAACAAATAAATATGCAATTAACCAACTTGAGTCTCTTATGATTCCTGACACAAAGGCTCACATTAGAAAATGAAAACCACACACACACGACAACAACAAAATCCAATCTCACACAATGATTTAAGGGCTCTTAATCAAGTACACATTTTTATATAGTTGCTGCACAGAGAAGGCACTAGCTATGCTGCTCAGCGAGTTTGAGTCCTGTTGGCATAGCATTTTCCATTCTCCTACTCTAAGATCTTACAAAAATGTTTATATCATAGGTGGACAAGATTCCTAGGTGGGCACCATATCCAGCTACCAAGAGGTACATGAAAAATCCCCCCACCATTTCATTGAAGCTCCCCATTTAGTACTGAATCCATCCAAAGTTCTAATCCTTGTCTTCAGAGCTCTCAACAAAGTAATCACCAACTACCTGGATCATCTCTGGTTCCAGAGGGAGACAGATTTATCTGCTCAACAATTTCAATGCCAGTCAGAAAGGACTTGAACCTCTGGAATGGAACCATCAGCTAGGAAGGATTATGAAAGATCAATTCCAATGGCACCCTCTTCTTGACCAAACACACGGAACATGGACTTACCATCACCAACACCCTGTTCTGCAAGAAAAACGAGCACAAAACATCATGGCAACACCTGCATCTAAGCATTGGCACCTGACTGACTACATCATTGCTCATGCCCAGGACCGCAAAGATGTTTGCATCACCTGAGCTATGCTAGAAGATGGCAACTGCTGGACTGATCACCAACTTATCCGCTCAGTTATGTCACTCAAACTAGCTCCAAAATGACAGCTGCAGCAGAAGCAAAGCCAACAGAATATGAACACTGAATGACTCAAGGACCCATTCGAGTGAGACATCTTCTACCAGTGCCTCAGCAAAAAACAGGTGAATTCTAATCAACAACAATGGGAAAATGTCAGCAGTGCTTGCCTTCAAGTCCACCATCATCAGCGCCTGTGAAGAGACTCCTGGATTCTTTACCAGGGAACACCCAGACTGGTATGATGAGAATGACTTGGAGATCCAAGAGTTGATCAACTGTAAGCACATGGCCTTTTGTGATTGGCAGAATGACATTAACTCCGAGCAAAAGTAATCAAATCTCCAACCAGACAAGGCAGAGGTCAAAAGGAAAACTTGCAAGATGAAGAACAGTCAAGTCAAAGGAGATGCAACATCTCACTGCCATCCAGGGTCTGAATTATGGGGGGAGCTTGGATGTGGGGGGGCTGAGTCTTCCTCCTCCCAATGTAACAGATGAGAGCCCCTCCTGTAAGATCTGAAAATCATAACCCGGGGGGAATCTCCGATTTTATTAGGGCATTGTGGTGAACAGACCAATTTTTTTTTGCAGACCCTGCCCCCAAGATTCAAAGTGTAATTCAAACCCTGCTGCCATACATGATAAGCATGGTTTTTTCAATGTCACTGAACCATCTATGGTCCGAGCACTCGGGGACCAACTCCCTTGAGACCTAAGGATGGAGGAGACCTGATCAAGGAAAGGGAAGCCATCAATGCCCATTGGATGGAGCATTTTGAAGACCTTCTCAGCTGAGACTCTGTTATTGATGAGAGTGCTCTCAAATCCATCCTGCAACATCTGTTCAAAGATGAACTCAGAATCCCGCCAACCCTTGATGAGGTGAGGAAAGACATCAAATAGATGAAGAATGACAAGACATATCGAGTGGATGGAATCCCCATGGATGTCTTCAAACAGGAGGGAAAGGAACTCACATCACAGCTCCATGACCTCATCTTAAGGTTCTGGAAAGGTGAGAAAATACCAGATGACCTCAGGGACACCATGATTGTGACAATCTTCAAGAAAGGAGACACGTCTGACTGTGTAAGTTACAGAAGGATTGCCTTGCTGTCCACCACAGAAAAGATCATTGTGAAAACCCCCCTGAACTATCTCCTTCAACTTGTTGAAGAGCAACTCCCAGAATCTCAGTGTGGGTATAGGGCATCAGGAGCCACAACTGACATGATCTTCACAGCTCACCAGTTGCAGGAAAAATACCAGAAACAACATAAACCTCTCTACATGGCCTTCTCTGACCTCACAAAAGCCTTCAGCTGTCAACTGAGAAGCACTGTGGAGGATCCTTCTGGAGCATGGATGCCCACCGATATTCATTACCATTCTTTGCCTGCTCCATGATAGTATGTGAGTAGTGGTTCTCAGTAATGGAACCATCACAGATCCCTGTGAGGTTAAGATGGGAGTTAAGCAGGGCTGTGTCATTTCTCCAAGACTCTTCTCAATATTACTTGCCATGATGCTAAATCTGACCACCAACAAGCTTCCAGTCGGAGTGCAGCTAAACTACTGAATAGATAGTAAGCTGTTTAATTTTAGCCAACTCCAAGCCAAAGCCAACAGCACCCCAACTTCAGTCATTGAACTCCACTACGCTGATGATGCTGTCGTGTGTGCTCACTCAAAACCAGACCTTTACAAGAAAGTTTACAAGAAAATGGGGCTGATGCTTAACATTCAGAAAACTAAGGTTCTCCATCAAAAAGCTCTTAAGGTGCAGTCCTCAGCTCCGGTGATTCAGATTCATGGTGAGACTCTGGAGAGTTCTAGTTCCTGTACATTGGAAGTTCTCTCTCACAGAAGGCTGACATTGATGAAGAAATCCAACATTGCCTCAAATGTGCAAGTGCAGCCTTTGGACACCTGATGAAATGGGCGTCTGAAGATTGTAACATCAGATCCAAAACCAAACTCATGGTTTATCAAGCAGTTGTGATCCTCCACTTACTGTACAGAAATGAAATGTGGATAAGTCATTGGAGAAGTACCATCAATGCTGCCTAAAGAAGATCCTTTTACTCCAGTGGAAAAGATAGATGCACTAACATTATCATCCCCTCACAAACAAAAACCACAAGACTTGAGGTGATGATCATTCAACATCAACTTTCCTGGGCCAGTCATGTCATCCAGATGACTCAAGTCAAGGCATGTGCTCAAGAGGAGGGCAGAAAAAGTCTTCAAGTCCTAAAGGCCAACTTGATGCCAAAAAATGCAACATTGACATCAACTCATGGAAGACTGCCACCCAGGACTGCCCCAAATGGAGGCAGAGTCTGTTGTAAGGATCTCAGTACTTTGAAACCTTACAACAATAACAGGAGACAAAAAAGTGGGAGCTATAGAAACAGTGCGTCACAGACTGAATCAAGAATCCAGAGCCACCCACGCTGCATGGTAATGTGTGCCTGAGTTGCAGTAGTCTGTCAATCCTGGATCAGCCTCATCAGGCATCTTCAGACCCACAGATAAGACAATCATGGAATCATTGTTGGTTATGAAGGAATGCCAAAGGGAGAAGAGAACTGTTTCTTCCCCCTATCTAAGGAACACTATGATCAGAAGATACAATGCAGCTCATGACACAGAGACAAAGCCTGCCTGAGTCAAATCGGAGATAATCTTAACAAATGGAACCCAGCTACTGGATTCTGCTACAAGGAAACGAGGGTGAATATGTGTTGCCTCTCTCTCATAAATTACAATACAAGACACAAGCGACTGGGCAAACCTCTCCCCAGTAGAGGAGTGCTACAATGACCAGTGGGCCATCACATTTAAATATCTGCCTTGAAGAAAAAATTCTGTGGAAATCAACCTCAGTGAAGGTAGAGAGAAAATGGTTTTTTTCAGGCTGACATGGAAGTCCGCTAGAAAAACAGGGAGGAAAGAAGAGAGAGACAGACAACTGACAAGTTGTTTACCTGTCTGTAGCAATGATTGCAGACAAATGCTATTTACAACTCCAACATGACATTTAAAGTTGGTAGAAAAGTTCTGAATTTCAAATTTGTCAACAAGGGACAAAAAAATTCTTGTAAACTTCTTTTGGGGGGAGGGAAGCCCCCCTTTTAAAATTACAATTGCTATAAATTACGTCTTGATTCATATACATCACCGTCAGTAATAAAACTTCCTTGAGACCCTTTCCTGACCCCAGAGTAGGTATTTCTCTTTGTTTTCTTAATGTCTTTGCTCATCAGCCAATGTCTTTCAGGATGTATTCTTATTAATGGCTAGCAAGGAAGTACAATATTCCAGACCACTAGAAACACTGAAACGATATACCATGGCTTTCGAGTCAGATTAAAAAACAAAACAGAGCTATTCATCTGGCTACAACATTTAGTAATCCTAAATTAAGTAAACAAGTAAGCATATATTGATTTCCATCTAAGGTTACATCCCTCAAAGACTCTCTCTCCTTTCAAAATCAGGACAGAGAAGATTTTTCCTGTACGTTACTAAGAAAAGAAACAATACTCTAATATTAATATTAAATTATTTATTTATTTTTTTTGCTGCCAGCTCATAAATATGAGGAGGAAGAAAAAGACCACTTCTACCAATTTCTCAGAGGTGTGAACATTTTTCTACCAGCGGTATATGTACTGTTCTGTAACAGATTCTAATCAGCATGCATTTCTAGAAACATCAAACTTCTGACCTTTCAATTGAAAAAGAAAGTTTGAAAACAGCTTGACCCAGGAGAAAGACAGTGACACAATCAAGTAGTCTTCTTGAATAATATTTGCATTCTTTAAAAACAAGTTCAATCTTAATATTTGAATTTTAAAGAAAAAATGGAAATTAGATCATAAATGTCATAATACCTTAAACAACAAAACCATACAATTATTTTCCCCCCATATTTACTAGAACATATGTGTGTACACATGCCCTTAACATAAAGGATCTTGATCAAAAATAAATAAGCAATTCACAAGAATGAGTCAAAGGAAAACTCTCTCAAAAATGTGTTTTTGCAAGTAGCAATTTTCAAGGTGGGGGAACAGTAGCTCTGAACAATAATATAGACAGTCACTTCAGCACATAAAAACCAGCAGCATTAATGGAGATTACATATGTAAGCTTCCCCTATTAATCATTTTAGCACTCTTGTCAGAGGAGAAAATATATCACTAGGGAATGTATCAACTCACTTTTAAGCTTGTACTTCCTGAATGCAAACTTTGGCTATGTACAAGATGACAACTTGTTACAAAAGTTAGATATATTAATTTGCCAGAACTCAAGTGGGGTGCATTAGGATCGCATGTACCAAAGTTCACTTAGATGTCTAATAGGTGGAACCAAAGCTGACCTTACATCTCCTCTGAAACGTTAGACATTTTCACCCCATATCTAAAACACATTTGTAGAATTAACAAATCAATCTCAGGAGTGAGTCAGCATTGCCTGGACACTAAAGAACGTGCATGCCAGCCTCCTCATAGGAGCTTTTTGTAAATTAATATTCTGAAAAGTGTTATGTACATCCATTCATTTCTACCATAAGGAATTTCTTCTGATAGAAAAATAGTTTGGAGGCTGGACTGTACAGACATTGCTTCAGCCCCCTGGCTGGAGAGCTTCACAGGCAAACTCTCCAGCCAGTGGGCACTAGAGGACTGCTCCCTGGCACATCCGTGCCATTAGGGGAGCCTATTAATTAACACTCTGTCATCTCTCCAGCCTGGGAAGAGAGGGCATGTTCTCAAGTGACAGTTGGCAACTGCAGAAAAGCATCAACTACTACAGACAGCTGAAGGGGCTTCCCACCCTGGGAGAATGCCATCCTTCCCTCCCATCCAGCCAATCAGTTGATTGGCAGGAGTAGGGCTTTCTCATGTGGTGGGAACCCTCCCCGTCCGCCTGCCAGCCCCCCCCCCCCCG